>NC_141793.1:1938864-2259925 GCF_054643075.1 Acanthaster planci
ACACCCCGTGGGGCAACAATCATTTTTGAGAATTCAAAAGGTTAGAGAAACATTTTTTTCCCCCAGTGCAATTGGGTCACATGTGTTTTTATTCCTCCACGCATAGAGCGATCAGTTCCCCCGATGTTCGTTGAGCCTGGGTTTAAGTTTGTGTTTAAATCCCACCGAGGTCACACTGCCTGGCACAAGGCCTGTAGGCAAGCCGCACATTCACGTCGCACTGCCTCTACCGCCTTGGGGTATTAAGTTTTCCGATAAGGGTGGATTCTGTATATTATATAACGGGCTATAAAACGCCCGAAGGGTGCATGATGTATTTTGTTGAGTCCTTGAAAGATGTAGACATAGCGTAAGCCTATGTATGTGCCATTTGCTCATCAGCAGGGGCAGTACAGTGTATATTAGTCCTTCACCTTCAAAGAAAGAAGAGCTAGTACGGTTGCCGACACCTCACATTTAAAATACCGACATAAAAATGGACAGATATGTAAATGTAATTACGCGAAGGAATTATCTGTTTGGATGTTTGGGACAATCAAGAAAAATCGACCAATTTCGGCTGTGTAGCGCTCGGAGAACAATTGGGTTCTGGAGTATTTAGTCTGTAGAGCTCTAAATGGACGTTTCTTTATAAGACGAGGGAGTGTAATTAACGGAGGGTAAAACCCCATTGCAGGAGTAGACGACTCGGAACATTGTGTGTCCCTCAACTAGCGTACGAAGCCCCTAGAGATAGATTGGGGGGGGGCTAGCTTTGTAATCTGCTTCAGCTTTTAGCTTAAAGACAATCGAGAGAAAAAAAACCCGAATGTCTTTGAGTTTTCTGAATATGATGTGTTTACAGTTCTGTACTAAAAGTTACGTCAGGATTCAGAAGGTTCGGGTAGACAGCCTTTCCGCGAATTTCATAAGAATCGAAAGCCTGAGACAAGACTCGCTGGCTTCATACATCCCTCGACAGCCGCCGTCACGATCTTAATTACAGAATGGATTCCGGCTAAATCTCGCCAGCGATGAGCCAATATGGAAAAGGAAATTGAGAGGCTGACCATTATTTTCTCACAGTCCTTGCCCTTTGAATGAGACACACCAAAAAAATGCTGCACACAAAAGAAACGATATTTGGTGTGCAGGTCAGTCACAATCTCGAACGACAGCGCCATGCGCGCGTCAACTGACAGCACTGCGTAAACGGCCGGGAGGGGGGCGGGGTGAGAGACAGACAGGGAGATGGGGGGTGTACATCCCTCACACTTTGTGAGGGGTGGGATGGGCTTTGGGATCATCCTCCCACCTTTTTTTTGTGCCGAGAAAACTGAGGAAGCGGATTTGGAGGTGTGTTTCCGACTTCCCCAACAACCAAACCCTGAAGTATTTGGTAAGACGGGAGAGGGTAGAAAAGGTACAAAAAGCGTTAAATGTGCCCCCAACAAGAGGCGAGCGCAAAGAGCCTCTAACCTTGAATCCACCGGGCAGTGTTTCATCATCATTCATTTCGAAAGGTATATTCTGCCTATGGGTGCACTGTGCATCTCGTGAGTGGGGGATTCACAGACGAAGTGGGATTTCGAACCGGCGTCTGCACTGGCGCAGGGCTACAAGCGGCCTGAGCAGAAACGAAACGGCGACAAATCCGCCTCGAGATGATCGCAGTAGGTTTAAAATTCACACGCAAGGAGGCTTTCCCGGTCTGTTTATGGGCCCTGCCTAAGAAATTGAGCTCCCACACCCCCACAGAAAAGAGCCAGCCGAGCCTGTGCGGAATTCAGCGGTAGTATGGTTGCGAGTGCTCATCCCCCATTAACCAACCACCTGCCCACAGTTTAGCCAGTGCAGTGTACACCGGTCAATATGCAGAATTGCAAATTTGCAAATACACGAGTAGACCGATCGTGAGCTGCAATACATAAACAGCAAGGGTGCACACTCAAAAATGGAAATGGTGAAATCAATCGCAGAGCTCGGAACAGCGTCAACTCAAGTTCAAGAGGTCAACCTTTGAAACATGTCGAGCGTGCTGTGTATGAACCTTAATGTCAATTAGAATTTTTATACCGGTTTAAAGTCTGTATAAAAGTAGACATGATTTGAATGCTTCCTTCGGAAAAAAATTGAAGGTGGAAAACACCGACCGGCTTTCATAAGCTTGATTTTAGACTAATTTCGCGCCCACTCATCTCGCGCTCAACTGATGACCTTCCAGTGATGTGACACAGGCGCAGAATAATTGAGGATCCTAAGACAACAACACGGTTGGCTGAAAAACATTACGTCATCGTCAGCACCGTGCCCACTTCGCCCGTGATCGCAGTACCAGCGCCCGAATAGGGCGCTGGGACGGGCTGATGGCCTTGCACAGTTTTTAGTGAAGGAAATACGTCACACGGGGTCACGGCTAATGACGTGCAAAGCATGCTCAAAGTGTTACCGTACAAAAGCGGCGGCTATCAATTCGATATTTTGTCTTTTTTCTTCTTCATTGTTGAAAATGTTGTTACAACACTTAGGCCTAATTCGTTCATCCAAAATTGAACAAGATAGGGCCCCACAGTGAAATCAATGATCTGAAATTCCTCCATGATTGTACCAAGGCCATGTTTTTAGATAGCCAACACTTTGCCCTTGCCAAAGCATTACCATGCCACTGGCGAACCAAGAACTAACAGGAAGTGATAACCTCGCGGTCACAGGTCGTGCACAACATAGCCAATCACAGTGCAAAGCCATCAGCCCTTCCCATCCAACGCCCTGTTGGGGCGCCGGGCGACGAGCAAATTGTCTACTTCCACATTGCTCTCATCAGAAGATTTCATGTGTATATAGTGGGACCGAGAGTGCTTAGTTATACATGTAATTTTAAAGATAAATGCGATTCTGGGCGCCCTTTCTTTTTCTATAGGTGATCGGTACATACATGTTATTTACTTTAACCTCCGTAAATAATCCTTGCAAGGAATGAAGTCTTCAAATTTGTAATCAAACACGTAGAGTCCAAGTGTATGTAAACCTCGATTACTGTAATTGTGTTGTAATACGCCGACTGTCGTAATTGAGGATCCTTTTTTAAATCGTGATGGAAAGATGTTTGCTGAAATTCCGCCTCTCTTCGTCCAGGGCTTGTCAATTCTGTGTGCTGAATAATGGCGATATGTTCCAATTACCTCATTCGGAACATGCTGCGAACAATGAAATACGAGACTGTTGGAAACTGTCTGCTGTCCTGCTTTGGTGATGAGAATTTGGAGGGAAAAACCAAGTGTCTCGAGGAAGTGGCGTGTTCTCTCACGCAGAGAGGAGAAGCATCGCATCTTTTGAAGGGAAGAAGAAGAAAAGGAATGCAAACAAACAAATAAACAAACACCCCAACAAACAAACAAACAAACAACCTCCCCCCCCAAAAAAAAAGTAATGAGCCAATCATTCTCATCTTAAGAGCGTTGTAAGTGGCATCATGATTGGGCTATGATTTTTACCATTTTATCTCACAAATCAGACTTGGGGCAGAGCCTTTGGAGACGTCCGGAGGTGCAGAAAGAAGACGGGTTGTTTGAAACCGAGGTTGTTTTAGCCGAGTTACCTTTGGTGCGCGGCAGGAGACAAGTCAAAATCTTTGGACAATATTGGAGAAACTAAGTTACGTTATCCGATTGGGATAGGTATGCGGTGAAAAGACTAAGGTTGTATTCGAATCGTGGAATAAACTTCAAACAGCACATCGTGTAATGAAATTCTACAAACATATTTCGAGAAAGTCAGGGTTCGTCGTGAAAACAGAACAGGAAATGAACGACTGAATTAAAAACAGACGCGGCTCACAAATGCTACCGCAGTTTTGTAAGGGTAACGTGTAAGATGTAACATTAGAAAGTTTTTTTTCTGCAAAGGTTCTTGAAGTCGTACAGGGAAAAAACAAAGAAAGCAATGAATCAAAATTAAATATGCGTTTACAGCAAAGATCGTATAGCGCCGTGAAGCGGCGCAAGATGGCGAACTTCACCGTCAATACACGTAAAACGTTGTAATCGCGTGGGCGCCTGCGTGGGCAGGCACGTGCACCTGGTGAGCCTGCGCTCAAGCATTACCGTAAACTGCACAGGCGTATCGCTTGCTCAAATGGCGCCCTTGGCAATTACTTTTGGGCAGAGTTATCCATCTTGCGCCGTATACGATCTTTGGTTTACAGTGCGTTTTCAATTTTTATTCACCAAGAATATATTGTATGAAAGAAGACTGAATATACATGTACATGTATTTCGGGAATATGTTCTGCACAGCTGCAATGCATGTCGACTCTGTAAAGGCATACTTGAAATTAATTTTCATTATTAACATTTGATTCAACATTAACATTTGATTTCTATTTAAATAGGCCTACGCTGTTTTTATTAATAACTTGGTCTTGAATTTGACCGGATTTTCAAAATAGGATGCACTCAATTTGACCACATGAACGACTTGAGAAGCCAAGGTGAGAAGCCATGCAAGTGGCCGGACCTTGCAAGCCCAGCCTCTCTCTGAATGACCTGAACAGTGCTTCAAAGAACGATAGATTTGTACTCCTTTTTCTCACGTCCAAATTTGCCTGTTCGAGAACCCCAGTTTCTCCTGTGAGAAAAAAACCCAACTTAATACAATTCAGGCACAGAGGATGGCTTTATCCCGAGTTGGGTATGTACCAGACAAGACCACATCCCATCTAAGAGTCAAGAATTTCCCCGCCATTATTTGAGAGCTTATTCAACAGCCTATGTTCCATGCCAGTTGCCATGCTTAGCCCTCAAAATTGTATATTTATACATCCTCTATAACCCGTATTCATTAATCTTTTTAAATAAAACCCTGACATTTACAACCTCTACCATATTTTGCCAGTTGTTATTGAAGTAAATGCCATCCCAAAGTACCTGACCCTGCTGGATTTAATTTCAGTAGTAATACCTTTTCTGGAATAATAATTCAGTATTACAATTGACATCAGAGCAGTTTTGAGGATCCTTTGTAAATCATTAATGTTTTTTAAACAGCTTTGTGAGAATTACTATTTAATTGAAATCTTTATTAGGAATTTTGTATAGTTGTAAAACAAGGACAATATTTGAAGGTAAAGGTACTTTTTTGTAATTTGAGGAGATTTGGAGGAACAGTTTACCTTTTTTAATAAATATGATGATATTTCTGGACATAGTTCGCCTTTGACACCACAGACTGACACTCATTGGCAAGTGAATATCAGTTTGTAAAAAACGGGTTATCAACAACTTTGTTTCACCAACTAACACCCTGTGGAGTGTGTGCTCATCGGGCACTGACGCAAAATAGACTAATTTTTGTTTTTACAAACTGACAGCTAAGCTTGTTAGGGCAGTTCAGCACAGGAAATATGCCTTGAAAGGTCTGACATGAATTTCATCCGTCCATATACTTGCTGCCTTACCCAAAAATTTAATGAAAATTTGTTTTAACTAGTGGAATTAAGATCACTATCAGTTCGTGAAAATGGAAACGCATGGAGTGTGCGTTAGAAGTGCCGCACTGTACCGGGTGCCAGTTTGTGAAAATGAAAAAAACTTGGTTCCCTAAAATGCGCACAAATGAGATCATCTCACGCACGAGTGTCAGTTCGTGGTGTTGGTGACAAATGTGTTTCATTCCTGGGGTCCCAAGTTAAGGGTTTGATGCTTTCAAACATTGATAAACTATTTGTGATATACATTAATATCTAAAGCTTCTTATCAACTGGATACTAAAATACAAGAAATATTAATAACATAATTGACATTTTAATATAATTAATAATATTCTTGGCAAAATCCAAATGGGGGAAAGGTTCAGAAGTCGTCAAAAAAGTCATCACCGATGTCAGCAAGAAGGTCCGTGAAATCGTCACTTTTGGGAATGTCCGAATTGGGTCCTGTTGAGTTGACTCCGCTGGCTACGGAGCTGCTGGCAATAGAGATGCTTTTCTGAGGGCAAGTTTGCTTGGTAACTGTACGGCCATTACTGGAGAGTGTGGTTTCCCTCTCCAGCAAATATTTGGATCTGCCTGTGGTGCTGCGGTCCCTGCTGGAAAGGGTAGTCTCCTCCACCAGCCTGACACCAGGCCTGCTTGATGCTTGGTGGTTTGCGTCTAAACGCTCGCCTTCGCCAGCGCGTCTGCTTCCACTGGATGTACATGTTGTCTTCAGCTCTGGGCTGCAGAACCTCTTCCGGCTCTCGACGCTATCTTCTGGAGACGACTCAACCAGAGTTCCATTTTTCATCCCTCCGGAAAGATCCCTCCTTTTTGTTGCCAAACTTCTTGACCCCTTGGGGGTGTTTTTGTCAACCTCGGCAGACTGCCCTTCCTTGTCGGGTCTCTGTGATGGCCTCGGGGGGCGTGACTTTGGAGTTCTCTGGCTAGACCGGGATGAGCCTGAGGATTCGCTGGGGTAGATCTGGATCAGGTTGCTAGGGGTGATGTTAAGGTAGTGGTTGCGTAGCGACGGGCTCAGGACACCAACCTGGAAAAAAGTGGCTTGATGAGGAACAGGTGCAACGAGGAAATCCAACAATTGAATATCCAATGTGTCACATGTTGGAGAGTCAAGAACATTGATTTATAAATAGCATGATGTTAACATAATATGATGAGATACAGGGAAACCGTATCAGATGATGGATACTTAAGAACCCTGATTTACTTAGCAGGATGAAAGCTCAGCTCTACTTTCCAGAACTCAAGGAAGGCCGGGTTGAATTTGTAGGCATTTGGATTACCAAAGGATTAAAAATAACCGAGTAGCTTCCATCCTTGTATTGGCATAAATGCTGTTAATGACATCAGTTTTTGCTGTGTCTCTCTCACAGTGTAAAGATATTTGCATATGCAACCCCAGGAATTTCCTAAATGGAGCCAACCAAATGAAATCCAGTAATGATTTATCATCAGAGTGAGATCTGCTCATCAAATTTGAGTCTCAGAAATTTCATACGAACCTGTCTGAGGACCAAGACGCTGCCGGGCTTGAGCTCTGCCTGGTGCTCCTCCACCAGCCGACGGTGCATGGTGCCCTGCATCTCGCCCGTCGGGTCTCGCAGGACCACGCTGGCATCGGCGTCAAAAGTGACAGCCTTGATCAGCACGCACAGGTGGGGCACCTTGTTCTTGGCTAGCTGCTTCAAGCTGGCCTGGTCGATGTTTGACCAGAATGGGTAAAAAGCTTAGTGAGTGGTTACCATTAGATAATGGATTCCAGGAAGGTGAGAGTGAACATGTGTATCTGTCCAACTATTTTTCGACAAAATGTGTACAAACTGGTCGCATCTTTCGCATGAGAAGAAATGCACAAGATCAACAGTGCATGGAGTACATGTCACAACTTCTCGACAGAATGCATACAAATCAGTAGTAATTTTGCATGAGAATTCACTTGAGCAACGGTGCATGGAGTACACGCATCAAATTTTTTTAACAGGGAGAAAAAAAGTCAACCCCAATTCCCACCCCCTCCAAGAATAATACACAAGAGTCCAGTAAAAAAAAAACAACTAACAATTGGAAACCTCTTCCCAAATTAACTGTATTTACTCTCCAGCACCACATCCTCCCTATATGCATATGCATGAAGCTATTGAACTACAAAATATTGGCTTACCTTTCTCAGCACCAAGGCAATGTTATTCTTGGCCAACAAGGAGCAAGGGTCATCCTCATCCAGTCCCAGGTCTGCCTTCATGGTCAGCCAGGCCCCATGAGTGAAATCGGTATCCCCAATGACATCTTGGGAACTATCAAACTCCTACAGTTAATGGTGGTGAGGAAAATGTTTGAAATGGGTTTGATGGTTTGACCAAGTCAGTTACATAAATTGGAAGTATAAGTAAATGAAACTCAAAAAAAAAAAAAAAATTACAAAACATTGAAAGTAAGAGCAGAATGGATGCAGTAGATAATAACAGAGGGTGTAAAATTTCATTGCTCTTAACTTACCTCCTGCTTATCTGAGCTTGTACCTGGCTTGTCAGGATCACTTTCTGGAGAGGGCAGCTTGATGTCATTTAGTTTCTGACCTTGTGTCTGTAACAGCGACCAAATAACGATGCTGGAGAGGGATGGTTGCCATTTAAATGGATCTTTTTGATAACTCTTTGCCGAAGGTTGTTATGTCAGGTAATTTTTCTCAGACTGTTTCTGAGAAGTTTCCTATTCTATTATTTTCAAAATAATACCCTTTTTTGAGCGGATAAAAACAATAAGGGAACTTGCCAAACGTATCCAGGGGGATTTTCCTCACAGATTACTGAAAACTTGGATATGGTGCTTGGCAAGATGAAATGGCTTTAAATACCAACCAGTTTTGGAAGCACCCCTGCTGGTCCTGGAAACTTTCTCACTCTTGTACGGGAGGGGCCAGCATTCCCAGTGGTGGGAGTCTGAAACAGCTGAGCCACCCTTGACGTCAGGAGTGGGGTCTGAGGAGTGGCCATCCCTCTGCCCTGGGGTTTGGCACCGTGTGTGGTGAACGGCCTGTCCCCTTGGCTTGGCCCACTCTGACTTGGGCGGCCTGAGTTGTGGAAGCGTGGGTTTGGGGTGAATGGACGAGGGGTCAGATTGTTGGCAGTTAGCTGTCGGATATTTGGGGTCCGCAGAGTGGACACACATGTAGCACCTTGTGCGGCACCCCTACCCAGGGATTGTGGTGAAGGGGATGTATATCTGGGTGGGCCTGATCCCTGGGTGCTGGGTCTAGGGGCAGGGAAACTTGGCGACGGAGTGCGAGGTTGAAAGTTCATCCTTGTGGGGTTACCCTGGAACTGCCGAGTTTGGTTCAGCAGAAGACTAGGTCGAGAAGTTTGAGCGGTCGGTGGCAAACTGAATCTGGTTGCAGACTGACTGGAGTTGTTTAGTTGGGTGGACGGTGCAATGCGGGATAATGAATTGTTTTGCAGGCCTGTGGATTGTAGCGTGCCTCCCTGGGCTGCACACGGTCTCAGTCGATTCAAGTGTACCGGCGGGTTTATGGAGTGATTTTGCATGTTCAGATTTGAAATGGAATATTCAGGAGTGTGGCTTGCTGCTGGTGAAGTTGATGTCGAGGGCCCACTGGAGCTGCTCCTTAAATTGTGAGGCGGCCTCTGCGTTGAGGTAGGTGGATTCAAATGATTATTAAATGTGACAGCTGACTTGGTGTTACTTGAAATAGTTGTGGTGTTACACGGTTCAGTTGCCAGATTCCAATCAAAGTAATCTTCCGATAAGTCAATATCTTCAATGAAATTATCTTCAAACCCAAATGGAAGTCCACCGGTGGCTTTGTTCGTGGCATTGTTGGGCTGCAGTCCTTCAACTCTCGAATTTGAAGTACCTCTCGCAGGAGTTGTCTGATGATCTTTTCCAGCGAGTGGGCCGTTTGTGAATTGCGATTCTCTGCAATTGCTGTCAAGCAAGTTTTTGTTTGTGTTCTGTTGAAGAAATTGTGGAGCGCTGGTCCGATTGTTCATCGATTGTCCTTGTCTTTCCGTGGTAGCTTTTGAGTTGGTTATGGGCTGTTTGCACTTTGGAGCTCCTGAAATCTGGGTTGTCTGTGCCTTGAGATTGCCCATGCTTACACCTGCTTGTGTTTGCACAATCTTGTTCAGGTCTTGTGCTGCTCCCGGCTTGTCATTTGCGACCTGCTGACGAGAGTTGTTGAAAGTTGTCGGAGTTTGGCTGTCCAGTTTTGCCCTTTTGCTTGCTCCAAGACCGGTGTTAACAGGTGGTACAGTGGTATTGTGTGGTGATTTCTGCTTGAAAGAGAACTTCCTCTTGGTCGGATTCCCAGGAGTTGTGGAAAGGTCTTTGTTGGTGACTTGCAGTGTCCTGGCTACCGGGGGACCATTCAGTGTGGTGCCAACACCCATTGCATTTTGGCCAAGGGCCTGCGCTGATGGACCTGCACCTCTGGACGGTAAGGCCTTCTCGCTTCCTGTTTGAATCTGATGGAGGTGACTCCTGGTGGCAAAGCTTCCTGCTGGGATGTTGGAGCTGGCAACAGGTTTGTTGGAGTTGGCTGCGGTAGCAGCAGCCTCAACTTCCAAGGCTTCTGACCAGAAATCCTGAAAGTAAAACAGCATCACATTACTTGAGTACCCACTCCGATTTTTTAAAATTCAATAAAAGTTACTGGTTACTTATAGTTTGGTTTAATTACATGAAACCTAAAAACCTCGTGCCTTCCAAACCATCAAACAGTACAGACTGATGTATAGCAAAAACATGCAGTACACAAGAAAGTATTTTACTGCTCTTGAGGTCCAAGTCTCTGCAGTGCAAATCAGCGTAAGATAACAAAGGTCGGCGTATTACAGTAGTTAGGTGTACTTTTCTACTTAACACTATGGAGAAGTGCAACTTGAAACTTGAAGCTCTGTCCATTTAACTTCAAGATGATGTCAAATGGTTGACTCAATGTCAACTTTTACTTACTTCATCATCTCCGAACGAGAAATCTTCCTCACCAATCTGAAACATGGTGATAAGCTCTCAGCACTACTGGACCTTCAAAATTGTCAAAGGAAACAAAGGGGAGTCATGTTGGGATACATGTAGTGGTTCTTTTCCTCGGCTGCCACCTCTGTGGTCCGGGTTCGAATTCTGGCTACATGTACATGTAGGTCAACACGTGTATTGGGTTTCCAGTCCCAAGGCCTATGTGATTCCGAATGCCGTTTTAACTCATATGTATGCCAACTTGTATGCGCCAAGTCGTACGCTGACCAACTCGTACACGTATGCCAACCAACTCGTATGACGGATGCGTAAGGCACGTGGAGGCATGTGTGCTGTTGTGCTGCCCTTACTTTCAGTGGTGTAACTACAGACGTCCATGCCCCCCCCCCCGGGTCCCCCATTTGAAATCTGTAAATACGTGTATCTCTGTTGAGTTTACATAGCTACGCAGCTGCAGCTTATTTTCTGGTGGTAGTTCCCTGAAAAACTGTGTGTGCGTCCCCCGGAGTGCCCCCTCGGACATTTGGCCCCAGTTACCCACTGCATGCCCTGTATACTACTGTGTGTATGGTGCATTTTCTTCCTAACTGGACACCCACCTAGTTTTGAGCGGATGGATGGAGGGAAAGTGGCCACTTATTTTACTGTTTTTAATCATTAATAGCATTGATGCTCACAACAGTACACCCATTTTCTACCGGACTTCGAACCCCACAGTTCTGGGGGTAACTGCTTCTCATTGTCTCCTCTCTTACTACAGCCTCAGGCATGACCATGAATGGCTTCTTCAGTCTGCTTGAGAGCTACAAACTGGTTAACTGTCAGTGCCTACAGATCTTTTGAAATGTTTGGCGTGTTTGTTTGGGGGATCCTTGATTTAATACTAGAAATAATTAATCATGTTAGTAGGCTAACATTTAATTAAGCCTACTGTTATTTAACAAAAGGCAGTAAGCCCACACGCATAATCTTTCCGAACAGCAAATCTCTCTGTGCAGCAGGTAAGCATTATCATGATACCACATACTTTAGGCCTACTGTCTGACAACTGGCTTATTTACCTCGGTGCACTCCGATCAATGACATGTCTCACTATTCCGACACCAACAATAAATTAGCACTGACCAATCATTCCTTTCAAATCCAGGTGATGAGTGCAATTAAACATCAACTAGAGAACAAGGATGACATCTTTATACAGTTTTAACTACTTACTAATCAAATTTTTATCAACGACATTTTCCACTTCTCATACTGAGGAACGCTTGAATTTCAACAAGTGCTGCGATGGGAATTTTTTTATTCGGTCTGTCCGCGGGCCACCTTCATATCATAAATTAAAATGGCCGCTGAAAAATTGTCTCGTACAAAGTGAGAATTGACAAGGTTGTCAACGTAAAGATTTTTCATTTGTTCAAATTAATTCTTCGAAATTTATGTAAACAATATTTAATGTTATATCTTGATTGGATAGGCCTAATATTTGCATATGAATATATCCTGAGCTCATATTTGCATTTTTAACAAAAACATGCAACGAGCACCGGACGAGAAATTGTGTGTTTTCAAGTAGGCCTTAGGGCCAGGGAACTATGGCTGCATAAACAGAAATCGACGGAGCGTTCTGTCGTTCATAAATTTTGCTGATTTCGTGAGGAAAAAACTACATGACTTTGTGAAATTTACATTAAAAAAAGGAAGACCATCTTCTCTTAAAAATGGCATCAAAAAAGAATCAAGGAATATCCGAAAAAGTGAGTAGTTACACATGTTTAAAATGGGATTGACATTTTCAGTACTAGGCCTAGCGCGTCGTCTGCATCATGCCGTTCATTCAACATATTCAGTGACTGACGCACGTACAGCACTGTAGTCTAGGGGACCCTACTTGCCGTTTTAACCTGAAAACTGTGTCGCGTCCATATGTGAAAACAAACAAACCAAGCATCCCTGCAAACATGACAAAAGGACAAACATGACAAGTACATGTACTAAACATGCTGAAAACATGAAAAGCAAACAATTTAGGCCTAAACAAAAGTAGCCCCTGCGCCCTTTACTGTATTAAGATGTAGGCAAGGCTAGCCTATGTTATTTGCAAAAGAGTTATGTGATTTTTACAAAGGCCTACAATCAGAAATAGACCTGTAAATATAAAACCCATTTTTTACATACAAGTCTGAGTCAGGTCAATTGGGAGGGTGTTCGAATTGGCATCGAATGACCTTTCTGTGAGCAGAGGAAGAAGATTTTTTTTCTCACTTTCGTCCCCGCTCAAGGTGCAAGAGATCAAGCGCATGCAGAAGAATTGGATGGACCAGAGAGCGTCCTCATCAGGGAAATCGGAGAGGACCTCATCGGATGCCCGGCCTGGCCGGGGCAGTGGGAGTAAGATGGGGGCAACGTTGAAAGAGCCACCAAAGAAAACAGGTCTGAATGCACAATCTGGACCAGTAAAATATCAGAAATGCAGTCATTGTGACATGTGTTATATGTACCTTATCTTCAGCAGTATTTTAAAAAAAATTTGGTGATTAGTTCAAATAAAATTTATGAAGTGGATTGTCAGTGTCTCTCACATCTGTCATAATATATTTTCTTTCAGTACTGGAATTTCCTTGCACCAACAGGCTCCTCCAACCTTTTTATTTTGTGCGCATTTGAGTGTCTAAATTTTATTTGTATTTTTTAATGTCCAGTAACAAAAAACAGATATTTGGTTGTGGAAGGTAATCAGCTTTTGAATATTTAATCCAACACTTGATGAGGTTTTTGGGGGGAGGGGAAAATTTTTTAAAACTTGTCTTCTGGAGCATTTGGCCTTGCATAACGTACTTATATGTTTTACCCAAACAACAAGAAATATTTCGGTCAAATTTTTTTTTTGGCCTCACCTAGACACAATTTCCTGGGTTGTTGGTAGTGGTTCCAAGAAAAAGCCAACGTCAGTGAGAGCACGTTCTGCTTCTCCGGCCCGTCCGAGCAACTCAAGATCTGCATCTGGAGCAAACAACTCGAGATCCTCAAGTGGGAGGGATAGTGGTGTGTCAAAGGTCACTGGAGGTAGACCTCCCTCTTCAGGGCGGCCTCCATCATCGAATCGCCTTGGTTCATCGAAAAGTGACTCTGGTTCCACCAAGAATCCGAAGAGCCCCGGAGAGGAGTTTGTCTCCAAGGGTAGGATGCTGTGTTCAGGCTCTGAGCCAAATTTGTACAACATGGATGAAGGCAAATCTTCCACTTCAAGCATGCAGTCAGATTCCAGGATAGGCCTATCAAGTGTTTCCAAACATCCCAGGGATGAGTGGGATTTCCACACTTCCAGCCAATCAGAAAAGCCCACCAAAAACACCGTCCAATCAGTATCCGTCCCATCAACAGACAGCCAATCAGGATCCAAGACACCGACTGTTGGCCAATCACACGACAGATTGGCCGGGACCGCTGGCCAGTCGGAGCCGAGAAGTGGAGACCTGGTGGGCCCGGATGCCTTTGAGAAGCTAGCGGACCAGATTGCCAGCAAAGTACGCGCCGACCTGAGGCAGGAGAGGAGTCAGATGATGCAGTCCGTCGGCTACTCGGGGAAGAGCATCCTAGATGATGAGGACGAAGTCGAGGGAAGTGCACTGTCAAACCACAAGTGCAGCAAATGCAAACAGTTAATGGTGAGGAGCATTACAACAAGAAGCTGCGTCCAAAAAGGGTTGACTATGACTGGTGATAACCTAGACGTTAATTGGCTATGGCCGCTAGCTGGTAACTACCATAGGCTTATGTATCATCATTAGCCATAGCCAAGTTTTTCAGACATAGTCTAACTTTTGTAATTTCATGTATTCATATACATTTGTGTTTTTTAAAGTTGATTTTTTATGGCTTTTGACTAGTGCCCCTAGAATAAAACCAGAAATCCAGGCTGCTAACTTAGGAGTTGAAAGATTCATGTTTGGCAAAGTGCTTGTGTGGTATTTAGGAAGTTTTCAATCAGTTTTTGCAAATTCATCAAAGACACTTCACACACCTGTTGTGACATCAATGTTATTACCTGTTATTGCTTTGCTAGGTTCCCCCAGACCACACACCGTATGTTCTCATACCCTGTGGCCACACCCTGTGTGAGGCCTGTGCTGAAGACAGAATCAAGTGTCCCACCTGCCGAGCGCGAGGTACGAAGTCATGGTAGAGGTGACAAAACTCCTGAAGTTATGTTCACTTGACTGCTAAGTGGAATGAGACACTGTGATATTGCGACAGCACATGCCCAAGTTGAAGCGCGTCCAAGGCTATATGTGGGAACAGCAGCATGTGCGCTTGTTAGTTTGTCATATCAGTGCAGCCATACGCCGACTTGCCCACTTGTGTTGTTCTCGAATGGCCTTGTCTTTATGATATAGCAGACTGGCTCATTGTCTCAGTGGAAAGTCGTTTTATTTTGAAGCAGTGTAGGTTCTTAACCAAGCAAGTGCGTAGAGTTCATTGGCTGTCTGCGTGCCCACGTCCTCAAAGGGTCAAAATGCATCAATTGGTCGTGGATGAGGGCTCTTTGATTTCAAGTCCTTTTGTATGCTTATGTCTCAATCGTTATCCGTGGCTAATGCTACTTGCCGTGGATTTTTTAATAGCAAAACCAAGGACGTAGCCACAAAATAACCAAAGTGGGGACGTTCTCAGTCTGGAGGGTAGATGTGCATTAGTTTGATTTCTGTTGATCACTGATGATGGTGTTGCTGACGTTGCATTCTTATTTTTTGCCGTGCATAGTTTCTTCCACTGCAATGAACACTACCCTGCAGCAGGTTATAGCATCAGTAACGAACCATCACCGCACGGCGCCAGTCCCATCCCCCTCAGCACCGACGTCCCACCCAAAGTACGACCCCTCCGAATATTCCGGCCACCCTGTTAACGGAGCAACCCCTGCCGCTGCTGGACTGTACCACTCAGATTACAGGGACGCTTCCCGAGACGGGCGAGCGGCTCACCCAGCCTACAACCAAACCAGTGTAACCCCCGGGCGTTACGGCGACCATGGAGGGGCGGAGCCTGGTGGCTCAGGTAGGAGGAAACCAACACCAGAGGAACTGGCCGAGAAATATTTCAAGGAGTATCAGAACCTCCTGATTCGCTGCGAGGCCATGGAAGGGGAGGAGGAGGAAATCCTGGCGGCAGTGGAGAGGAAAAACCGGGAGATAGCCAAACAGAAGGTGCGGCCACGGCATATTTCTGTCTCGTTCAAATCCACACTCGATATCAGATTCATGATGGAGGCCCCGGCAGCACCGAATTTGTTTCATTATGTGTAAACATTTGCTGTTTCCTCGTAAGCAGGTAGTAACTCTGAAGATTTGGTTTAATCTTTATTAACCCTCCTATGTGGAAGTCACTCTTTGGGTCACTTGGTAAACACTTCAATGAAGCGCAGCTGTGTTGTGTTGTGCACTGCACCAACAGTCCCTCACAGGAATATCAGATTGCACTTTTGTGCTGCCCAACAACTGTGCTTCACTGTTTCATGTGCATCATTGTGCAGTAAACCAAATGCAGTGAAGAGGACTGCACAAAAGACCCTGTGTCATTTTGTGCTGACAACCTACTGTGTACACACTGAACCTGTGCATGTTTGAGTTCCATATAGAAAATACATGCTCACCAGTGACTGTGGGCATTTGTGCACATTTGTGCTGTAAAACCATAGGAGGGTTAAACAGCTCTAATTTTGGCCTGAAACACACCTTTGTCACCTCAGAAAACAAAATACTCTAGGGTATTCCTAAAAACGTCCACATTATTTTCCCAAGTTTTCTGGAAATCAGGCCATCCAATGATTCAGTAGTTGGGTACCCCTTTCGACTTCCAGTCAAGCAATGCACCTGCACTCAATGTTGACTCTAAAGCATACTCCACCTGTGGCACCAGACTTTTCAGGCCATTATCAAAATAAACCTGATAAAATTGAAGGTGAGGAACAAGACGGCCTGTTCTTGATCTGAAGGCATTGTGTTCTGCGAGCCATTCCTTACGCCTTTTTCTTCTTAGCAGATTAAACATGTAACCCTAATGGCGTTCATTCCTCCAACAGGTTTTGAAATGAGAAAGGCCAGAGATAATGCACATGTGACTTTTTATTCAGGAGTGCTTACTTTGCTCAGGGCTTTTTTTGCCAGAATCACTACTTTACTACACTTAACCACTTGCTGCTGGGGAACCCCGTTTCGAGCACCATGGGTTTATACGCAGAGCCGGGCTGCTCGAAATCAGACAAAAGAGCTGCTCCGTGTAAGACAGTACTTGGAACAAAAGACCTGCTGCTGGGAATTGCCATCATTTTTCGGCTTGCATTTTTTGAAGGTAATTCATCACTATTTTTATACAGAATACCACTGTTTTGGGCATAGCCCGCCCGCGGATTAGCGCCGCGGACAAAAGTGCTTTAGGGCCCCATTGATGAGCAATGAAGCACAGCTGCAGGCTAGTCCAGCCACGTTTGAAAAGACGCCACTCGCGTTCACTGGGGACAAAGGAAATTAGTAACACCTCATAATTCTGGGCTCTCTTTACAGGGCGGCAGGCCTGGCTGAAATACTCAGGAGTCAATGGAGGTTGCCTGTCAGCTTAGAGTAGCCACCAAACAGTCATTTGTGTGGGTGTAAATGTCCATTAAATGAAATGATGAATTTTTGAAGAATTTTGAAAACTGAAAATCTTGAAAATGGCCCATATGTGTGCGCTGCATTTTTAAAAGCAACTGGCAGCAAGTGGTTAAGAATTCTCGCTTAACTTTTTAGGCTTTTAAAGGATGTGTTTGTGGTTTTATTAAGCATCAAATATTCACTCTTTTTAATGTGTGTTGGACTATCCAGAGAGGATTTAAGGACAGCTTAACCGTAACAATTCTTTGCCTGTAAACTATATAAAATTAGGGACCTAGGGACTATACAATCAAAGATGTTATGAGTTGATTCTAAAAGTGATTAGTTTGATTGAAAGCCTTATGTTTTACAAGAACATTTCAAAGCTAATGGTGATAGTGACGTGTGAAAATGAGAGATCAATCGACTCCCATGTTATGTACAAACATAGAAATCAAATATCACAGCAGCTCTTGTCTACAGTCAAGCAAAAAGCCTTCTCTGTTTTCTCACTCTCTGACATTAGCCATTAGATGGTTTTATGGTGTTAGTTAAATACTTTCTTCTAATTACATTATGGGGGATTTGTGCACCGTTCTTAGGTATTAAAAAATCCCTCCCTCATCACTGTAGCCCGTTGGACAGGACCTATTGTGCATTATTCAGTAAACATCTGGGGAATCAGCCAATAGCCAATCAGATTGCTTGATTGTGCCCCAACTGGGCTTCTCTTGTTCCCTGTGACTCGCATACTGAGATTCGCACAGAGGAGCTTCAGGGTAGTGTTGACTGCACTTTGTGATCACTGGGAGTCTCAGAGCCGAGCAGATTTTAGCAGCAAGAGTCAGTCAAGACGACGTCCTCATCTCACCATGAATTCAACTCAAGGTGATGCTGGCCCGAATGCCTACAATGACTCGGATTCCCTCATGGTGTGGGGCGACATCACAGATGACGGAGGTGTCCAAACGATCATCTCTGTCACCACTTTCCTCTTGACAGTTTTGCTGCTAACACTGAACCCACTTTGTCTGGTCACTCTGCGCCATGTGGACAGCATCCCTGAAGCCACCAAAGTTTTCCTGCAATCGCTCACCTCAGCCGATCTTTTAATGGGAGTAACTCTAGCTTTTCCGATGACAGTCTCTGCCCTGGCTGGGACCTGGGTATTTGGAAATGCTCTCTGTGCACTACAGGCATTCGTGGTCTCGATATTTAGCCACAGTGCTGTGTTCTCCTTGCTGCTTCTCACTATAGATCGCTACATTTCAGTGGTGTATGCACTTCAGTACTCATCGCTCGCTACTGCTAAGAGGGCTTGGATTGCTGTTTCCTGTGCCTGGGGTGTATCTGTGTTCCGGCAGATTTGGATATGCTCTGAATCAAGCTGGATCCCCCATTATCATGATCCCAGCCTGCAGTGTTTTTTCTATCCGTCAACTGCAGCTCTCTGGGTCTCCTTCGGTATCATGGTAGGCACAGCCTGTGTCATCATAGCTATGTACATGAGACTTTTCAGGATTTCACATCGTCACGCCCGGCGCATCCAAGCTGACCACCAAGTTGTCGGAGGGAGGAATCGGCCAGCAAAACCTAACAGAAAGTCTCTGAACACCTTTCTCATCATAACTTTAACAAGCATGCTCTGTCTTCTCATACCAGCAGCATACATCAGTTTATTCTATGTTTTTCCTTCGGTCCCCAAGTTTGTACACACTTCCCAGCTGTTTATATTTACCATGTCAAACCTGCCCCTTTTGACAAGTGGTTGGCTGAATGTTGCTATCTATTACCTTAGGAATAAGGACATTCGCCAAGCAATGCACGCTGTCTTGATATCAAGCTTTACATTCTTCAAACGGCTCTGTCTAAACCGAGGATTTAACTCAGATTAGAATGTAACTCTTTTTCAAGTGTTGTTAACAGTAGAAAGCACTGCAAAGCCGAGTTGGAAGCAAGTCAATTTTCCAAGTCCAAGTCAGGTCAAAACTCAATTTTTGCAAGTCAAAGCCAAGTGACAAGTCATTTGGTCAAGTGACAAGTCATTTGATGACAGGTCAAGTCAAGTCACACATAAATAGATCCAAGGACAAGTCAAGTCGCATGATGTGTGATTGCAAGCCACAGCCTTGTCTTGGTTCCAAGACCTTCTGTATAGTTCATTCTGCGATCCAGGACACTGACCACACGTGAAAGCCTTAGATATTTGTCTGACCAGGGGTGGCAACAGCCTGTCATTGAATTTGAACAAAAGTACCAGGAATGATGAATGCTAAAAATGAAATTTGCAAAAACTGACAAAGAAATTGGTCATTTTGTTTCGATACATGTAACTTTGGTGACCGTATAGTCACGATAGCCCTTGTTTGGCCATTTGCTATGAAAACCAATCTTACTTGACAATAAGTGGTGAAGTAAGGCACCTACAGTGTAGTTACAATACTGTTGGTCACGGATGTTGATTCTAAAAGTGACAAGTTAGATTAAAGGCTTATGTTTACAAGAACATTTCAAAGCTAATAATGATAATGACTTGTGAAAATAAGAGATCAATCAACTCCCATTTTATTTGCAAATATAGAAATCTAATAGCAGCTCTTGTCTACAGTCAAGCAAAAGCCTTCTCTGTTTGCTCACTCTCTGACATTAGCCATTAGATGGTGTTACTGTGTTAGTTAAATACTTTCTTCTAATTACATTATGGGGGATTTGTGCACCTTTCTTAGGTATTAAAAAATCCCTCCCTCATCACTGTAGCCCATTGGACAGGACCTATTGTGCATTATTCAGTAAACATCTGGGGAATCAGCCGATAGCCAATCAGATTGCTTGATTGTGCCCCAACTGGGCTTCTCTTGTTCCCCACGACTCACATACTGAGATTCGCACAGAGGAGCTTCAGGGTAGTGTTGACTGCACTTTGTGATCACCGGGAGTCTCAGAGCCGAGCAGATTTTAGCAGCAAGAGTCAGTCAAGACGACTTCCTCATCTCACCATGAATTCAACTCAAGGTGATGCTGGCCCGAATGCCTACAATGACTCGGATTCCCTCATGGGGTGGGGTGACATCACACATGACAAAGGTGTCCAAACGGTCATCTCTGTCACCACTTTCCTCTTGACGGTTTTGCTGCTAACACTGAACCCACTTTGTCTGGTCACTCTGCGCCGTGTGGACAGCCTCCCTGAAGCCACTAAAGTTTTTCTGCAATCGCTCACCTCAGCTGATCTTTTAATAGGAGTAACTTTATCCATTCCGATGACAGTCTCTGCCCTGGCTGGGAACTGGGTATTTGGAAATGCTGTCTGTGCACTTCAAGCATTCGTGGTCTCGATATTTAGCTACAGTGCTGTCTTCTCCTTGCTGCTTCTCACTATAGATCGCTACATTTCAGTGGTGTATGCACTTCGGTACTCATCGCTTGCTACTGCCAAGAGGGCTTGGATTGCTGTTTCCTGTGCCTGGGGTGTATCTGTGTTGCGGCAAATTTGGACTGGCTTCAGTTCCAACTGGATCTCTATTTATCATGATCTAAGCCTGCAGTGTTTTCTTCATCAATCAATTGAGGATCTCTGGGTGTCCTTCAGCATCCTGGTAGGCACAGCCTGTGTCATCATAGCTATGTACATTAGACTGTTAAGGATTTCACATCGTCATGCCAGACGCATCCAAGCTGACCACCAAGTTGTCGGAGGGAGGAATCGGCCAGCAAGATCCAACAGAAAGTCTCTGAACACCTTTCTCATCATAACTTTAACAAGCATGCTCTGTCTTCTCGTACCAGCAGTATACATCAGTTTATTCTATGTTTTTCCTTCGGTCCCCCTGTTTGTATACACTTCCCAGCTGTTTGTATTTACCATGACAAACCTGCCCCTTTTGACAAGTGGTTGGCTGAATGTTGCTATCTATTACCTTAGAAACAAGGACATTCGCCAAGCAATGCATGCTGTCTTGATATCAAACTTTACATTCTTCAAACGGCTCTGTCTGAACTAGAAAAACTAAACTCAGAATGGAATTCCATTCTTTTTCAAGATTGTCAACAGTTGGCAGCACTGCACAGGACATCAAACTGTCGCCTTTTTTGAATGTATCAAAATTTTTTCAACCTCAGGTGATGTTTGGTGAGTTCAAGAGTGTCTGATAGGCACAGTCTGTGCTCCTACCAGTTGCACATAGGTTTTGACAGCAAGTGACAGATTTTCCACAGAATGTGCACAAATTCATAAAGTAATTGTAAAAGAAAATTACCTCTGAATGTAGGCATGGAGTATGCCCAGGTTCCCTTTGAAAAGTTTGATATGAAAAAAAGGAAAGATGGTTGAGATATTTTAAAAGCCTATAAGTGATCAGTTAGTTTCTAATTATCCATGCTTTACGTCTAAGACAAGATATTGAATGGACTTCACTTTCATCAGATGAAGTGTACACACTTAGCAGTTATGTCTATTTGAATTTGTTAATGGAGCTTTAAAGTGTAGCTGTGGTCTTATCTTAATGGTAACTTAAGTGGATGTACTGTAATCCATCCATTATTGTCCTTATTCAAAGACCTTCTTTTTTCTATAAACCATTAGCTAATGGGAGTAATGGGGATTACGTGTACCTTTTTCTTTCCTGTGCGCTTCTACCCTGGGATGTTTCAACATCAAATTGGATTTCCTTCTAATACCACACAACTCTGCATTGTATGTTTTGCCCCCTGGGAATTCATTTTTATCTCCCACAAGCGGTAAGCCTGTGTTTGCCATTGAGGGAATGTCTCCGTCATCCTTGCTACATGTTGGAAACTTTTTACAATTTTGTGTCATCACGCTCAGCACGTCCAGGCCAACGATGGAGTTACCTGTAGCAGAGATCGGCCGGCTAGACCCAACAAGACGACGGCTTTCCGCAAGCGGCTCATCATAGTTTTGAGTGGTGCCCTCTGTAATGTCTTGCCTGCACTGTGCGTCCTTGTTTTCTTTCAACAATCAGCCATCTTGGGGTTTTTGCCCCAGGTGGTTTTTCTGCCTGCCTGCGGTTGACTGAACGTAGTTGTCCATTTCCTGAGGATGGTGTTGAAAAACCAAAAAAAGTCCAAACATGAAGAGATTTTTCCGACCCATGAAGGTGTAACTCGATCAGAAATCTTGCGAGTCAGGGTAATTTTTTTCTTGAGCACCTTTGTGGCCTGTGTGGATCTTCATGCAGAGCTCCATCTGTTAAAGCAAACACTCGCTACTATGGTCTTCACTGAGCGAACTGTGACCGAGCTGTAACAGCTTTTCAGCTTGTCCGTTCGATGCTCAACTTTGAAGTGTAAGATTTTTTTCCCGTTGTGGAGAAAATTGCATTCATTGTTGTGATTCCAAGGCTTTTGGGTAGAAATTCAAGCATTTCAATCCAATGCCCAGGGTATTTTTTGGGGGGGTATTACTTCCGGTCTTCAGGCTCTTGAGTTGGTATTTGTACTCACATAGGATGAGCAGTTGAGTAGTTTGAATAACAAGTATTAATTGAGTTAAACCAACAATAAAATATGACCCACCATATCAAAACCAGGCTGAAGTCGGTAGTTGTGATGTTGGATAATTCCTCTCCTTCAGCTTTTTTTTTACACTTTAAAATGTTCCATGTTAAATCAAAATTCTGTCCTCAGAAAGCTTCTTACGGGTAGTGAAAGCTGTAAAACTCCCATGAAAATCTGAACAGTGGAAGTTCCGCTATTTTAGAGTTATGAAGTTACCTACTTCAGCCTGCTTTGGGGATGTTGGGTCACAAAGATCTTCACTTAAAACCACTGTACCGTTAAAGAGCTTCAAACTGCTTATGAAATGTTTCCACCAATTTTTTTGTTCTCCCCCTGGTGAATCACAGAAGCAAATCTCCAACATCGCAAGTGAGCAGGACCGGCTGCGGGGGGAGGTGCAGAAGACGGAAGAGCGGATTGCCGCCCTGGACAGCCACCGGAGGGAGTATGAGCAGCAGTGTGAAGAGCTGGAGGAAGACAAGCGAGAGCAGGGGGACCGGCTGGCCATGGTGCGAGACATGCTCAGAGGGTTGGAGAGAGCTAAAGAAAAGGTACGAGCTGCCAATCACAGGTGGACAAGTGGTTGTTATGTAAAAGTATTCCCCCATTTCCAGATTTACAGTGGCCTATCCAAAGATTTCTTGAAACTTTTTTTCTTTTCCAACTGAGTCTACAGATTCACTTCTTTTCATCTCCACAGATTAAGCTGTTGGCAAGAAATTACAACATGTCACTGGACTAGGTAACTCAGCCTCGGGTATTTCTTCACTGATCCAGAAAAAAACCTGACATAACAAGTATCAGGGTTTTAACGTTCGTATCTTTCTTATGATCATGTCAAGTTAAACTTTTTAACTTTGCTGAGCCACAAATTTGCAGAGTCATTGGATTGTATCATAATTCATATTTCTCCTAATGATGGGGATTTCTCCACAGGCCATCTGAGAGGCCATCAAGGGCATACTGAGTATCACATGCACATTGCTGCCTTGTGTAATTACATGTAATGTACACTGTTAACCTATACATATCTTACCAAGGGTGTCCAACATTTTATTGCATTCCAACAGAACAAGGTCGAGCATGTAAATCTGTGTATTCAGCTCGTGGGTTGGTAATCTTGAGTTTGTTTCTGCTTTCAATAGGGGACCCTGAATAATAGAGGACAATAAGGTCCCCGATTGACAGAGGGTCCCCGATTGACAACTGTGTGCAAAACCGTGGGAAGTCGTCTAAAAAAGTAGAAAAGTACAAACAAAAGAGGAACAATAGGGGGTCCCCAGTTGCAGGCAAATACACACTTGGGTGTGTGGTTTGCACCAGGTGCTTTAATTACTCATTTCCCAGATGGAGAGGGACATTTACTACCCATTTATTCCACTTAGCAATTTTATTAAAGTTAAATTTTTCTTAGACTGCAGTGACTGGAACCCAGTACATGTTATGGAGCTTTATGGATCACTGCGACCGCAAGTAGATTTCAGTACTAATGTTTAATTAGAGAATTTTGTAGAGAGGTATTAAAGCTGAATCACTACAATTGGGATAAGTCAATTGGCTGTAGAATGTATTGTGTTTTACAGATCACTGTGACCAGAAACCAACTGAGGCTATGGATTTGTGGTATTGATATTTTATTTGTCATTAAAGTTTCCATCAGTCAATCAGAAAACGAGTGTCTATGAATTAATCTAGCAATAAACTCCCGGCAAAGAAAAGGCAGCTGTCTTCTGTAACATGGATAATTTTTGAAAATTTATTTAATCATTCAATTTCAATTTTTTCCGACATTGAGATTAATGGAAGATTCAAATTTTGACTCATTTGTAATTAAAATGCCAGCTAACCCCTTCCAATTTGTTAATTTTGGCAAGAAATGACAATTCAGATTTGTAAAAAAAATCAATTTTGACCCTTTTTTAATAAAAATGCAATGCTAACCCCATTGTAATTTCGTTGAATTTTGGCCAAATGACAAAATTCAGATATGTAGAAAAATGAAATTTTGACCTATTTCCATTAAAATGCAGGGCTAACCCCTTCAAATTTGTATTAATTTTGGCAAAAATTACAAAATTCAGATTGGAAGAAAAATACAATTTTGACCCATTTTTTAAGAAATGCAAGGCTAACCCCTTGTAATTTCATTGAATTTTGCCCCAAAATGAAAAAATTTATATTTGGAGAAAAATGAAATTTTGACCCATTTTAATAAAAATGCAAGGCTAACCCCTTGTAATTTTATTGAAATTTGGCCAAAAATGACGGAATTCTCAATTGGAGAAAAATGAAATTTTGACCCATTTTTTAAGAAAATGCAAGGCTAACCCCTTGTAATTTTATTGAATTTTGGCCAAAAATGACGAAATTCACATTTGGAGAAAAATGAAATTTTGACCCATTTTTTAATAAAATGCAAGGCTAACCCCTTGTAATTTTATTGAATTTTGGCAAAAATGACGAAATTCACATTTGGAGAAAAATGAAATTTTGACCAATTCTTAAGAAAATGCAAGGCTAACCCCTTGTAATTTTATTGAATTTTGGCCAAAAATTACAAAATTCAGATTGGAAGAAAAATGAAATTTTGACCCATTTTTTAAGAAAATGCAAGGCTAACCCCTTGTAATTTCATTGAATTTTGCCCCAAAATGAAAAAATTTATATTTGGAGAAAAATGAAATTTTGACCCATTTTAATAAAAATGCAAGGCTAACCCCTTGTAATTTTATTGAATTTTGGCCAAAAATGACGAAATTCTCAATTGGAGAAAAATGAAATGTTGACCCATTTTTTAAGAAAATGCAAGGCTAACCCCTTGCAATTTTATTGAATTTTGGCAAAAATGACGAAATTCACATTTGGAGAAAAATTAAATTTTGACTCATTTTTTAAGAAAATGCAAGGCTAACCCCTTGTAATTTTATTGACTTTTGGCCAAAAATGACGAAATTCACATTTGGAGAAAAATGAAATTTTGACCAATTCTTAAGAAAATGCAAGGCTAACCCCTTGTAATTTTATTGAATTTTGGCAAAAATGACGAAATTCACATTTGGAGAAAAATGAAATTTTGACCAATTCTTAAGAAAATGCAAGGCTAACCCCTTGTAATTTTATTGAATTTTGGCCAAAAATTACAAAATTCAGGTTGGAAGAAAAATGAAATTTTGACCCATTTTTTAAGAAAATGCAAGGCTAACCCCTTGTAATTTCATTGAATTTTGCCCCAAAATGAAAAAATTTATATTTGGAGAAAAATGAAATTTTGACCCATTTTAATAAAAATGCAAGGCTAACCCCTTGTAATTTTATTGAATTTTGGCCAAAAATGACGAAATTCTCAATTGGAGAAAAATGAAATGTTGACCCATTTTTTAAGAAAATGCAAGGCTAACCCCTTGCAATTTTATTGAATTTTGGCAAAAATGACGAAATTCACATTTGGAGAAAAATTAAATTTTGACTCATTTTTTAAGAAAATGCAAGGCTAACCCCTTGTAATTTTATTGACTTTTGGCCAAAAATGACAAAATTCACATTTGGAGAAAAATGAAATTTTGACCCATTTTTTAAGAAAATGCAAGGCTAACCCTTTGTAATTTTATTGAATTTTGGCCAAAAATGACGAAATTCACATTAGGAGGAAAATTAAATTTTGACCCATTTTTTAAGAAAATGCAAGGCTAACCCCTTGTAATTTTATTGAATTTTGGCAAAAATGACGAAATTCTCAATTGGAGAAAAATGAAATTTTGACCCATTTTTTAAGAAAATGCAAGGCTAACCCCTTGTAATTTTATTGAATTTTGGCCAAAAATGACGAAATTCACATTTGGAGAAAAATGAAATTTTGACCCATTTTTTAATAAAATGCAAGGCTAACCCCTTGTAATTTTATTGAATTTTGGCCAAAAATGACGAAATTCACATTTGGAGAAAAATTAAATTTCGACCCATTTTTAAAGAAAATGCAAGGTTAACCCCTTGTAATTTTATTGAATTTTGGCCAAAAATGACAAATTCACATTTGGAGAAAAATGAAATTTTGACATTTTTAATAAAATGCAAGGCTAACCCCTTGTAATTTGAATTTTGCCAAAAATGACGAAATTCTCAATCGGAGAAAAATGAAATTTTGACCCATTTTTTAATAAAATGCAAGGCTAACCCCTTGTAATTTTATTGAATTTTGGCAAAAATGACGAAATTCACATTTGGAGAAAAATGAAATTTTGACCAATTCTTAAGAAAATGCAAGGCTAACCCCTTGTAATTTTATTGAATTTTGGCCAAAAATTACAAAATTCAGATTGGAAGAAAAATGAAATTTTGACCCATTTTTTAAGAAAATGCAAGGCTAACCCCTTGTAATTTCATTGAATTTTGCCCCAAAATGAAAAAATTTATATTTGGAGAAAAATGAAATTTTGACCCATTTTAATAAAAATGCAAGGCTAACCCCTTGTAATTTTATTGAATTTTGGCCAAAAATGACGAAATTCTCAATTGGAGAAAAATGAAATGTTGACCCATTTTTTAAGAAAATGCAAGGCTAACCCCTTGTAATTTCATTGAATTTTGCCCCAAAATGAAAAAATTTATATTTGGAGAAAAATGAAATTTTGACCCATTTTAATAAAAATGCAAGGCTAACCCCTTGTAATTTTATTGAATTTTGGCCAAAAATGACGAAATTCTCAATTGGAGAAAAATGAAATGTTGACCCATTTTTTAAGAAAATGCAAGGCTAACCCCTTGCAATTTTATTGAATTTTGGCAAAAATGACGAAATTCACATTTGGAGAAAAATTAAATTTTGACTCATTTTTTAAGAAAATGCAAGGCTAACCCCTTGTAATTTTATTGACTTTTGGCCAAAAATGACGAAATTCACATTTGGAGAAAAATGAAATTTTGACCCATTTTTTAAGAAAATGCAAGGCTAACCCTTTGTAATTTTATTGAATTTTGGCAAAAATGAGGAAATTCACATTTGGAGAAAAATGAAATTTTGACCAATTCTTAAGAAAATGCAAGGCTAACCCCTTGTAATTTTATTGAATTTTGGCCAAAAATTACAAAATTCAGATTGGAAGAAAAATGAAATTTTGACCCATTTTTTAAGAAAATGCAAGGCTAACCCCTTGTAATTTCATTGAATTTTGCCCCAAAATGAAAAAATTTATATTTGGAGAAAAATGAAATTTTGACCCATTTTTTAAGAAAATGCAAGGCTAACCCGTTGTAATTTTATTGAATTTTGGCCAAAAATGACGAAATTCACATTTGGAGAAAAATGAAATTTCGACCCATTTTTTAATAAAATGCAAGGCTAACCCCTTGTAATTTCATTGAATTTTGCCAAAAAATGAAAAAATTTATACTTGGAGAAAAATGAAATTTTGACCCATTTGTAAAGAAATGCAATTGAATTTCGGCTAAAAATGACAAAATTCAGATTTCTGGAAAAACATTTTGACCCATGTCCATTCAAATGGAAGGCTAACCCCTTGTAGTTTCATTTAATTTTGATCAAAAATAACAAAATTTACATTTGTAGAAAAATCGGATTTTGACCAATTTTCATTAAAATACAAGGCTAACGCCTTAAAATTTTATAATTTCGGCAGAAAGACAAAACTAAGATTTCCAGAAAATTAGGTTTTGACCCATTTGTAACTAAAGGGTTTTGTGAAAAATGACAAAATTGAAATTTGGAGAAATTTCAACTTTTACTTGTTTTAATTAAAGTGCAAGGATAAACCATTCTATTTTTACATTTTGGTCAAGAGTAAAACTGATTTAGGTATATATTTTAATGAAAATGTAAGGCATACCCGTTTCCCTTTTTAATATGTTTGATTAGGTCAAGAAAGATAAACTGGTTTGGAGAAAATTTTAACAAGCAGGTAAGACGCAGGACAGTTCTGACACTGGTATTCTTTTTCCTTCAAAAGAGTTCTTTTTATTAGTAGGAAACCAGATATTTAGTTTTACATTTTCTGTCAAGTACATCTCTTACGGTATATTGCATCAAGAGATTAATATAGTATCTACACAGATAGAAATAAAAAAAATACAAAAGGAAAGACTACAAAATGGTAATTACCTTTATCCCATCGCATTTCAAACATGTACCTGAGAGAAATATTTATGACTTAAAAGACTGCAGTCTCTTAGGCTTATTGATTCCTAACTCAAATTTTACCAGTAAGCAAAAAATATATTGTGCCATTTTAATGTATATTCACCCTTGTATACATAAATTGCCAAACCTTTCTGACATTCCATAATACTTCTCTGAAATACACTTGAACAGCAAACACCTGTTAATGTCATTATGAACCAGTTTGATGTTTGTAATAAACACCTGACATCGCGCCAGTTCAGTGCATGAATCAGTGTGGTGTGCTGACATGGCCAAGTTTATGCACTACTAAAATACTAAAACTGGCTCACAGTGGTTGACTTGGGGACTCTGACAATCTGGTTAAAGCAATTTTCCCTCAGCAAATTGAAAGTGTTTACATTTCAATTCAAACTACAAGCTCTACACTTGATACGATCCCTTGGCTACAGCACAGCAGCGGCGATTTTTTTCTTTAATAGACTTTCTCTTCCAAACTATAGAATATACACTTAGAATTGCTAAGTAGGGACTTGACATTCTGACATCGGTAGCACCAGAGGTCACAGATTTCAAGGCATACATGTATACATATATATAAATCATCCAGAGAGGATCAGAAGCAGATGCATGCACACACTAAAACATATACAGATATATATTTCTGAGTACTATTAATTTGATGAGGGACAAATAAAGGTGAGAAAAGCTACGTACTCGAAAAGAGTACATTCCTCTTTGAAACGAATAAAGATAAATTAGATATACATAAGTACAAAAAATAGAGCATGCAAGCAAAAGCGCTTGATTCTCAAAAAATGAAAAAAAAAATACAAAAAGCTGCCTAGAAACAATAATTAACAAATTCTGAAAGTCATGAGGATTGAACGTGTCAATGCAGTATGACAGGTAAGCCTCAACCGTAAAAAGTAACAAGTGCATGTGACCTAAATACCGGCTGAAGATGACAAAACAATGCCACAGTTTAACTACTTCGAATTTTGCTTTACATGCAACTTAAAAAAAAGACCTCTCAAGTGCTTTCCTTTTTTTACAAACTGGATTTTGGAAATATACAAAAAACCTGTGTATACACAAACGCATTTGAACAACAATGAATGCAAAGCAACATACTATGACAAGTATCCTTTGAGAAAAACACATCAGACCTACTCCTGAACTCAGACGAAACGTTGACAACTAAATTTTGAGAATTGACAACGTCCAACTTAAGCACTGCTTGGTAGGAGCGGTCACCTCTGACATTTTGTGCACTGGTGTATCTTTCTTCCATTCTTGTATGGTCACAGATTCATGATGGATCGCGCAGTATGCAATACAAACTGCTACCCTGAGCAGGTCAGTAATGCTGTTCGGAGTTTTCAAAGAGAGGTTCTTTTTCTAATTGATTTCCTAATGTACAACTTCTTGAAATACTTGTGAATTGCGAAAGACCAAAGAACTGCAACTAGAAATGAGAGAGCGTTGTATTTTTCCAAACCTAATGATTTGTGTAATCTTTTACTAAATGTCAAGCTTATACTTGGGTAATTCCAGAAATTCGGGATCTGAAAGTGTGACATTTCGGTGTCCCTGTTGCATCTGACCTTTGTTATTTGACATGGAAATATCACTGGAATTGATTTCAAACTATTACTATTTGTTTGGCAGGTAATTTGCACTAATTCATAACTCTTGGAAATGAGAAAAGGTGTTCTGAACGTACAAAATCGTATGTCAGGTGTGACAAGGACATTAAAAAAAAAAAAAAGGACTCCTAATTTCTGGAATTACCCACTGTCACTTGAAAAAAAAGTAGTCAAAATAATATGCCATTTCCCACTTGAAAAGAAACAATCTTAAACCAAGATTATAACACCACTCTCCAATTTTACATAAAGGTTTTTTTTTTAAACATCTAATATATACCTTTGATCAGTATACAAAGTCTATAATGTGGCTGTATATTTCTCATAATTTCATCTGCACTGAGTTTTTTAACAGGCTGATCAAAAATACGTATCTTGCGTGACAGGATCCAGGATATTCCCAGTCCCCTGGTATGGTATACCACCATTCTGAATGCTCACCACACTCTGACGTTTCCTGACGATCTCATTGATGTAGGCTTTCATCAACTTGGCAATCTCAAATACCTGGGAGGGAACAGACAGGAGGAGCAATAATGCCAGCAAATTGAACAGATTTACAAAGAAACCGAGGGGAAAAGGTAAAGATAGGAGGAAAAGGCGGTTTACAAAAAGCTGTCTAAAGATCATCTCAGATACCTGGTTGGTTTCAAACGAGAGCTCGTGTCGTCTGCCTTCCACTACAATCTTGTACTCGTTGGGGATAGGTGCTCCAAATGACAGAATCCTGAAATCCAAATTGAAGTCAATTAAAAGAAGTCAGTTTCATCAAACCCTACTTTTTTTCTCCGCAGTAGAAGTTGCCATGCAGATGACATTCAAAAACTTCAGCAATGCAATATACTCCACAGTCAACAAGTTACAGCACATGGGCAGCCAAATGAGTGGCCAATTTTAAGAGCAGGTCCGCCCGGAAACGGCCGGCTAGAAGGGAAACTGGCCAGTACACCAACTAGTCAACCAATTTTGCCAGCTTGGAGCCCACAAGAAAGCTAACCGGCCCGACACCCCCCAGACCAAAAGCTGCCAGATAACCTGCTATCCAACCATTCCTAACAAGCCCCCACTACCAGGTCTCAGCAAAGTCCACTCACTTCTCGTAGGGGATCTCCTCGATGGGGCTGGCCTCTCCCTGTTTGTGGACAGCCACCATGCTGGAGCTGACTGCAAGCCAGAGGTTGGGAGGGAATCTGCCGTCGGTGCTCTCCACCTCAAACAGACGCGCTCCATAGTACTTCCACTGCTGTATAACACTCATGTAGGCCTCTTGAGCCTTCTCGGGACTCATCCCCTGAAGAAAAAGGAACCACTCATTTTGAAAGTTCAAGTCCACATCTTGAATGACTACCCAAGCCAACAAGTTAACAGACCTTATCCTAATACTCTTTTATAAATTAACCTCTTAATTTTATCCATCAAGCAATGAAACACTTTTTTTTTGCCTAGTGCAGTGTAGTACTTTATACCAAACTCAATGCCCACCTTGAGTGTCTTCCACTTGTCAACAACCAGCGTGGTTGTGGCGGAGATTTCATCGGCATAGACAGAATCCAGGATGGAGTCATCTGATGCCGACTTCTGCAACTTCTTTAAAGTCTTCTCACCCAGTCCTCGCAGAGTTCCCTTGCAAAAGAAGATAAATTGTTCGATTTATACAGGTTACATAGAACATTTTTTCAAATGGCCTTTCACGAACAGTGTCAAAAATGAGAGCTGCCCAAAATTTTAGAACCGACTGGTCAAGTTCCAGATCTGACAGAACAGGTTCTTGATCTGAACAGGGAAGTCTGATTGGGCAAGTGAAGTTTCAGATCTGAATGGACAAGTTCTTGACTTTGAGTGGGTTACGTTCCTACCTAAATGGATGAGCTCCAGAACTAGACAAGTTCCAGAACTAAAAAGACAAGTTCCAGAACCAGACAGACAAGTTCCAGAACTGGGTAGACTAGCTCAAGATCCTGGCTCCAAGGTAGAGTACACTTACTGAGATGATGTTCTCCTTGCGCTGCTTCATCGGGAAGCCGGCGTAGTCTGTCTCTTCTTTCTTTGGCTGGGTTTTGAGTCTGTCTATTGGGTAGACTTCACTCAAGTCACGTCTGGAAGGGCAAATACGACATTAAGTACCACTGCACACAGAGCTGCCAATATTTCATTACTTTCTGAAAGCATAAGGAAACATAACATAGCGTCGCTTTTCAAAAGAAACTGTTTTATACAGAATTGAACTTTTCTGATGCCCTTTGCACCGACATTTTGTTGACATATAGCTAGTTAAACATGGTATCCAATAGTCAGTTTAGCGTTTTGGTCATGGAGGTGAGGGATAGGGGGTTCAACTAGGGGAGAAAGAGGGGCAGCTCTTTTCATTGGACAAATCTTTCCATTGCCGAATTACGAGACCAAATTGAAAGCTGGAAGGACCTGATCTATACTACGATCTGCTTCATCACTGTTAATGTCAATGCGAAAAAATCTACATGCAAGTCCCCTGATCATTTTAAAAAGGAAAAAACTGAGGGAAAAACGGCAGGGAGTCTCACATCCAATCATTCTGCACGTAGTCACCCCGGATGAACTGTGTACGCAAGGCAGCCAGGTAGACGAGCTTCTCAGGGGTCGTGGGGAAGAAACCACGGATGACATCCTCACAGGCCTGGTCGGGAAAAAACCAAAACACGGACATGAGGAAAAACCTCCTGGACAGAAACAAAACACGGTTTGAAATCGTTTTGCTTCTGTAAGTTCCTTTGTACTTTAACTGAAGAACAAATGCAGTGTGAGCAACTAGAGCAAATACCCTGAATAATGATCCTTTGAACTTCTTCGATAATTTTTCTAAAACAGTAAGTTCCTTCACAATAAAACGTACATGCATCACTGCTAAAACATCAGTCATTCATGCTGGCTTGAAAAACAAAACTCTGCACACACAACATGCTCAGACTTTCCCCGCTGTGAATTCATCAGAGCTCCGCTGGACTTGGGACATAGATTAAAAGGACTTACTTCTTCATACAAGAAGCTGTACTCGATGCTGCCCTGCGAGACGTTCTTGGTGTCCAGGAAGCAGAAGAGCTTGAAGAAGAGTTGCCAGGGCTTGCCCCGGTCGCTCAGCCCCCGGGCCTTGTAGCGCTCAAACTTGGCGATGACATCGGCGATGACCGTCCGGTCCTCGATGGCCTTCTCCACGTGGCCGCTGCGCTCGTACAGGGCAAAACGATTGTGGCACTTGTCCAGGCCCATGCCCTTGACCAGCGTGTGGACCACCTTCCGGTTAAAAGAGAAAAAAAATGGAAAACCTGACTGATTTCATCTTATGTCGCTTCTCTGCACCCGACAATGATCATTTTGGCGGCGGTAGTCGAGTCCATCACAAGTCCCTCCAAGTTTATCACAAAACTACCACAAATCAAATGGTCTTGATCCAGTCAACTATTTGCGAATAAAAGCATTCCCTCGTCACTGCTTATCCTGTTACTTGTGACCGACGGTGGCAAAATGATTTTCAAGGGGGGGGGGACAGTTGTGAGACCATCAGGCATCAGCCATTAATAGGCTGATCCATTGAGCCCCACCTTATTATAGGACCTGCAAAAAGTGTGTGGGGGGCAGCTGTTAGACCATCGGGTATCAGCCATTAATAGGCTGATCCATTGAGCCCCACCTTATTATAGGACCTGCAAAAAGTGTGTGGGGGGCAGCTGTTAGACCATCAGGTATCAGCCATTAATAGGTTGATCCATTAAGTTCCACCTTATTATAGGACCTGCAAAAAGTGTGTGGGGGGCAGCTGTTAGACCATCAGGCATCAGCCATTAATAGGCTGATCCATTGAGCCCCACCTTATTATAGGACCTGCAAAAAGTGTGTGGGGGGCAGCTGTTAGACCATCGGGTATCAGCCATTAATAGGCTGATCCATTGAGCCCCACCTTATTATAGGACCTGCAAAAAGTGTGTGGGGGGCAGCTGCTAGACCATCAGGCATCAGCCATTAATAGGCTGATCCATTGAGCCCCACCTTATTATAGGACCTGCAAAAAGTGTGTGGGGGGCAGCTGTTAGACCATCGGGTATCAGCCATTAATAGGCTGATCCATTGAGCCCCACCTTATTATAGGACCTGCAAAAAGTGTGTGGGGGGCAGCTGTTAGACCATCGGGTATCAGCCATTAATAGGCTGATCCATTAAGCTCCACCTTATTATAGGACCTGCAAAAAGTGTGTGTGGGGGGGGGCTTACTCCCCCCCCAGCTGACAAAGTGGAGGTCCACTTCCCCCCCTACTTCCGCCACTAGTGCTTGTGACTGGACATCTAGAGAGACTTGTGTCGGGAAGTGTGAATGACTTGACTATCTTAGTCGAAAGAAAGGAGAAGAGGATTAAAAGGACATTTTAATCACAAGATATGCTCCGTTCCTTTCTTCACGCTGATGATTTCTAACTGACCTGTCCTGCAGTTGTAGCTGAGTTGATGTTAATTTGGCAGGAGCCTTCCCCGTGGCAAAATACTGTGGCGCTCATCTCACGCCGACCCTTGAACAAGAAAATCAAATTTTTTTTTCAATGAAAAAAGACAGAGCAAGCAGGCAACTTTGAATACTGCAAATAGAGACCATTCCAAGGTACACCATTGATGCAAGGGCACCTGACATGCTGGGCTCCTTGAACTTGGAAGTAGTAGTGCATTTAAGGAAGTCACAGCATCCTACTGTTCAAAAAGGCATTTACTTCACCTGTTAGAACTGCATGCCACACCAGTGTGGTGATGGCTTTTTAAGTCCGGTCCCCCGATTTGACCATACACAAATGCACTGTGTCTGTGAGTAGTCAGGTGAGCACAAACAAAACAACACCCTCGTCGCTCTCAGCATGAAAGCCAACACAGCCACTGATCTCAGCAAGGCAAGAAACTTCCCGCCGCTTGTAAGACTGCTTGGGAGTTGGGAATTGGGACTCACCAGGATGGCAATGACCTCTGACCTGGAGGGGGCAAAGTCCCTCGTCCTGGTCCTCTTCAGGGAATCAAGGGCAAACTCGGCATAGCGTGCTGTCTGGGTGTCGGGGAACAATTCAATTTGCCTGGATGGATCCAATCACAATAACTTACTTTGAATATCTGAATATATATGACAATCAAGTAAGCACCTGACTCTAAGTAACCCAATAAACAAATACAATGAAAATGATACCATACTTAAGAAATTATTCAATCTCCATGAATTGTAATCATGATAAAATTTTACTTAAAAAAAAAAAACCAAAACACATGATAATTTCTATCTTTTTGGCAAAATGTCATTCTCTGACGAACACGTTCTGATTTGCTCATCACCTACTGCTATTTTAGGAAATTTCGAACTAATCTACTTAAAAAGTTAAGTGATTAACCCGTAAACAAGTTTAAGTCAGCACTGTCTTTGAACTGATCTTCAAAACCACAGCAAACCCCACACACTCCTCATTATGGCAATTATTCAACCAGAAAAACACAAATGACTTGTTAAAAAACCTTTCAATTCAAATGACAAGCACAGCATCTTCAATCTACGTCGCTATAAAGTCTAACAATAGACCGGTTCGTCAGCCATACCACAAACTGACGTTACCAATACAGTTTTGTCGCATCATGAACTCTTCATATCATGTTTACGAAGTCTGTAGATGGTTCACTGTTCCATTCTGAACATCACTGTGAATCTGACCTTCCCTGATTGCCGTGCCCCAACTCACCTCTTCATGTGGAAGCGAACGTATCGGAGGATGTTGCGACTGGGTAGGAAGCTGCAGCACAGGCAGGCCAGGATCTGCCAGTTCCGCAGGTTGCCCAGGCCGTCCGGATCGGTCACCCCCGTGGTCTGCTTGATGATCTGACAGTACACCTCGTCGCGGAGCGGTTTCAGGTCGTGGCACGTTTGCAAGATGCCCTGCAGCAGGGGAAGCGGAATGAAAATCGGAAGATGAAAATTGGGACGGGGAGTCATTATCCTATTCGTCGCCGAGCTACGGAAAGCAGGAGCTCAACTTGGATTTTGACAAAAACGAGGAAATGCCACTCTTCACAAGACTTTGTACAGTGTTCTCAATTTTCAGTGGCCTAAGTGTGAATGAAAAATGAGAAAATCAGCTGATCTGAGGAAAAGTTGCATGCTATGAGTTTGGATAGTCAGAAATATCTAGCTTCTTTATGTCACTTAGGTTATAAGCCAGTTAATCACTCCTGGTTACTAATCAGTGCTGACAACCTGGATCGTTAATTGAGGTCCAAACTCCTGACTAATAACCAACAGCTGGTGGCAAGCTCTGTGGGTTAATACCTGGATCACTGGCATAGGATCAGGCAGATTCTCCGAGCCCAGCAGAGAGTTGAAGATTTTCACCCCTTCATCGTTCAGTGTCGTGTATCCCTTCTCTTGGCCTGGGAATTGACAAGGGCAAATATTCATCAAATCCACCTTGAGCAGAAGCACCCCCTCATGAGTTGAAAAGAGCTTTGTTGGTGGGGAGAGTTCAGTTGGCTAGTAGCAACACAACAGCAATGCATGCAGTTCACAGTCGTTTGGTGAACCAACGAAGTACAGCTCCCATCAAACGTGCCCCATTGCAAGGAAATTTGCTTCCTCTCTTGGTCCCGCTTGGGGTAGAGTCATGAACTAACTTTAGAAAACCAGCAGGGGCATCAATAAGTGAACTGAACCTACCTGATATCAAAATTAATTTTGCCCTTTTTATGGGGGGGAGGGCAACTGCTTCTTCTTTATAAGTAAGTTCATTTCATTGATGTAAGAAATAAATCTCTGGCGGCAGCATGAACATGTACAAGTACACGGCAGCTAACGTTCTTAAGTTTTCCACATTGTTTTACGTGGACAGTTCAGCAGCGGCGTAACTTAGCCGCGATCAACACGTGTAAGCAATGCAAGGGATGACGGCGGTGACAAGTTGGGAACTTACTGGAGCTGACGATCATGCCATAGGGCAGAGGAAGGAGGGGAGCCTTGAGGGGGTGGGGCGTGTTACGGAGGATGGGATTCAAACGGAAGATCCGCTCTATGCTTGTCAGATCGCCAGCCATCGCTGCCTCCTGAAAAAGGGGGGGGGGGGAAAGCACACCAGTTACGTGAAGTTTTGTTTATACCACAAATATCGACATGTTGGAAAAAGAATTTCTGTAATTTTCAAACCTGCAACTACCTTTACAATTTTCTATGGCATTCTGGCCTCTTGACTGAATTATAAGAGAGTGGTAGATCAACTGATTCATTGAAATAGTGACCGAACCAAAGAAATCAGTCGACCCCCCTGTCCAGCTTCACGAATGAAACCTCACCTTAATGTCCCTAATGAGTATCTGGAACGGCGTCTCCAGCTTCGGTTTGCTGTCGATGACATCCTGAATGGCGTAGGTCCACTTCCAGGCTTCATCATAAGACACAGTGTACAGGTTGAAGGAGCAGTTACGCCCATGCACCGTAAACTTCCAGTAGCCTGCCGATGTCACGGTCAGCGTTTTGAAAAAAAATCAACCATTAATTCACAGCCAAGAAGTTGTCGGCCTTCTAAGGAATGGCGCGTGGCGGACCTCAAGCCCCACAGATCTTTAAAGATCGGTTTCATTGTGTCAAAGAAGGTTTTCCTAACAAATGAGAAACACTGGGCACTAGAAAGAGCCCACAGTTAAATGATTAAAAAGGATCGGAGAGGAAAGCATAAGATGAATGATGTTAAGACAGGAACAGTGCAGAAGGAAAAACATGGCACAATGGCATTCCGTGCATGATTGATTTCCAATGATGACAAAAAGCAGGGTTGAATATGTTTCAAAGATTTCAAGCAAGCTGTTAAATGCAATAATTAGTGCAGTTATAGTTTTGCTACTTATGACAATGGAGGACTCAAGCAGGCAGCCTACAAATTTAGACAGGGACAGAAAACTGAACTTCAGTTTGTAGCAGTTCAACTGTGACTTTCAACAAAGTATATATATACTCATGGTGGACACGCAACTACTGCTCGGTGCAACATTTTGCTTATCATTACTGGACATCAATTCCCTGCCGAGGTGTAGTTTGAACACCTACTTCATGCATAAACCCTGTTTTTTGCTTGCGGTGGCATGAAAACAGGTCCCCCTTCTGTTCCAAAGTGCCACATTCTAAGTAGTTGATGTTCTATATGAGCTGGGTAATTGTAACAACTTCCAAAGTGAATTAATAAAAACAGATCTTAAATCTGTCATCAATGCAACTTTGACAGTCAACTGTGTTCCTGGAACATCAGCTACAAACTACAAGTCTATGTTTGTCAGTTAGCCATACAGAATTTAAAAAGTTTAAAGCAACATTCAACAAAATGAAAGTGACAGAAAGAGCAGGTTATGGTGGCCTGTTCGGGGAGCCAACGAAAGAACAGCTCGAATCAAAATTAACGTGGAAAGAATTCTAGTTTGGTCAAATTTGTGTGACTATGCACATGACTTGTTTGCATGCACATTGTTTGGGTTAACCTTAAGCAGGGAACAGGAATCACAATTTTTTTCAAGCGAATCGCCTGAGTTTGCATGCATGAGTTAGTAGTACACCACAGGCAGGAACACCAGCAAGCTAGGAGACACAGGGAAGGTTTTTGCATGCATACATGCATTATGCAGCAAGGCATGCATGATTCATTTTGTTGATCCATTTGAGGCGGAGCCTCCACCTGCGTGGATACATACCCTCACGATCTAGTCTACTTAATCGCTTGCTAGACCGCATAAGCGTGGAAACAAGACTATTGGACCGTCTACGCATAGAGTTGGAGTTGGACTGGCCCTGGGCGGGGCTAGACGGGGGCGTGGCCTTGATGCCATTGGACTGGGTGGGCGTGTCAGTGGGCACGACCCCATTAGATAAGATGTTACCCAGACTACCTAGAAGATGAGAGGTGTTGGTTTGGGGAGGCAACAGGTGCAAAAATGGGGGAGTTAGAAATAATGTCATTAGCAATTACCATGAATATTAACAAGCCATCAAAATTAAACTGTGACTGTAATAAATATGTATATTTTCCTATGTTTATGTGATAATTAATTTGCAGTACAAACATAAAACACAAATGACTTTAAATTATGCACAGTTGACAGATACATGTATTAGATGCGTGTTCATGTTATCATAATAAAGCCGATAACTGTTGTGTTCCAGCGAGTGAATGATGTCATCATGCAAGGAACTTAGGAAAAGAAAAAATTCAAACTTCCATTGCTGCTGTATAACAATCTTCACCAAATAAAATTTCCCCAATCAAACTTAAATACTCTGTGACCTCAATATCAATTCAATTGGCTTTCAAAAACAGGTGTCCACATCATATCAAAACGGTTTGACGAAACACATCACTTTTAAAAGACCAAATTTCAATACTTTAAACATAAAATACACTTTAAATAATAGCATATTAGGACAAACAGCAACGTCAAATATATGTAAATTCATTAAAACACATCAAAGAATAACAATTCACATTATCCAAACATCCTTGCTGAATCGGCCTAAGGAATCGTATCAAGGAAACAAAAACCATTCACAAGGGAAACATTTTCTTTTAAAAAATCAAATATGAATAATTCATGCCTCTTCATACACATGAGATACTTCAAATCATGCATATTCATAGCTTCACATCTATTTATAACTACGATTGACATTTATCATGCAAACATCACAGAATCTTGTATGTGCAAAGTGCAAAAGTCCCGAAGTGCCAAGAGATCATGCAGACAACATGTCGTCTTACCCCGGCGTTTTTTCTTTTTATTGCGGATCAGCGTCTCTACCAAGCTATTTGTGCTCGACTTGAAATTCAGGGAGTTGAGGCTCTGGGTGGAGCCGTTGTGGGAGAGACTATTTTGGCTGAGGCTATCTTGGGTGGGGCTACTGATATACTGGATGGGGCTCTTTTTACGGCTCTTTTTGGGGCTTGGGGAACTTGGATTGGATGTGGGCGGTGGGCAGGCTTTAATCACGCAGAGGAAAGAACGAGGGATGTGAACAGGAGAAATACAATTTTAATATCAAGATGCAATTTGGATAAAATCGGTACCAGGCAAATACACTGGTGCACGTCATAATCACTCAGTGCAAAGATTAAAATTAATTAAAAATGTGTAAACATTAGAGGTGCGGAACCTTCAACTGGGTAGGCACTGAATAGGGGTAAGGTAGGAATGGGTGGGATGAGTGGGTTGGCTGGGCAGGGCCGGGCAGGGCCGTGCTGGGCAAGGCAGGGCAGGGCAGGGCTGGGCAGATCAGGGCTAGGCAGGGCTACATAGGTGGGGCAAGGCAAGACACAGTAGGGCTGGGCAAGGCAAGGGCAGGGCCGGGTAAGGCAGGGAAGACATGGGTAGGGTTGGGTTGGGCTAGGCTAGGCTGTGTTCAGCTGTGTAGGAGCTCGGGTTGGTATGTAAAACAAGGACAGTGGCTGTTGCAGATATTGGACGGGAATAAAAAGAGGATGACAGTTGGGCGGGAATAAAGGGAAGGGCATGAATGGCAGGTGGGTGGGTGGATGAGTGGGTGTGAGGCTTGAGAAGTCAAACAAAAAAAAGGAAAGACAAGAGGTCGGGTATGGATTTGGGTAAGGCTGTATGGGCAAAGGTGGGGTTTTTGCAGAATTTGGGTGGGGTGTGGATGGGGTTAGGGTGGCATTTAAGATGAGGATTATACACTATTTGCAATACAGGTATAACGGTGGTTAGTACAGCTGTGTTTCAAGTCCAATGCAGGCTTTGAAGACTCAAGAGAAGCCCCGCTTGCAGAAATAGCAAACACCAAAAAACATGACGCAGGCCAATATAATACACACTTTGTAGGAAAGCTTACGAATATTGAATTTTGAATGCTGAATGCCTGGATGGATGTATTTTATTCGTACATTTGGCAAATGCAATCTGCACGCACAGATCCCTGGTATAGTTTGCAATATTTGAAAATATCCCCGCTGTTGGAAGTGTACATAATATTTACAACAATCTATTATTTGTGTTCAATTCAATTTAGGACAAAAGGGATGGGAATTCCTGAAGACCATATAAGAAGCTTTGCTTGGTCTCAAGTCCAAAATAAGCACTCTTGTCAAAATGGTTGTTGCTGTCCAGCATTGTGCATGCATGAACAGCAAGAAAAAAAGCCGTAGCCTTGAAATACCCAATTTGGGCACTGCCAAACCTTTCCTCCTTCCCCCCGACCAAAAGACCAATGCCAAACCTGAAAAAGTCCACCTATCTTCCTCCTTGAATATCTCTCACCTGGCAGCATGTACACTTTTGTCAATGGCTACGGCTATCCACCCATGGTCTGTGAATGGCGAAAACCAAAGCCATAGCCCCAAAAAATCCAACTGGGACACTTGCCTACCCCCCCCCCACTAAAATCCAAAAGCCAGGTGCCATGCCTGAAAACCTCCACCCACCTTCCTCCTTGAATATCTTCTCGTCCGGCAGCGTGACAGAGCACAGGCTGTTGAGGGCGATGGCGCCCATCTTCTGCTCCAGTTCCACACTGCGGTAGAACTCCAGCGAGTTGGCCGTCAGCACGAAATAGCGCTTCTTGCGGGAGCCCATGGAGACCCGGGCCAGGGTGCCGGTGGAGGCACTCTCCTTGGTCAGCCAGCCGCCCAGCAGGATGTCCTCCTGTTTGTGGGTGCGCTTGCCCTTGTGGTACTGGGTCAGAGCTGGGGGAGGGAAGGAGGGAAGACAACCTGTTGGATCTCTCAGACCTCTGACAGTGGAAGTAATTGCTTCAGAAGTACGAAACTTGGCTGCTAAAGCCAGGGGTGAGATTGACCAATGATACAAATAGCTGAAAACAGCTGAAAAAGGCCGTAAAGAAACTGAACTGTGAAAATCTCCCACACAGCCAGTGAAGAAAAAAAGCTGAAATCCAAAACAAAAAAGCTGAAATCCGCTAAAAAGCTGGGAAATCTCACCCCTGTAAAACGGGATGAAAGCTGCAGCAGGCCGACTTGTTATCAGGTGTGTGAGTGGGAATTCAGGAAAAAAAACCAAGTACATTCCAACTGCACAAGATTTTGTGAAAATTTTTGAATTTGTAATGGCAAGAATAAAAAAAAACACAAGGAACAGGGTTCCTACACCTAAAGGACAATTAAATTCCATGACTTTTTCCTGACCAAATTATAAAAAACCTTGACCCAATGATGCAATTTCTTGGACTATTGGGCTTTTTAAGTTACAAATACAATCACACATTTTATGCACTTATTTCTGAGAATAGAAATCACACACAACGTTTGAAAATATCCACGACTCTTCCATGACTTCTAGTCATTTTTACAAAATTTCATGACTTTTCCAGGCCTGCAAAACAAAACATATTTCCACAACTTTTCCAAGGAAATCAGCTTATCTGAGGAAAAGTTGCATGCCTCTTATATAAATGCAACTACAGGAACCATCCTTTGCACACTGAAATACTAATCTCCAAAATTTTTTATTGAGGCTCTCTCTGAATTTGCTGAAATCTAACAGTCATAAGTCAACCCCGTTGGTGGTTCATCAGCTGAGCTAAAGTGTGAGCAGTCCTTACCTGCTAGCCAGTTGTTCATGCCGACCGGAGACTCACTCTGCAGGTTGATGACCCTCTCGGCCGTGATGATGGCAAAACAGTTGGGCCTAGAATAGAAAAAAAGAAGTCATTAGTCATCAGACAACAAGATCCAACAAAACGACGGCTCTTATCTTGATGACACTATTCTAACTCCAAAGGCAACTGCGACAAGAACCCTCTTGAATCCTCCACTTTTCCCCAAAATCATTGACACAAACTTGTGCTGAGCTGGAGGGTACAGCAAGCCTCGTAGGATGTAATAGCCCTAACCCTGCCAAACGTAGCACAGTGCCTCAGGTGTAAAAAGTCTAAAGCACTTTTCAAGCACTTGGCAATCAACAGCAGCCAAACAAACTAGCCATATTGAGACATTGGGAGCTAGTCCCACTGAACAATGTCACGGTTTGATCCTGTGGTGGCTGGCAACCACAGACTCCCAGGCTGTTTGGTCTTGGACAGATGCGCCTGGCAGGGTTTCTGGTCAAAGTACCCTGGAGGGTTTAGGACAATGAATGAGGCTGCATCTTCCTTGACCTTTCAAAATCCTCCAAAAACCTAATCGATCTTGAAAATCTAGGATGTTGAGAGTCAAGTCTTGTGACATACAAACATGGGCTCCAACAACATAACCACACTCAGCATTTTTAATAGAATCCACAACCAAACCGATTAACCTCTCAGCTATGTTCACGGGTACAACCGAGTCGATGATAGCCACGTCCAGCGAGCCAATGGCATTCTTGGGGTTGGCCTCCTCGTCGTGCATCTGCTTCAGCTCATAGTCCTGCGAGTTCTTCACCCGTGTCAGGATGCTGAACCACTCACTGTGCAGAACAATGAAAATTTCAGTTCACTTCCAAATTTTAACGGGGTACGTAAAAAAAACTCACTCCCCTCCCTTGGAACTGCTCCTGTTGGGACATTTACATTTCTATCGCCCCGCCCCCCAAAAAGTGGAGTTTGCAAAATGTTTATTCATTGGCTGCTCACAACAGATTTTAAACTGCCAGACAGTCAAAAAAATCCCGGCAGCCTAGTGGTGAGAACATTTTGATAAATAGTTACAATGTATGGATCCGAGTCCCAACTGGGAAATGGGAAATGCTTTCCACGAGTAAACGTAAACCAAGAAAGGAAGAATCCTTGATTGGTATCAGGCAGTACCTGCAGTCGTCGGCTGACTCGGCCACCAAGTGATATGTCCTGTCGTTGGTTTCAACATCAATGGAGTTCTCTCGACCGTAGCTGCTGTCTGTGATTCGTCTGCATGGAGAATTAAAAAAGACCTTGTTGAGAAGAAAAAGATCGCAAGAGTGAAAACAAGGAAATAATGAGAAGCAGCGCAAGTATTTTAAGTTATTCTTGTAGGTGGGGAGGGCCTACCTGGATGCCTTGATGTCAATCTTGCCCAGCAGCTTGGCGTTATTGCCGTCCGATTCGTAGTAGGAGAGCATTGTGTCTTTGAGGATGAAGAAACGCTTCCTCCAGTTTCGTCTGAAATAGAAGGAGAATGTCAGCTTCATGGCCTTCGTTTTTCCTGTTCTGAACTCGATGTATGTATCAAACTCACTGAGCCCAGGACTCCCAGATGAGTCTATGGGCTACCACTTCCTACCAGTAATGATGTCAAAATCCCATCGCTGTTAAACGGGAAAAAAAATTAACACTGCTCACCTTGACAGAGTACCAGTTCCGCCTCCTTTCTTCATGAGCCAGCCAGACTTCAGAGCTTCCTGTTAAATGGTAACCGGAGAAACAGTACTGAAGACACACTCTCACAAATTTCAACAAGAGTGACAACCAAAGGAGCTTGCTGCGTCATCTTGTCCTTAACTGTGGGCCTCGAGCTGGACCAAGAGAGGGCACTATTTCCTTAGCAATGGATGCTCCTTTGGTACTAACTGCACATCGCTGCTTCACGAATGACTCGGAAACGCAAGCGTTGTAGTCGCATCGCTACCAACAAAATGAACACTCCCAACCAACGCAGCTCTTTTCAACCAATGAGGGGGGAGCTTCTCCTCAAAGTGGATACGCTCCTTCCCCTGCAATGACTTTTGGAAACTCCAGTTTCTTTATCTGCTACCTATTTTCACATCTGTTTCGGAAGGTTTTTGTTACCTGTTTGGTTTTGAACCACATGAGCGTCTCGTCTCTCAGCACAAACCACCGCTTCTTCCACGAGTTTACCATTCCCCCTGTCACAGACAACAAATCAATAAATGGGTTACATTTCAACAAAAAAAACCCCCTGGCTTCTACAAATGCCTCCCACTAATTCATTCACTCCGCCCACTCTCCCTTACCCGTCTTCATCTGGAGGAAGCCCTCAAAGTAGTGAGTGTCCTCAGACTTCTTGGAGGCATTCTCATCGTCCTCCTCAGAGTCCTCAACCTGAAATGGAGACCAAAGGGGCAGAGGTTCAGTAACACAGGACAGTGGTCTACGGCCAACTTCACGGATCTTTCAAGCACAGGACTTCACCGAGCTATCAATTTCCATTCATGTAGCAAGAACAGGTGACCGGTAAAAATGCCGATGTAATGTATACCACTTCTAACTGGTTCACTGCTGATTTCTGCTCAGCATACAACTTGCCAAGTACCATTTTCTGCTATATGGCTCTTTGAAATCTGGCCATTTCAAGCAGCTGCTTCAGTAGCACAGATCTGGCTACCCGAATTTCGAGCCAACACCTTCAGCCCCCCAAAAAAACAAACACAAGCAAGATGCACTCCATAGTACCATAGTTATCTAGGAGAGTGACCCAGCTGTGCAGCTCTGTGTATTAAGTGATAAGACAGCTCCATAGGAATTGGCCCCTAAGGCTGAGAAAAAGGCAGCATCATGTGGAGACATCTGCTGATAACACCGAGCAAAAGAAACTGACACACTCAAAAGCAAAATTAATACACCAAGAACAGAAAGCAAGTACTGCTCAGCCCGACTCCCCGTTAAAAGGCACGGTTATACCCCTGACAAAAGAAAAGTTCAATGAAATAGTCATTTTTATTTTAGAGTGCCTCCTAGCCTGAACGAAAAAAAAAGCAAAGCTTTGGGACTGATGTAAGCAGAACTGGAGAATTAAAAAAGTAATATAATGAGCAATACAGTACATCCTCTTGACACCACAGCTAGAAAATGATTAGAACATGCATGCAACACACAGCTAGTAAATATCTGCTTAGCAAAAAAAGCGATGTACCACAGAGATTACCCAACACTAAATTACAGACATACACGATACGGGTGTTTCACAATAGCACGCTTCCAAGAGTTTTCAATGCGTTGATCAATCACAAGGCGTGAAATCTGTCAACCCTTTCCAAACGTGCACCAGGTCGGCAGATTTCGCGCACTATGATTGGTCAATGCGTTGCAAACTCTTGGAGGTGCACTATTGTGAAACGCTAGTATTGTTTTAAATTCTTCTTTTGCTTACTTCTAACTCCGCCGGCTGTGGAAAAGAGTTAAATCGGTAGAAGCATTTAAAGTGAACTCAATTTATTTGAAATATGCTGACAGCGGAAAGTTCTACTCTAAAAGTAGCTTAAACAGCTCTATGAAATTGGCCCCTGGTGTCTTCAAATGCCCTTTTCCGCATAGGTAGTATACAATTTATGGATTAACATCACACAGACTTCACATTGCTGGTTATATTCAAGATAAGGCAGCAATGTAAATACCAATTTTTGATTTGCACAAGTAGTGCCAAGTATGCCAAATTGACTGCACCTTCAAAAACATGGGAGTAATCTTCATTTAGCAATGCACCTTGAATAAAAGAAAGTTTCGCCAATTTTGCAAGAAGAGCTACTGTAACAGTGCACCGTCAGAATGGTACAGTCGTACAGCAGAAATTATCCACTTCAAAGAGAGTGGAAACCAAGGGAAACGAATGTATGGAGAAAAGTCAACTAAAACAAAAACCAGCTGAGTATTAATGTGATTAGTAGTAATGATTCATTATGCATAGGGGTCAAAGGTCAACGAGGCGTTAATGACCCAACATACCTGCTCCAAAGCCGAGTAAAAGTCGTGTGATTCCTGAGCTGCAAGCTACGCAGCAAGACAGCAGAGGTACAGAGAGAGGAGATAGACATGAGAAATTGATACAGGCAAATGGGTATACAAACAGGGAGGGGGAAAGGTTGGGGGACGATCTGTAATACATGTACCAGCTTGAATTTGATGCAACTGGGACAAAGACACGTTACACAAGAAAAGGGGTGAGGAATAGGGAGGGGATTTGGGTGGGGAAGGCAGGTGGTGGGGTACAGAAGGATAAGAGATGCTTCATGACGGAATGGACAACACCAGAGGTGTAACTGTAACACTAAAGTACCGTGATTACAAATTACACTCACCAAAGGAACAGAAACACCACAGATACACTGTGAGGTGGGCTAACAACAGGGAAGGTTTTGTTAATATTGGAGACATTATTTCCTGGGATTAACACAAGAAGTCACAAACACTCAGAACTGAGGCATAATGAAATTTAACATGGCAACAAGGGTATATCTTGTGCTAACTGTTCCCTGTGCGACCTACAGCTAGAGGTGGACTAACTGTGACAAAAAGCAGTCGAATTGATGATGGTTTGACAAACCCTGGCAACAATTCAAAACCAGCACCAGAGGACGTGGCTGCATGTAGGCAAGTCGGCTTTTCACAAGGCACTTGGCTGTGACTTGTCAAGGATTGTGGTACAGGCTTGCGGTACACTGTCTGTGTTCCACTTCCACTCATCCAGCTGCGTCCAAAAGATACTGGCTATGGCTGGGAAAATCATGTGCCCGAGGAAGTCACTAGCTAATGGCTATATCAACTCGCCTCAGATACATGCAGCCGGCCGGCCACATCCTGAATTTCCAGACATAGCCTCAGCTCAAGCCATCCCAGACAGTTTTATCGTCGCAGCTGCGGGACTCACCTGGGCGATGGAGTGGTCAAACTCGTGCATGATCTGCCGCTCAGCTCGCTCCAGCTGCTCGGCCCGCAGCCGGTCCAGCTCCTGCTGGTGGCTTTCCACTTCCTCCAGGAGGCGTCGCTCCTCTTCCTCCATCCGCAGTTTCTCTTGCTCCTCGGCTAGCTTCCGGGCTTCCTCCTCCAGGGCAAGACGCTGCTCTTCAGCCTAGTGATGCACATGACAATAAAATGGCCAATTCTCCAGGTGTTGTTTACAGCTTTCTAGTGGCACTGCCCATTCACATCTTGCCACCACTGGCTTGGTGATAAAATGTCGTTATCGGAAAACATGTAGATTTAACCATTCTACTAAGGAACTGAGGATGATAGGGTACAAGAAACGAACCAATAAAAGATTACACTCAGTCCTTAGTTTTGCAAGCCACCACATTTTACTGGTAGTTTCCCTGATGTAGAGAGCTACTACCTCCCTCTAACTGCAAACAAAATTGTGACCGGCTCTAGCAAAACCCAACACTTGGGAGTGAAAATTCAAAGTTGGAGTTTGCGATCACTGTAATGTACATTTAATAAATAAACTTTCATTTGATGTGTGTTTGCAGAAGTTTGGATAAAATCTGACAGAGAAGTGGAACTTGAAATTACAGTTGAAATGGAATTTTTTAATGTTGTTAAACCATACTGCGTAATGGAAAATAGTAAGCAGCATCAGGTTTCCAAGAGCCAGTCAATAGCTCCAACACTTTTTGCTTACAACTTGGTTAAATGTGTTCACAATTACCAGTGCTGTAGTTGAGACCATCACGAGACCAGTCACAAGACCAGACACAAGACCAGACACAAGACCTTGCACCAGACCAGTCACAAGACCAGTCACAAGTAACAGTGTGAACAATGACAAAGGAATGCTTTTGTTGGAGTTCATTTGAATAGCTTGTGACTTGAATTCAGACTAGAGGTATTGTGTTGGTCTCGTGTGGTCTCGACTACAACACTGACAATTACTAACAATGTCCGCAAAATGGCTCAAAACTATTCAAGCAAGAAAACAAGGACCTCAAAAAGTGAACTTTCTCTTTCAAATCCGTCCCCCCCCCAAATAAATTTCCACGATAGAATCCTACCTCCGGCACCATCCCGGCAAACAAGCCTTACCTTCCTCCTGCTTTCTTCTTCCTCCTGCTTCCTGGCAATCTCCAGCTGTCGGACCTTCTCCAGGTCCGCCTGCCTCTGCTCCTCTTCCAGTCGCCGCTGGGCCTCCTCTTCTACCTGCCTCTGCCGCGCCTCCTCCTCAAGCTGTGGACACGAGGGGAGGAGAGAAAATTCTACGGGAGGCTGACCTTTTAAGACACACCTCATTCAGAGCAAAGTGGGACTGGCTCTAGAAGGGTCCTTATGTAACAATTAGGTGAAGTCCATCCCAAAAAATGCCCATGTCTTCGAGGAAACACCAGAACGCAACAAATAACAACGGCCGTTCCGGTAAACATTCCCCTGATAACAACATTAATTTAATTAGGATCACACACTAGTTGGGTCCAAGGTGCTTCCATCCCACATATTTCTGGATGACAAACTAATCTATCTCAATTTTAACTCTAAGACTGTAGGAAGGCCACAACAAAATGATCTCTTACCTTCCGTTTCAGTTCTTCTAGCTCTCGCATCTTCTCTTCAGCTTTCAGTCTCTCTAACTCTCTGTGACAAAGACAAACCTTACGCTTGAACAAACAATATTAAAGTCTTTTTTCCAAGCTGGGTTGGATCATGTCCTCAGCAAGAAAGACGACGAAATGCCGAGAAAACAGCAAAGCTTTGAATAACTTGCTCAAACGAGAAAAAAACAAACCGAACGGAACACTGAACCCTGGCTGCCTCTAGCTCGGGGCTCTTACCTTCTCTCCTGTTCCTCCCTCTGGCGCTGCTCTTCCCTCAGTCGCTCTTCCTCCTTCCGTTTCTCCTCCTTCAGGTGTTCCAGGATCTTGCGTGCCACGCGGGCGCGTTCATACTTCTGGAAGACTATGACTGCACTGCGCACCTTGAGGTACCTCCTGCGGCAGTGTTGCATCTAGGGAAAGGATCGGCAGAACAGATTTGCCGTCATGAACGTAATTGAAGCTAAATCCTTTCACAGACTGTTCATATGGCGAGATCTACAACTTACCCGCATTGTCTTCTCTATGATGACCACCTGTGCCAGGATCTTCTTGAATCGCTTCCTGTCAAAGCCCCCAAAAAACCAACATCCATAAAGTCATTCTATGCCACTTTAAACACTCCAGAAATGTTAAACAGTGAGAAGCCCCAAACTGACAGGGAATTTCAAGCGCGTTACAAGAATGCAAAGTGCCGTAATTCTGTCTTAGGATCCCCTTCCCTCTCCCGAATTGGCTTGGAAAAAATCTTTCTCGACAAATGTATGCGAGATTTTAGCAGAGCGCCACTCACAACAAATATGCACACTATGACTTTTTGGCTAGCAACTCAATATTGCAAAACAAAAGTGTTCTTTCCTTAGCCAGTTTCTACACTCAGCAACCTCTACGAAACTGGTCTCGGCTGACCCAGTGAGATATCCCTCGATACACACGTACACTTTGATCAGGAGGGGTTCATATTTACACCAAGCATAGGACAGCTCCCGCCCCTCTCCCCCCAAGCTTGACACCAACCTGGCCAGATAGCCCTTGATGTGCGCTTTGATCTTGCTGGCCAGCACGCCCAGCTCCTGCTTCAGGTCCTTCTCCAGCCTGGTCTCCAGGCTCTCCTTCAGGAACACCTTGGTCTTGCCCATCTGCCAGAGCTGCTTGCGGTCGTCCAGCCGGGCCAGGAGCTGCTCGCAGAGCCGGCCAGGTGGCTGGGACTGGTCCTCCCGGTAGACCAGGGCCCGGTAGCGGACCACGAAGTCCGGGAAGGGGCGGCGGACGGGGAAGCCCGCCTTGCGGATCTTGACCGTCTCCAACATGCCAGAGTAGCGCAGCTGGTTGACCACAAGCTGGGCATCAAACTGGGCTGCCGCCTAGAGGAAAGAGATACAAAAAATTGAAAGAAACAGGAAATCAAACAAGACCTTTGCTTCCCCTGGCTGTCCTGCACAGCATAACAGAGTTATCCACACTGTTCATATACATGACATATTGCTTTCCATGAGCAAGTCACTTTTCCACGTTTTTCACATAGACTGTTGAATCAGGTTCACGTGAACTAGAACAGGAAATCTGCTATGTGTTTCATTTTCCATACCTTTTCAACAGACTTCTAAATTAAGTTGCCAAAAGTAATCGGGGAAAAATGAAAAATTAAAAAGGCAACAGGTAAAAACTTCCATCATTAAACAAAAATTATAAGCATAGAAATCCACCGTTTTCTTCATTTATACACTCTTTCAACCCATCAACATTCCCCTCCCCCAAAAATTTGGTCTGGAGACCTTTCCGTGACATCTTCAAAGCCCATACAGAACCCTACTTTTAAATGATAACCTTACCTTGTACGGATTAGGTTTTACGCAACGAACAAAGTACGGGTTGCAGGCGTTCAGTGAGGACATCAGAGCATGTAGAGATTCCTGAAATAACAACAGTATGAAGTCAATGACTACAAATGCTCAACTGCCCTCATTCCCAACCACGAGGGCGCTCTTTGCTCAAATTTTCAACGTTGTAGTCAAAACCTTTCATGACCATCGTGAGACCACCACAAGACCAACACAAAACTTCTAAGTCTGAATTCAAGCCACAGGCTACTTACATAAACTGTAACGAATGCATGCATTGGTCACTGTTCACCCTGTGCCTTGCAACCTGTCTTGTGTCTGGTCTTGTCTCCTGTCTTGTGAAAAGTGCTATGATGGTCTAAACTACAACACTGCAGATGTTGGTGTACATAAAGGAGACCATTCTCTGACCCCATCCAAATTATGTGGCTGCGGCTTGATATAATGCATGTGTCTATGGGAAATCCATGAAGCCGCTAGCCACAGGCTTTCAGATGCACAAGTGTAAGTCAAGTCAATCAGATAAAGGCTTAACTCCCAATTTTGTTCTGGACGTCAGATCGGTGGCTTTATCCAGCTGCCCGAATCCAGCTTACCTGGAACTGCGAGCTGACCGTGGGCTTCTTACGCATCATCTTGTCATCGCCAAGGTTCTTGGACTGCAGCATTGTCTCAAACAGATCATAGATGAAGTCCGACCTATCACGGAAAATGTAAGATCAAAAGATACAACTATGTGGAGATTTGCAATAAGAATTCCATGCTGTCTGATTCCAGGTCTGAACTCCAAACCTAATCCAAGGCCTTGCTGGTTTTGCATCTGACCCCAGGTACCTGTTTCATCAGTAAAGGTCCCTGACCTAGATGTGGCAGTTTCCTGCGGCAGAAACATGAAATTTTTACAACCGCAAACCAAACTATGCAGTCCTTCCTTCCTGGTAAGCATATCAAATATCCAGACTAGGGAAAAGGGTAAAGCCACAAGTATAAATGACATAGAGATTGGGATGTAAATCACACTGTGAGGGATTTGGACCGGTGTCACAGTTGGATGGAAAGTCGCATAGCCCACAACACACCTGCTCTCCTTGAGTACTGTCAGGATGTCGTCCCTGAACGTGTCTCGATTCTTCTCCAGGAACCCTTTGGTGTGGTAGAAGACCTCGCCCGCATAGTGGCGGATCCCAAAATTGCTGTCTGCAACCTTGGGCTTGATGTAAAAAGCATTTTTCTGTCGGGAAAGGAGAACCAAAGCATATTTAAAACAATACCCTGGGGCAAAATTGACAAATTGTTAAAAATTCGACGAAGGCATCCATGCCACTGAAGAGCGTTCAGTTTGGAGGCAGAGACAATAAATGTATAGGTTATACGTACAGCATGATTACTGTGGAGTTTTTCCAACATGGTCTCATCGGTGCCCTTCGGAAATCTGCTTTCCTCATTGATGAGTGCCAGGATACCAAGTTTCTAGGTAGAAACAGTGAGAAAAAATCTATAAATTCAGTACATATCCTTCTCAGAAGATAAAATGTTGTATTCCACAGGACCAAGCAGCAATAAAGTGCAAAACAAAGCTTTAGAAAAAAAAAAAAAAAGTCTATGTGTTCCACTTAGATGTTGTTGGCTCTGAGCCAAATTGTAGAGAGTGCTCTTTGGTCTACCGATGAGAGCTATACATATGTTTTTTGGTTAACATGCCAGACAAATGTGTTGACTGTTAGCGCATTCAGCCAATCACGACCCTGCTACAATCAGTGAATACCAGCCCCCTTGGATTTTCTATGCACTCGGTAGTGCGTAAACCTACCCTCTCCACCAGGTCCAAGCACTCGCCGTTGTCCTGCCAGTCGATGTCCACCCACTCCAGCCCTTCCGCGTTGTACTCGTGCTGCTCCAGCGAGAAGATGTGCTTGTTGAAGTACTCCTGGAGCTTCTCGTTGGCAAAGTTGATGTTGAACTGCTCAAAACGATTGACCTGCCGGGCCATCAAAAATGTACAGCAAAAACCTAAAACCCACAATTTATTTATTTTCTTTTAAAGCCAGAAAAAAAAGCACGGAAGAAGAGGACTGGTATTAGTATTAACCACTTCGCACCGGGGTGCCCGGTACTGGAGACCTTAGGTTTGTACGCAAGGCCGGGGTGCCCAAAATCGGACAAAGGAGCTGGGCCTTGTAAGAAAAGACTGTACTTGGAACAGAGGACCGGGCTGCTGGGAATCGCCAACTGTATACAATTGTCGATAGCGGAGGTAATCTGTCATCGTTTTGAAACAGTATACCACTCTGTGGCATTCAGTGCGAGCGGATTAATGACCGGAGACAAAAGCACTCCAGTGAAGAACGATACAATACCACTGCATGCTAATCTGGCCGCATTTGAAAAGACGCCAGCAGTGCACTGGGCCAGTTTCAAGAACAAAAGAAAATTACGCAACACCACACAATCTGGGCTCTCTTTACAAGGCGGCAGGGCCTGGCTGAAATGCTCGGGCGTCAATAGATGTTGCCTGTCAGATTAGAGTAGCCACCAGATAGACGTGTAGGTGTAGACGTCCAGCAAATGAAGTTATGAATTTTGAAGAATTTTAAAAATGGAAGATCTTGAAAATCCCCCAGGAAGTCGTCCTGCAACTTCAATTTAGACCCGGCAACATATGGTTAACATATCTAAGTTTCAAAAAGAAAAATCTACTTTTGACCATGAGTCTCACCTCAAAGTTTTCAAATCCAAAGATGTCCAGGACGCCAACTGAGTGGAAAAACTCCTTGCCCTTGATGCAGCGGTTGATGCGATGGATGATCCACTTGAAGCAGCGGCCGTAGAGGTTCATGGCCAGAGAATCCACTGAGTTTACGGCCTGTGAAAGAGGATGGAACAGTGTCAGTAATGACAGAACAGCTGTGCCCAGGAGCCTCAAGGGCACCTCAGCAAACATTAAGTGGAGGGGTTGACACCTTCCCGACCTTATGCCCAGCTTGGGTCCATTGCAATTGTTTGAATCAGATCTCCAGGAGTGAAAACAGGTGAATAGAAATCTTAATGGAGCTAAATGTACCAGATGTCCAAACGAGGGCCTTGTGGACACCACGAGAGGTACCTCGGGCTCATCAACAAAGCATTAGAAGTGCACCTCCACCTCATATGTACTCTTCAATTTACTGCACATCAGCACATATGAACTTTAAATACACTTCCGAGGATCCTACCTGATCAACATCCAGTGGCGTGCTGATCAACTCCCCTCGTAGCAGCCGCGTCTTCTGGGTCAAAGCATCGCACAGCTGGTACTCATCGACATTGAGCAACGCAGACACAATCTGAATTGCTGCATGAACAAAGAACGCGTCTTGAGGATGACAAATCAAACCATTTTGTACAGTTGGAGCGAAGTCATACCTTCCACAGCTGTCAAGGCACCATACCGGGTGACCCAATTTAGGATTAAATGACCCATAGCAAAAACTAATACCTTCAGTATAACTGATCACTGTCGTTGGGTTTTTGGTTTCCACTTTACTCACGTTGCATGTCTTTGACCTGAGCCCCGCCAGCCGTGATGAACTGGACATTGCCTAGAGTCAAGATGGCTGACAGGAGAGACAAGATGTCGTTGATCTGCTCACTGTTGATCCTCATTACACTGAAAGCCTCCTGCGACAGACAAGTGGTCATTTGATACTCATTTAGTGATTACACAAATGTTCCCTCAAGCCACATGATCTGGCTGCGCTGCTCAGACAGGGTCTAAATCGACTGTCTGTGGCTAATAGAGAAACACGTCAATGGGAATTAACTAGACAGAGGCTCCCACAGGTGCAAGTGTGATTTCTAGCAACAGCCAAGAAATCTAGATGTGGCTTCAGTACCAGGAAGGTGTTGCTTTTTAAGGGCATGTTACGAGCCAGCCATCTGGGCCCAATTTCACGGCACTGCTTACCGCAAGCGGAAAGTTGGCGCTTACCTAACAGAAAATTCTGCGCTTACGACGAACGCATTTCACGGATTAGCAAGGAATTTTGGCTTGTGCTCATGCGTACATCCTGTAACTATGGATTTTGAGCTTTACGGGTTAGCGCAGACTGGAGATCGTAAGTGTGGAATTCTGTGGTAAGTAGCATTATGAAATTGGGCCCTGATATCTATTGCTCATGACAGACTCCAAGCTGATTTTGGCTCAGTGAAAAAAAAAAAATTGTCTACATGAAGTGTGCTCACCCAAAATGAACAAAGTTTAACACTACGTGAGAAGTCTTACCAAGACAGCCTGAAAATTTTCCGCATCATTGATGGTCGGGTCAGAGATGCATCCACTTTTGTTGAGATAAGAATAGGAAGTTGGGTCTCGTAGAAAGAGTTTCTCTGTAAATGGAATGCAAAAAAAAAAAATCAATTTATCTTAGGTCAAAATTCTGAGTACTTCAACCATCTGAAACATGCTTGCTTAAAAGTGCATGAATACAAATACAGTTTACATGTCATTCTACCTTAGGCCGTGTCCGAAACGGGCTTCCAGAGCTACTGCTAGGTCTATTGTCTGCGCGTCTCCACGCATTTCCAATGGAGCGAAGACCTAGACCTAGCTCTAGACAACAGATTCGGATGCAGCCTTAGATTCTGTTTATTATTTCTCTGGTACTCACTCTTCTGTTCTGGCGATGTGCCGGCCAGTAAGCAATAGAAGATGTGGTAATTACGCTCCTGAGGATTCTGGCCCACAACACGATTCTACAAATGAGATAAACAGTCCAGGTGTGATTTAATAATACGCACCGCAATAACCAACTAAGTCATAATCTAAGCCGACACACCAATCCCCCAACATGCTTCAGAATACCCGTGGATAACTTTGTTTTCATGACTAGAACAGGATTAGTTACATTTTGCAAAAACTGGCAGGCCAATGGTCTCATCATAATTGCAGTGTCTCAAACAGTCACACATCTGTGTACTTACAGAAAAATACAACGTAGGGTACATATCCTCGCAATCCAATTTGTTTTCTTTATCTTCCCTCGTAACATTTAGTGAACAAGGCTTTATTTTTTAAAAGACCCATCAGCCTAAAAAAAATCCACAGTGACGTTTTGAATGGTTCATATTCACAAGTCTTGAGCAAGCTTGGCTTACCTTTTCCAGAAGATCTGGAGATGACAGGCACTTCTGTCAAGGAAGATCAGCTAAATATAACAGTGAAAAAGAGAGCGTGCCGTCAATGGGATCCTATGAATAGACAGCGTAATCAGACATTGTTGGAAGATTCGACATTCTGGCAATTCCATCAGTCAATATGCTGGTTAGAGATGTACACAACCATGTCAGTTAGTGTAAAGCGTCTGTTAAATTTCAGACATTGCTGGCATTTCTCCGCCTGAATAAGTTCTTCACAAGTTGTAGGTGTGCCTAATTCTTTTTTTGCAGGCAATCAACTGAAAAAAAAAAAAACCGGGTGTTTCATTGATTAGTTTTTCCTTATCTTTAGGGGTTTGGGGTAGAAAAAGCAGTTTAAGGGGTGGCCCGGGAGGCTACTTCCCAAATACTCTTGTGAACAATAAAGGATACAGTCTTGGATCGTTCCTCCCAGAATGCTGCCCTCATTGGAAAACTGGAGCTGGATAAACTTGCCAAAGCGACTCGAGTTATTGTTGTAGATGGTTTTGGCGTTACCAAATGCCTCCATGATAGGACTGCAAGACAAGAAAGAAAGCACATCCTGCAATCCAAGATTGGTTATTTACACACTTATCGGTATTTACTAGTATCAAGACACGACTCTGCTTAACGTAACCTGAAAGTGTGGTGCATGAAGTCCATTTCTGGAATTTTATCGCCATGCTCACTGGGAGTTTTTTTGAATAACACTTCTGCGCAGTAGCCAGTGGCTTTTACTGTACTGACAAAACGAGAATATTATAGATTGCCACGCTGTGCAATTCCTGCTACATCAAAATCAGACATACAACTTGGAATTTTGACCCCAAAACGAGGAGATTCCAAGCGTGATAAGACAGTGGTTTTTCAATTTTAAACGGCATGAGTGTACAGTGAAAGACAAGGAAATCGGCATGTCTGCAAAATACTGGGTGTCCGGTTTTGATAGATCAAGGCAGTTAGGGTTTAATAATTATAAACCATGGTCACATTTCAGAGAACGTTAAGATACAACCTTGCAAGGCATGGGAACTATGGTTAAGAGGAGAAATATAACCACCCATAATTCAATGTAATGTATACTATTAATAACCCATTTCCTGTTTATAGCATGCAAATCGGGGCAATCAGGGGAGGGGAAAACAAGGAAATTCCAGGCTGCATGAGAGTCTTCTTTTCAACTAATAACAGCATCGAAGGTTTAAAAAAAAACACCAGGAAATCGGCTGATCCAAGGGTAAGATGTACACATGAGTTGCTGATATTATCCGTATGGTTGGCATGTACTTCTGAGGAATATTCTTCTTTGTAACAGCTAAGCTGCTACTCTGCTGCTAAGCAAATCCCTGAGACTGCCACAAGTGTCCTCCCCCCCCTCACCTGCTCTGCAAGATGGCCTCCTCCACTCTCAGCTTGGAACCAGTCAGGGCCTGGGGGACGCCAGCCTGGGACGAGGCCTGGCTCATCTCCGACAGAAACTTCAGGATGAACTTGGTGCTCTCTGTCTTCCCGGCTCCACTCTCCCCACTGCCGGGATAAAAAAAAAGGGGGGGGATCTCAAATGAAGTCGATGAGTAACTAAGTTTCTTGGGGTTTAGATTTTGTTACATAAATCAAACAGGATGCCGCGGACGAAGCAAAAAACCAGAGCAGCCAGCCTTACAAGAGGTTGGGGAGCATAACCTACACACGTAAGCACATGCAACTCAACAAACCCCGCCCCCTCCCATTTCCCATTCCCGGTACCTCCGAATTTTCTTGGGCATTCTCTTTCAGGGCCCCTGGATCTGAACCTGGCTTATTCCACGAGACAATCAGACCAATTGCAGCGCAGGTGATTGCCATTCATCACAGATGTACCTCCCCCCCCCCTCCCCGGCACAAGACTCCAAACTGCAGTCCCCCTTCGTCATGCGTCAGCTACCACCAAGGTAATCTACATCTGTAATAAAGCTGCTTCTTATTCTTCTACAGCCCGGCATCCAATGAAGTCATACAGCAGAAATATGCATGTGCCGGTAGGATATTCAATAGGCTTGGGTGGATCTACAACCCTCATTATATGAACTATGATAGCAACCCACGTACTTTACGGTTCTGCATTTCACTTCCTTGCCCAGCACAAGACAGCATGAATAAGAACGGACTATCAATTTTGTTTTAGTTTGGTAGACTAAAAGCCATTAGCGAAGGACACAGTTATCTTAAAAACCTTAAAAAAAGGGGGACTGCTTGAAGCCACTCGGCTGACATGTCCAAACCGAGTACCCATCAAAGCAAAAGGGGAGACAAGGAGGTTTAGGATGATAGAGAAACCTGTTAAGTGCTGCATTCCAATTTTCAATTTTGAAACTGATGCTCTGAAGACAGGCTACGGTGGTCATCCATTCTGCATTAAAAACCTGTACCTGTGAGGATCTAGAACGTGTACGAAGCATGTAATGGACATGTTATGGACATGTTGTGTCAACTCTTTATTTTTTGCCAATGAGGTTTCTTGATTAACGAGAACTCAACCATGAACCGAACACTGGCCATTCCATCCTTTAGTTCTGAAGAATCAGTAAAAACTTTAGGACTTCGCAAATCTTCAACAACTGGTGTCGCTGGTTAGGAATACGGACAGATCCTAACTATTCCCCTAACCTGATCAGCACGCACTGGTTGTCGTTCCGCTTCCACATGGAGTAGTAGCAATCGTTGGCAATGGCGTAGATGTGGGGCGGCAACTCACCGATGTGACGCTTGTCGTAGGCCAACATGACATCCTTGTCGTAGTAAGATGGGAGGGCTTTGTAGGGATTGAGCGCGGCCAAGATGGAACCAATGTACGTCTGTATGAAAGCAAAATTCTGCTATTTCTTATCAATGTCTCAAATATTAGACAATACTTGATCACAGAACAAAACGTCCTTTCTAAGTGTACTGTTCAACAAAGTGTTAACTTCTCTGGTGGTAATCTGACAAGAATTAATTGAAAACTTATTTCATTTTTCTTCTGTCTTTCTTGGCTCTGGCCTTTCTGCTTGGATTGCATCAGATAGTTGGGAAAACAGTTGAAGGGCAAGACACACTGTACAATTTCAGTTCTTTCTTTCTGGACATGGTCAAGGTGCATGAGTGTACAGCTGAGGCGCGCAGCGTGAGTATTCAGCCAACGAAGCAGATTAGTCATCCCTTGGTTAACATTTACAATTCAAAACGGCATTCACTAGAAAATATGTCTGAGATGCGGGTACCACCCCGTGGCAACCAAGATGTTACAGTGACTTCTGCTTTCCTGAAACGTCTTTCCAGCTTTCACAACCCATCACAGAGAAATTAATTACTTATGAACATGCGAGCGTTGCCAACTGCTGCATGTAATTGCAATCAGGAAGTTGACGTCCACTTTAATGAAACGCAAATGTATACAAAGCCTACCGTCTATTGTTTTACAGCTCCATGGACTAATGTTTACAGCCCATTCTAATTTACATGTAATACACAAACCACATTTCCCGTACATCATCATTCAAATTGAATATTCCAAAGAAAATTGGAATTCAAAAGGGCAAAACAAGGACTACCAACCTTTTAACTTCTACACGTAAATCAGGAGAGCTATTAAGACAATAAATCAAGTCATAACAGCTACTGCAGTGTCATTAGGTAAAACAAAAAAAATGACAAATTGGGTATTATGACGTTATTTTGTTGCAAGATCAAGGTACTTAGGCTGAATCTAAATTGGATATTTTGTGATTCAGACATTAGCCGTGATGGTGAATTGCCTTACATGTAGAGGGAAATGCCAGCTTTTGGCAAAGCACTCAACATGCACTTACAACAGACTGCTTCATTTGTTTCTCACTGGTGCACATTTTGTTATTCATGACTAAGTATCAGCTTTTTCAGCTTAGAGAGTTGAGTCAAGGGAAAAGTGAACAGATGTCTTTTTACAACGCCACTGAAATCGATTACATGTAACGTATAATTTGGGTAATTCCAGAAATTAGGGGTCAATTTTTTTCCGTGTTCCTGTCACATCTGACATATGATTTTGTAAGGTAGAACACATTTTCTAATTTCCAAGAGTGATGAATTAATGCAAATGACTTGCCGAACAAATAGTAATAGTTTGATTTTGACATCAATTCCGGTGATATTTCCATGTCAAATAACAAAGGTCAGATGTAACAGGGTCATGAAAATGTCGCACTTTTGGACCCCTAATTTCTGGAATTATTCATTTCTGACCTGCTTATTCATGAAACAGAGGCATGTACTATCATTAACTACAATTTGGGACCACATTTCATGTGACAAATCTGACATAAAAAGAGTGGCGGCTAAAGTCTCAACGACAGAAACTTCTAACCCCGACGGTTTTATTTAATACCAGCCCATCCTCAATCACCACAATATTGGACAAACCTCTGTTTGTTCAAACCCCTGGTAATTCTATCAGACTGATACACTTCACTTCACTTTAATCAGGAATACCGACCGTCTTCTGTTCATTCCTTAAATAAATGCGCCGTCAATGAATACATGTACATTACAAATGTAACCAATTCATAGCACTTCGTGTACAGTGAAACTAACCGGCCAGGCCGGGGACCGGGGATAACCTAATTCCCCTGAATCAATGCCCGTTTCAATTCAATCAACAAGAGCCGTCCAGACAAAACTCACATAAATCTGGTCGTGATCGTAGCGCAGCTTCAGGTTCTCCAAGATGCTGTGATCCTGCAGGTCCGTCAGCTTCGCCATGTCCTCCAGGCCTACGGAGGGCGAATGAAGTATCGCCATGGTTACGGACAATTTCCGCTTCCTCTTGGCGGATAAAGAAACCCTGAAAGATGGAGGCTGTTTAACCGAAGATGTGCATATGTAGGCTTGTTTCCCTTATCATCGAATCAGTCAAAAGGAAAATTAAGTGGATCTGTAAAAACAAAAACAAAAATTGGATCAATTGAAAGACAAATTAGCATCTGGTGCAGTGTTGATAAAATGAAACTCTCTTTTTGTGGATTTACATGCACAATTTTCTCCAGAGGAAAATTTATGTGCCGACTGCCAAACTAGAAATAAGTTGGCCATCAGTAAAGGCATTTGAGGTAGGAATTCCAGAAACAGACTTTGGAATTTCACAAAACTCGACCAAAATGTGACAATTTTCAAATGATATTAAAAAAAAATTAACAGTTCTCCATTCCACAAAATGCAATTAGATACGCTGTAAATTAATACCGTATAATTACAAAAGCATCAATGTAAAAGAACACGAATTTTTACAAATGGGTTATTCTACAAATTCGGGGTCCCAAAGTCCCTGTTATACCCGACCCATGTAATTTGACATGGAATATCACTAAATTAATTTCAAACTATTTCTATTTGTTCGGCAGGTAATTTGCATTAATTTATCACTCTTGGAATCAGAAAATACGTTCTGAATAAAATCATGTCAGGCGTGACAGGGACCCAAAAGAATTGCACCCCTAATTTACAGAATGACCCATACATGTCAACACATACATGTATATGTACATATACAGGTCTTTTTTTCACACCATGGATTTAGATTTCAAAGTGACTTGAATTACAAGGGCAGATTGTTCCTTGTCCCACCCAGAGCGCCGAGAGTAGATACTGTATAAACACACACGAACACTGCATCGCAAAAACAGCAGCAAAATAAGCCACAATTGAATCTTCATTTCAACAAGGTACATGTAGGGTAACACAATATGCTTTTCCGTGAAAGCAATCCTTTTCCTGTAGGTAAAAAGCACGCAAAAAGAGTTTAAAAAAACCCAAAAAACAGCTCACTCCGATAAGGAAATTAGAGTACATTTACATGGACATGTACATAAAAGACAAAAATTCAGAATAATGTTTAACACTGTGAATTACCGGCATTTTCAAGTGGTGCTGGATACAACAGTGAAACAAGGTGGCCAATAAAATGTACATGTAACAGGAAGTGTGTGCAGTATGTGTGAATTGCCAATTTCCTTATTCCCTGAGTGCACAGCTGGGCTGTGTACAGTACTCACGTACAGTTTTCAGCACATGTATCGAAAGTGAAGATCACAGTGGTAAAAATATACATGCATAACAAGATGCTTGAGATCTTCTTGTGCGTATGTACTGTATTACTTGTACGGTACATTTACTTGGGAGAATGATGTGATGATTATAACACATGTTTTCAAGTCCCCTAAAATACATTACAGGTACACTATCTGCAACATTTGCGCAAACACTTACTGTAGCAATGAGGTTCCATGTTTTGAACACAGGATGACACATCCGTACATGTGCACTACCAATGTTTGTCTTCAAAATAATGCATATTCAACACAGTGGGGGGACACTGTACACATGTACAAGTAAAGTGGGAGCCCGAACTAAACAATAGACCCCCCCCAAAAAAACCCTCTTTGAACTGTGAAAATGAAACAATAAAATCCTTTGTGAAAATACACTGTGAAGGTTTATGTCTTCATATCTAATGGAGATGTGAATACCTGTACTGTTAATTAGTACAGGACAACGATCATGGACACAATAATGCCTTTTCTCATCCCCCAAAAATAAAAAAACACAACAAACAAAGACGCAGCACAACAATTTAGCACATACACAGGGTGCGGGGAAAATGTCTGTATGGTTGCCCAAAGTGTAATTCTATACACGTAGCAAGCAAATGCCAAAAAAAAAAATGCTCATACAAATTCGTGCAAAAGCACAACCATTATTGATAGCGTATCAACTTTCTTTGTCAGGGATTTTTATTCCGCGCAATTTCTTTTTTGGGGGGGCGTCACTTCGGGGATGTTTTCTAGAGTATCCATGACGCAGATTCCACTTCAGAAATATTGCCCTCTGGATACTTTACGTGAAGCTCTTTTACAAATGATCCTGTGCTATGGGCTTTCCAATCTATTAAGCCTGCCACAAGAAATTCAATCGCTTCTGAATTTTCTGAAATGAGTGGGCTAAAGCATGGAGACATTTTAAGTGGGCAACTTGGCAATTTGAAGTAAATCTGCAAAGTTTACATACTAAAATATTAAATAAAGGAAGTTTTCTGAAAAGACTGCAACAGTGTACATAAAATATGGTAAAATGAATACTGTGATTACCATTTTTATAGTTTTTAAAATTTGATGCTTTAGTCTTGCCAAATATTGAATGCTGTTTTTTTTAAAGCTCTGTAAAGCTGTTGCTTAAGATGAAGGCTTTTTGGGGGGAGTTGGGGTGGGAGGTTCTTTGACAAGGGCCAGGTCCAAAACTCTCGAACACAAATTGGAAACGAAAGTAGCCGCATCCATTTTCACACTGCAAGGCTTGCAGAGGGTAAATTTTTTTCCACAAAGTCTGTTTATGCCCTGTATATTAGACACTACATGTGGCCTGTTGCCATGAGTGGAAGTTTCACACATCCGAGGAAAGTGCAATGTCAACGCGGAGAGTACGGAATCCCTCCCAACCTTGCTCATGTTTGCCACAAACTGACACAAAGCTATATGATCCAGTTTTCCAGCATCCCCTGTATTCCCAGTTGTACATGTACGGCGCATCCCTCCTTCCTGCCCCGGCAAACGACAACATCTAGAAATGCCCCTTGCCAATGTCCGAGTCTGCATGCAGAGAAACTAATCACATGCTCTTGCTCTGTTTTGTATACAAAATCTCATTTTCTAGAGCCATTTTCACTCGCCATCCTGTCCCTCTTTGGTCAAGATGTACTCCGGTAATGGACAAGCGAGGCTTTTATCCAGCAATAGAACAGATTGGTGGGAGAGGGGGGGTGGGTGAGGTGACATCAGCGATCACTTCCACCGCCAGTCACAGTCGAGTGAGCGAGGCACAAAGCATGACATTACTCCATGATGGGTAAGATGCCAGAAATCCTAGACTTGTGCCAGTCCCAAGTTGGCATATTTTGGGGGCTTCTATTTCCTTGCATTTGACCGCACGAAAGCGAGACCTCGTAAGCACGCACAGGCCATGGAATGACCTGAGGTGGATACTTCTTCCTGGTGTTGGATTGCACTAAAATCAACTTCAGTGCTGTCGCAAAACCTTGAGGTAACAAGGCCAAAACTTGAATGTTACAAATTTCTCAAATCAAATCTGAAGATAAATCTCAATTAATTCATATACAAAAAATCCAAGATACATGTACATGTAATCACTTAAGGAAAAACAGAAACTAAACCTGTTAAAAAAAAAAAACAGATAGAAACAGTAAATATTCATACACATGAAAAGTTTGTTCAAACAAAACAAGGAAATGACATGCCAATAAGTGGAAAAAATTTATAAATGAAGCAACACTGTTTATATGGACAAAGAGGACAGATAATCAAATTAGGCCAAACACAATAATAGTCTTGCTTCCTATTACGCTGACAAATAAAAATAGGTTTGGCATATGTAGGTGGGTAGCATTTTTTTTCCTAAAGTTTTTGGGTCAAAAATTTTAGGGTGGGGAATTTTTTTTGTAATTAAAAATTGATTTTGATGGTCTATGGTGTATTCAATCCGGATTTTCTTCTGCAGATTCATAAATTGAGGAACGGTCTTGTCCAAGATTGTCCAAGTCAGAACCTCTTATACTTATACAATTATACTCGTACATTTTTGTCGCACGAACATTTGGATGTAAAAAAATTGTTTGAAAGCTTGTACAAAACGATGTACATGTACATAGAGCACTTAAAATCTGCATGATGATGCATGATGCAATAACTTTGTGTGCCCCACACCAGTTGTCACGAAACCCTCTACCGGCGAAAGCGAAAAAGTACTAACCTTATCAAGCCATACCGGTAAATTCACAGTGAAATGTATGCTATCATGGGTTATAGTGGAGATCGTTAATCATCACTAACCTAACCACTCACGCAGGAAGGGCTGTAATAAGTCCCAATCAGACATGTACATGTATGAATATCAATCTTTCTTTGGCAGTCAATCACAAAACAATGACCGGATGGCCTCGGAATGCTGTTTTCACACAAGGCTTGCGCTTTAAGCCGCACAGATACGAATCACTGTATGCACGTACCGTACATATGCGTGTATATGTACAGTATATTCAGTCACCTGCATTATGGAGCTCCAGTACTGTTCCGTGTCCAAACGAGGACATGCAAAGTTTGACCTGGCTGTCGCGTCACATTGGTAGAAAAATTTTAAAAAACGGAAAAATCGTCATTTACACAAGGAAAAAAAACAAGGAAAATCCGGCCTGTTGATGGCAAAAAAGTGGCAAATGGAATTTGGCATACTCAACCAAAAAGCAGATATTTCACACTCCTGCAATAAGCACGAGGGTAGGCAACAGTCTATTTTATTTTTACTTCTTTTTCAATAAAAAGATTTCGGGGTCAGTGCGATTTGTAAAGTTGGGGCGAGTAACTGGAAGCGCAACTGTTATTTTGTTTGGCCTTATCAAAATCAACATACAGAGTACAAACACACATCTTAATGAATGAGTAATTTCTTGGAAAGAAATGCTTTTTCTTTTTTCACATCACATCTTAAAAAAATCAAGTCTCCATGAGAAACTGCCCAAAGTACCAGTATATGTACAGCAGAGGGACAATGAACACAAGCTCCTCCACACAGCATCCCCCCATACAAATATTTCAACTCAAATTTCCCTAACAGCCCCGGTCGTACGTTGACGACAGACAACAGCCCTGTTCAGCTTGAGTAATGGAGGACTTTTCGAAGAGGAACTAATCACATGTCTGCGCACAAGCTTAGTTGTATCTCAACATATGTTGATTATCGCTGATTGTTGAAGCATCGGCCAGTGGTTTATTTCTCTTTGTCTGACTTGCCATTCATTTATCTCAAGGCGCGTTTATTAGGCGGAGTGCGACAAGCAATGGGGGTGCATGCGTGCCGCTTCTTTTTTTTCTTTTACATTATAAAGCCCTGAATAGCATTGGCTATTGTGGTTGATTTCGCTGCTTTGTGCTGAAATGGATGTATCAAGCACGTATACTACCCTAGGGAGCTGAGATGGTATTTGGAATGTTGGGCCCAATGAGCAGGGGTAATAATGGAAAGTGCTTTATTCTAAGTTAAAAGCACTTTTAAAAACCTGTTAAGAAACTATGTACGGGTGCTCATACATGTACATTGTACATGTAGTCTGAAATCTCCATTTGCCTTAACCAATCGGGTACCTTTAGTATTCACTACATGAACGTATACAATGTTGGTGCATTTCTCAAAGACCTGGTTCCCAAGTTCCTCAGCAGACATGCCCACATGAAAAGCAGCAGGTACACCGACCAAGAAGCTGAAGGTTGATCTGAAAGGTAGAGGCACCTCCCACTCTATATCCTGGCCACATCCTCCCACCACAAATGACCAATGCCGTTGACCGAATCATAACAGGCGGTAATCATCGCCAGCTGAATGGGCAGCTCGTGAGCAGGTCCGTTGATCAATACCGATGAGACATTTCGGCGAAACGTTCAGCAGTTGCACATCGCCGGCAGTCCATCACCACTGAGGCAAGAACAACCTGCTGCTGTTCATTAATTAATCAGTCATACGGATGCAGCATGTACAAGTACTACACCTGCAATTGTGACCCACTCTGTGAAAATGAGTCGTAAGTCGCCAGAGCCACTTTTTTGAGTTTTCATTTGTATTGGAAAGAGCAAATTGAGTTTTTGTTTTGATGTATCACTCAGTTTGGCATCCTGACAAAAGTGGATACTCCATGGTGAAAATTGCTGTGAGTTCCTATCGGTTTTCACTGTGCAAAATTATTCTAAAGGACTTTTTACTCCAAAGTGGCTCTGGCAACTTAAGACTCATTTTCACAGAGTGGGTCACAATTAGTTTGATGCAAACTGGACCTTACTCAATATGAAAGATTAAATTAACGCAATTATTTAGCTGGGATCTGAGCCCACATAAAATGTTTTGTTGTTGCTGTTGTTGTGTTTTCTGAACGGACCAAAGAAATTTTTCAGCAGGCACAAAAAGAATTAAACATTTGATATAGTCTAGTGGCTAGATAAGGCTCACACTTCTGCATTGTTATTATTTTTTCCCGAAAATTTTATAAATCAAATATATTCTCCTTAAAGGGGCCGGGCACAGTACAAGCTTCTACTTTTTGTCTGACCTCCCCCATACTATTATAAATTCAGTTTTGTTAACTTGTAAATATGGAAATGAACCTGAAACCTGAAGTTCCATGTTCCATGAAAAAGACAATCAAGTGAATAACAGACATGTGTACTTGAGTCTAGCTTAACACAAGTTTCAGCAATTTTTTTAGTCATCACAATGTTCACATATTTTTCTGTGTTGTACACTGTATGATTAAAAAACCTCCAAATTTTCTCTGCATTTTGAAAACAGAAAGGTAAATCTTCAGCAGGAAGCTTGTGAAAACCAACAAGCGATTCCACTTTCCTGAAATTGGCAGGTATGTGAAAGGATGTACTAAAAAGACACCACCAACTGAACTGGGTGTGACTGTCAAGAGGAAGTGACCGCACTGCCATGCGAGAAAGGGAGTTTGAAGGGGTACACCATTCAGAAATCGCTTTGCGTTTCTCCACTACAATATTTCAGTCGTGACTAGGTGCATGTGTTGGAAATGAAACGGGTGTGAGGGGAAGAAATCCACTTCACTGAAGTAATCAGCCCCAAGAGATGGCAAGAATCCAAATCCTGTCTCAGTCAGCACTAAGCACTTTCCCCAGTGAGAAGAGAAAAAAAGAGTGAACAAAGACTGAGGGTTGTTCAACATGTCCTAATGATGTCACGTTTTGGCTCTGGCCAATCGTCCCCAGAATGTGGCGACGGACGGGTGCCCGGAACTCATGGAAAAGATGGGCCACTTCAGGAGAACCTCATCTCCCTGTCTCCACCCAAAATCCCTCCTGCCTCTCCCAACTGATTGGACAGTGCTCTCCTCATCTCGGTTCAAAGTACTGACGACACAAACCGGTTAACCGACGGCAGGTTTCTCTCATCGCACCATGCATTTGCTTGATGCTGAACAGCTAATGAAAGATGGAATTTGAGGTACAAATATGCTACTTACATGTCCATGGTCTTTCTGAGACTGGTGTATTTTTCTTTTAATTCTTGAATAGCAGGTGACTGGATCCCACAATATGAGCCATAAGGCCCAACCATTTTCTTTGACTATGAATTCTACTGTGCTCTTTGTTTTGATGCAGTACCCAGACCGTGTTCGAAACGAGTTTCCAGAGCTACAACTAGGTCCGCTGTCAGCCTGTTTCTGCAAATTTCCAACAGGTGAACATCTAGACCCAGCCGCCCAGATGATAGGGAAGTAGCCTAAGGCTGCATCTGTTGCATCTGTTGTCTAGAGCCAGGTCTAGGTCTTCGCTCCATTGGAAATGCATGGAGACGTGCAGACAATAGACCTAGCCGTAGCTCTGGAAGCCCGTTTCGGACACGGCCTAAGATTGACATCCAGGTGAAAAGGGAAAAAAATTCCTCCTAATCCACACTGCGCTAGATCTCTTAACCCAAGGCTGGCTCTGCTGACTGCCGCCTCATGTTGTTGGGACGGTCACGTTTTGCTTTAACTTTAACTAATAGTCTGGACGCATGGACTTAATCAAAAACTGAGAACATGGCAGGGTACACAAACAGGATCTGTGGGCATCCCTGAGGAAGCTGGGTTTCCTTCCACCAGGATTTGCCGTGCCGATGACAAATCGTCACTCCGTTTCCTAAACTTCCTCTAGTTAGAACCAACCCAAAAAGAGCATTGAACAAATGCTGCCAGGAGCTTGGGGCAGACCTAATTGCCGATAACATCAAGGAAATTAGCTGTAATAATAACATTGTTCATTTAAGTTCCAGACAAGTATGAGATTCTAAACATATACAGTTGTAGCCTCTTACTAAAGGCACTGATTCAACATGTGCTTGGTTTCAGTGCATCATGCATGTTTACATGTACATGTATGTGATCTCGCCGTGGATGTCACAAGTTCACATACATGTATATGCACTTGTATGGTCAGACTCTGTGTCTATTCATGCTTATCTCATAATCCATTTTTCCATTACAGAATCACCTAATAAGGGGACCATCCTTTCAACAAGGAAAGAAGATACACAACTACGGATCTATACCTGCACAACACAGAAACAGTCAATCCATGTACAAAGTGGTATGTGCATAAAAGCTGTTGGCTGCCCACGCAATGTAACAAATCTCATTTCAGTTTGTCATTTCAAGAACACTTTCCCTTGTTAGGAAAACAAAACTGCAGTTCCACTTTTCATCGTGTTGATAGTGCAGCTTCATATTAAAGCGGTGTACATGTGCATGTACATGTATGTGGAACAGAGAGAAAAAAATTCAAGCATTTGTTCGTGAACAATGACACCTGAGGGCAGACCAACAAAAGCCCTCTCTGAAAGGGCAAATTCCATCGCTGCAAAATCTAAACACTGTTTGTGACACCCTATAATGTGCATTCCCGGCAACTGCAGGACTGGGCTCCATTCAGGCACTCACAGCTGGGATCGTCTACGGGTAGTATTCAGAGAGTGTCGCTCACTCGGGGAGAGAGACGCACTGTGACTCACTTGCTGAAGGGCTACTGGAGTTGGCTGGTCATCCCTCCGGTGTTGAGTTACAGACGCTTGGCAATTCTCAGTTTGATATCTGTCAGGTTATTCATAGAAAATGGACTCTACGGTGATGGAATTTTTTTCCCCGGGCTCGATGTACACATACAGTACGCATACATGCGGCTGTTTATGGCTCCAAATGCATAATGCAGTGTTACAGTAGTAGGTTTCATGGGGACCCAGGAGGAGCTGAACGGTGCTGGTATGGCAAATCAAAGGTTACTGTCACCAGAGCCACATGGGATTCAGTTTTATGTCCTTGTTGGGAATGCTATAAAGTAGTTTTCATTCTAATTAGAATGAGTTATTTCAAACATCCGCCACTGGTACCAGTAAAGTGCACATGAGGAACATCATCGTCCTCCCTTCCGACATAAATCAGAATTCTTTCTCTTGGTCGCTTTCACTGTGAAATAAATTAATGACCAATAAAATCTACTGATATGTGATACTTTTTTTTGTCACTTTCAGGATGGCAAAGTCTTTTGTGTGCGGTCAGTTAATGCTGCAGTGTATTTCAACAATGGACAATCTGCGGCACTGAGGCAATTTGAAGTATTCAGCTGGCAAATGTTTACAGAATGAATCACTTGTACTTGCTGCCTACCACACTTGCTTTCTGGTTTCTCTGTCCCCCCCCCACAAAAAACCCACACAACAGGAATGGGTCAACAGGTGACCCTGGCGATTTCCTGAGACACAAGAGGGATAGTCTTACCATCTGACAATAGGAAATGTTCAATGTGGCTGGCTGGCCAAAAAGAGCTTGTGCAAACGGATTGTCAGCAACTACTTGTGAACTGTACTCTTCAGATGTCTACTTCACAGTCCCTGGTTGCGGGCTGGCACAAAATACAACACTAATGTCCCAATACAAGAACAATGTATATTATGCAGTGTAGGTTGAGTTTTGAAATGTATGAACATTCAACATGTACATAATGTACACACATGTGCCGTACTGTAGGGTGAAATTTCTGTACAGGTTGGAAAGTCAGTTTGGAACTACAGGTAAAAACACCAGTCCATAACGATGTAAAACCTTCATCTAAACTACAGGTGTACACAAACTTGCACATACATGTACATCAAAATACAGAGTAGCAATTGGCGGCAGCATCAAATATGGTTTAAAGTTAAAGCAATAAACATGTAAGTTTCTAATTCACACCTGACAGCTGAAACCTAAGTCTTTCAGCTTATAAAACACACTGTACACAGATCTGATGGCTTTACAAAATGAACCAAATGTAAGTTACGTACAAAAGCCGGCTGCAATTGTAAAAGTTGAACACAAAGAATGTACATGTATTCTGTATGCAAAGTTGAGATTTAATTTCACTCAAGTTTGCAAATCAAAAGTACCGGTACAAGATACAAAAATATTGACAGAGGAAAGAGCACTGTTTTATGGGTCAATATTTTATATGTACAGTGTAGACCTACGTGTACAGTGTACATATATGACTAAAACCAAACCTATTATGCGCTTACACTGTGACAAAGACAATAATGCCAAGTACCCTCTTATTACCTGACTGCAGCTGAGATTTCACAACAAGAATAAACAAAACCAGACCGCGATTCGTCTTCAGTGTCGCAAGTCCATTTATGGTGGTGCTCAACCAAACAAAAAATATACATTCACTTTTAAGTCAACAGATCCATGGCAAAATGCAGGCAAAACCTGCGCAGCCGCTGCAGTAGGGTAGAGATGCTTGATCCGACAGATCGAATTTCATTAGCGTGATCATTAGCGTGCCCTTATTTCTGTTGAAGTATCCTCGGAGGCTTTGGTCTTCGCATGTTTCAAAATTTGAATTCCAGGGACAATTAAAATATGAAACTAAAACTTAAAATGTGTTGAATACGTCAGTCTAGTAACAACAACTCCTCCCTACGTATTAGCAATTACATTCTACGATTAGCTGTGATCTGTAACGTGTAGTTTATTTTTAAAAAAAATCATGCTAAAACAGAAAATTCTAGCTAGGGGTACCCTATTTCTGTTACCTTCATTTGGTACTGTATGTCACGTTAATGTACATCATAGCAATAAAATGTAATTCCTTGAACTTCATGTTTGTAAGACCATCATTAAAACGCCTAAGGTTCAATAAATTTCCTTCTTAAGAATTCATGTACGTAAGACCATCATTGAAACACTTCTTAAGGTTAAATAAATTTCCCCCTTTAAGAATTCATGTTCAACACTAACATGAGAGTATAAAAGAAATCACTGTTTGTTTGTACAACCAAACTCGGCTTACAATAGCAGTTTCAGAGGGGCTTTCTCTTAAGAATCAGATCCTGGAATGGGGTCATTGAAATGCTTCACCACAGAGGGGTAGAAAACAAAGGTCTGGGTTGTAATGCACTGTGGCTTGAAGCAAGAAAAACAAATCGCTAATCAAACATTGTTTGTAATGGATTAAGAGTTTATTTTCATCATGTCCGCATCAGCCTGTCAAAATAAGAACGGGCTGACATTTAAGCTTCCTCCAATTCCAACCATTCATCCTGGCTTCGATCGGCAAAGCCCCGAATAAATGCATACAAAATGAGTTCCCGGTGTACAGTACCAGACCGCTATAAACTGCTGCTGCTGTGAGGACATCCAAAGTATCGTTCAGAGCTCTTGAAATTGAAAGAGGGTTGGTTGCCCAAAGCCAAATGTGTGATGCCAAGTGAATGGGAGCAGACAGACCCGTATTCAGCCTTAACTTAAAGGGTCTCTCCCTATCACAGCTGGTTTGTCAACTCTTTTGACAGAACCTAAACTAAACAAGAACCAAGGACTTAATTCTGTACACCCGCTGGTAGGCCTGTAGGGTGCTACTTTTAAATATATACGCAAACCTCAATGTTCTTCACAGTAGGTGCTCAATATGTACTGCAAACTACACAAGTGCCCCAACTTTATATATCCAGCTACAAGGGGAAAGAATGTGCACAAATGTGTACACACATGTACATGTACACATTCTAACATTATCCACTAGATGCATACCGGTAGGCAGACTAGAGAAACCAAAATAAATGCACAGTGTCTGCAAAATACTAAGGGGCTGTCCAGTCAAAAATAGAAGAATTATTTCAATATTCTGGAGTGACACGAAGACAATGCAGCAAGTGTTTACAAAAAGGTGTGTTTTGGTGCTGTATGTGTCACCAACTTCCGGTGTGCAAATGCCAACCAACCGTAGGTTTACAAATTACATGTACCAGTATTACAGGAAAGCTAAAATATGAAACGGATCTTGTCACCTGCAAGTTCAACTCTATGAAGCAAACAAGTGGAGATATCAAACCCTTGTGCAAAACACACTGACTGAACTTTGGAGTTGCAATATCCTTCAACCTACTGAAGCCAACAGCGGCCATCTTACTGTGCCAAGCACAAAGGTGATCACAATTTGCATGTCATTGTAACTACATGTATTCCTGCCAAGAACAATTTGGTTAATAAGGGTGAGCAAGCCTTTGTATTATTAAACTTTGTATTCGGCACAGCAAGATGGCCGCTGGTGGCTTCAAGGACCTACCGGTATGTGGACTGATTAATTTAACGGCACTATGAATCTAGACTTTTTACATCTATGCCAGGGAGCTGAAACCATGATTATTATTTACAAAGCTAAACTCCGGTGTTGGGTTTCACACATGCGACAGCCCAAGAAGTCAAACTTTTCCATAGGATGACTTCATCTTTAAGTACAGGTTTACGTGTGTGTACCTGAAACAGAATGTAACAGGGTTGCCAAATGAAAGCTCAACTCTGTACAAGCAAACCCGGAACTGCTTTGCAACAACAAGGCTCGTGAATACTTGCAGTCAAAAACTACTTGTCGCTCCGCAGTAAAGTGCCACATTACAATTCCTCAAATGAGATACATGTAGATCCGCGAGGCTGTGTCTGCTTCTAAGGACGCGACTGTGCGGCACACCTACACCCCTCCAAATTAAGGCCCAACGCGTGACTGCATCAGATGTGTCCGCGGATGAATGAAAATGTCAACCACAACAAGAACCCCAGCCAGGTGCGAGCAAAACTCAACGATGCCAGAGTGATGAGGAATCATCCCATTCCTTTAACCGTGCATAGCTCGAATTCTGTGCGTGAATGGTCTCTCTCTCTCTCCCTTTTTTGTTTTTGTCATGTCACGCAGCAATGGCTGAACAGATAACATACGGAATAGCCCTTGCTATTTATTGAAGTATTTTCTGCATTCAGGAGTACATATGATGGAGTGTGTGCGGGCTTGAGGTGTTAGAAATTTAGGCTTAGAATACATGTAGTTATTCCTTTTACGAATGACAAATTACTTGGATGAAAACACAACTCCAGAGACAAGCTAGGTTTAGGAAGGGCTTTGTGTCAGCAAGAGATGTTCATCGGATTGACGCAGTGTTAGACAAATGTGGAAGATTCTTTTCATTTAAAGAAATGGGATTATGTTCTGTTCAGCCTCTGGAATCAAAATTCTGCAACATGGTGCTGAAAAACATGTATGTTGGCCAACAGCAGAAACATTTTAATATACATGCAAACACACATATAAACGTTCATACCACAAAAAGGAAAGAGGAAACGCACAAACAAAAGCTGTAATTTAGACAGGCCAGCCCAATGGAAAATGGCGTTTACCTACCCTTCAAATGCCCCAACAAATGTACAAGTCATATTTGGGTTTTGTTAGCAATTTGAATACCAACCAGTGTCAAATACATGTAGCTACAAAACGCAAATAGGACCACTTTCAAAAACAAACGAAGTACACGAAATACTCAATTTTCAAGCCCAGGATTTCATTCAGCTCCTTGGTTTTTCTCTACACGTACAGTGGTAGCTTACATTTATTCAGATGCATCTTCACTGTGACATCGGAAGCACCTGCCTTGATACCCCCTGGTCTTTGCCTACAAGCCCACTAAAAAAATTCCCACGTAAGTTGACATTCTATAATTCGTGCCCCTTTGCGAAAGCGAAATCGTCTCGCCCCATCAAGAACAACCTTCCTGCCTTGCATTAATTTATGGTCAAAATAAACCGTTCGCTTGACAATTTTGAAATATGTATTAATTCAATTTACAAACTGAATGCATACAGATCTACATGTACATGTAGGCCCATACTATACTGTACATGTTCATGTATTTTGAACTTTGCCTACGGGAGTGGTTTATGACAACTTGGCCTGGACATGGAACTACACGGTCTGAACTGAACTGGGACCATGGACAACAAACCTGGCACGCTTTGTATTGGAATTCCACTAGTACCTGTACAGCGCAGATGACTGATGCAACGACTATGTCTTGAGTCAAAAGTCCTTGGGAAAGTGGTGTTGATTTCAACATGCCAGACACAGACAGCAGATGCTGGGTCATTGTATTGGTTCATTGTATAATCAATGGCATGCAGACTGCATGAGTGGCATTGCTGGTGTCATGTGTGAATTCTCAAATCATGTACATGTACATGCATGCATGAACATGGTTAAAGACAGGGGTGAGGTTAGGCCTAGGGTTTACGCCGTGCTCCTGCCGTGCCGCACTGAATTTCTTGCTGTGCCGCACTCAAATAATTCAATGTTTTTAAGTTCGGCACGGCAATGTAGCACGGTGTTTAGCACAGTTCGGCTTGGCAAATTGAATTGGGCACGGCAAGCCATTTAACTTGACAGGGTATGCGGCACCATGGACCTGTTTAATAGCTCCATGGCTGCGCTAACATCGTTCCAAATGGCAGTGGAACAACACTGCTCTACTCAAGTTTGACGTTTAGCGCAATTGCGGCGCCATTGCCGCACTCATGTTAATTAAGTTCAGCACAGCAGCAGCACTGCGTCTAATCTTGACTTTTTAGAGGGGTTTTCCAGAGTTCCCATTCCTGTTTGATTGTTTCATGCAATCACTGCCCACACCCCTTGATGTACCCAAACTATCAACACAGTGATAATGAGATTAGTTTACTACTGTAGAGGGGGAGGGGGGGCTCAGCCAGAGAACGCTAATCCAGTCACATGCCAACCATGCTTGCTTACACCACAAACTCTTGTCCAAACAGCGTAAAACACTTATCTTCAATCAATGAATGCTGTTACACAAATCAATTGTGACTGATGTTGACTAGCAGGCAGGTACTAATGAACACTACTCACACAAGGTTCTGGTAGATGTACATGTACAGTACCTGTACCTACATGTACATGTACACAGGACTCCAACTGCACTGTACACAGGAAGAAGGGAGGAAGGTGTACATGTACAATGGATGTACCTGTGGGTCAACAGCCTATTCAAGTATTATGTACATGTACATGAACACTACAAAGTACACATGTACTAGACAATGAAACAAAAGTTTGTTTTGTAAAACTACTGTAACTCATTTTAAGCTCTAAAAAACACATTTGTTATCTTTGTCCTGTCTGAGAACATAGGGATGAACCATGAACTTGTACATACTGAATGTGTATGGTATGCAAGTGAACGAACAAAATCAGTTTCCACTCATAACTTTGGCATGGAAAGCACTAGCCCATGCTCAATTTTTTTTCTTCCAAGGGAGAGGAGGTTTTGTGGTAGGGCTGTGTCAATTTGAATAATTTACTATTCGAATATTCAACCTTCAATTCGATTGAATATCCAAATATTCGGTCATACCAACCGGCAGATTGTTGATGAAAAATCCATAAACAAAATCAGTTGCAAAATACACACAATTGTTTATTATAATCACTATAATAGCTTCTCATGTCTAAGAGTATTTCCAGCCACAATTTAGCAAGAGTTAGAGACAAACAATACCTCTTGACCTTTAAAATTTTTTAGTGAATAATTTTTTTTTTGAATCGTTGTAAGATTTCTGTCGCTTTTCATTTGAATCTGCTTGCAACAAACCTCCACAGTGCAATTTTTCTCATTTAAAACAAAAGACAATTCCCCCTTTGTTTTCATAAATTTTGCATTCGAATATTCTAATTCCGAAAATAATATTTGAATATTGGATACTCGATCAAATATCCAGATATACAGCACAGCCCTATTTTGTGAAGTTGTACAAATTTTTAAAAGTAACTTCAGATTTCTGTGCATTTTACAATGAATCTGGCACAAGCGCCTCTCTTTTTTGCAAGGTAGAATTTGGATCATGGAGAAATTCTAAAAGTTCTAAATTTTATAAAAAGTTAATTCCGTAGAAACTGTACCTATTGACACCATCCTCACCGTCTTCCTTGAAATCAACCACAGCTCAGCCTTGATCTTTGCCAGCCCATTAAGCATGTACAAAAGCTTAGCCTTGAGCCCCTTGAACAAATAACAGTCTCTCATTCTCATCATAATCTTCATCAATAATGCAATCCACTCTCAACTCCAACTCCACACATCAGACGAGGATACAGGGTGAAAATATGGGCGGCCTCTTTGGCGCAACACATGCTGTACTCATCAACTTGAGGAGAAAAGTCACTCATCGGTGTTGTGAAATTTGAGAGCCGAGCATGATGATTCACGACTGCTGTGAGTACTTTGCAGATGATGCTTATAATCAGGGTGGCTTGTGGGAACTCAATAAGCAATGCTGAGAGATACCTCCCCCCCATAAAATTCTGATATATTACAATAAAATTGGCGGTCAAACGTTCAAACTTCAAGAGCTGACAAAGAAAGGTGGCCCTTTAAGTACAAGAAACTGAACTTAGCAAACCATACTCCCCAAAAGGATTAATTCATTAATAATATTTCAAGAATTTGTAAAATGTCATGTAGTTGAAATTAAAGATTACAACAGATTTGGTGTACGGTACCTTTTGGAGAAAATCTTTTACCAATGTGGCAGAAGTGGTCACAATTAGAGACAGAGAGGAAGACTAAATGAACAGGAATCAATCGCTGCGCGCCTCAAACTCACCGGACACACAACTTTGGGATTAATGAAAAGGAGAGATGGGACCCAGCACAGCGGACCAAGTGACACTGGAAACACTCATTACACCGTATGCTCTCACTTATTGGTATCATATGAACGACAACGTTGAAACATTAGCCACAACCGTTCACCACGTGCTACACAGCTATTTCGGCTCCTGACAAAATTTGCTTGTAGCGTAAAGGAACGCCCTGCCAAATTTTGTCATCCGTTGTTGCTGTGCATCTTTTACAAATTACATCAGGAATATTCATGTGAGGATACACAGTGATAAGTCTCATCCAGCCTTGGAAATGTAATGAAATTGATGTACGTCCTGAAAATGCGCGCATTAGCATTTCTACTCAAACTACCCCATCTGCATACATTACATTTCATGAACAGAACCGGTATATGAAGCACGCAAGTTGATGCATACAAGTTCACATGTACATGTACAGTCTCTGCCCCGTACTGAACCAGGAAATCACATTTTTGACAGTGTTTTTCCAATACCCAAATCAGACTACACTAAAGCGTACTGCATGTACTAGCATGTCAAAACCTTTTCCTCCCTATATATAATGCCAATGCGATGCACCAGTATAATCTGTTTCCAATGATGGATAACTTCCACAGATCAGAAGCCACACTCCCCTGACATATTGAAGCAACTCCCCCCTCAGGCCATAGTGTTAGCTCCTGCTGGATGGATGTGTTAATGGACGGTGAATGATAGGGCCTGAACTTGGGGTGTGCACTTAGCGAACCGTTCTGTTTGACCCACAGAAAAAGTCAAGATGACCCCACATGCTATCTGTCTTGTCTGTGGGGTCCAACATGGCATGGATTGGGTCATCAGTCATGCATGACTGAATCATATAATGCACAATTTTTTCCAAATGCATGCAGACAAATTATATGTACAAGAAAACACACCCACCCAAGAACCATACAATACAATTTACAAAAGCAGCACATGCAATTGAATTCCCACTTGCTGTATTCATCAACGTGGAGTGACACTGAAATACCTGCAAATAGGTTCTCGCCGTTGAGGTATGCCACAGTAAATTGACCTAAGAGGACTCCTCCTGTGAACTTGGCAGTGGTCAGTTGTTACTTAGCAACAAATGAAACTCTATACCATGATCCCCTTGTGCTTACAAGTGCTGCAGCCGAGTTTTTCAGTGTAGTTGTTACCTATTGATAGGTACCTGCGAGTACCTAATGGGAAGTTTAGAAACAGGCTAAAAGTAAAAACTGCTTCCGAACATCAAAGATTATCACCTAGCCCCATGAAGCTTACCAAAAGAGATAACAACACCAATGGCTTGTTAAAGGAACAAATCTTATTTCTGTTGAACATTTCTCACTGAGAACACCCTGTTTCTAACACAACATTCAGCGGGCAGCAGTTACGCTTCTGAAATGGATACTGCATAGACATCTGTGCATCTCCCCACTTCAACACACACCAACCGGTATCTCATATGCACCCTCTTGCATAAATATTTTTCTCGGGTCTCCAGGGATTGTAATCGACAAACTGCTACCAATCCGAAATTTTTACGAGTTTGATCATGTTCAGGAGTGCATTAAACCCCCACAGAGGTAGTGCGCATAGATCGAGGATGAATCACCAGTTTATGTTTCAACAATAACATCAACATGTAACCTTCAAATTAATAAACAATGCAGGAGTCGGCCAGCCGTCGGCGAGTCTTGATCCATAACATTTCAGGCGACCATGTCGCGCCGCTTGCTGGAAATGATGTCATTTTCTTTGTCTGCAAATTTCATTATTCACAAGGTCTCATCCATTTACCATTTTTTAAAAAGTCTATCGAGGTAAATTTTTTCTTGCACTACAGCAGACGAGTATTCCTAAGGCATACTGAGCCACTGCTGCACAATTCTGAACATTTACAACCTTTGGCTACAATCCTGAGCAATGGGTGAGAAAAAAATTTAATATAATTTTTAGCAAAACATAACATAGCATCCGGCTATTAAATAGCTTCGGCTAAAATACATGTACATGTGTACCTTAACACCCACCAGCTGGACCCTGAGTAACCTGCACTGGCACATTTCAAACAAAATCAAACTTTAATATTGTTTCAATATTAAAATATTCATAGTGTTTGGCACCTTGACTACTCCATCCATCATTTAGCATGACAGTAAAAGTACTTCATCCAGAAATTCAGTAATCATTAGCCCCTGTGTACTCGCCTGGGAAAACACAAAAGGGCGTTCACACCAGGAAGGTGGGAACACGACCAGCTTTGCTTGTTCATCGTTAGCTCTTGTTTTAGGTTCTTACCTTTTAGAGCAACCTTTCAACTGATTGTTTTAAGATGCTATGACATCATGACTGTACAGAATTGTCATATCTGTACATTGAGTACAGACAATCAGTCATGTGATATTTGACGATCAGCATTAATTATACACAGATATACACAGAAACATGCGTGCCTTCAAAGTCTCTCAACATTCAGCTGTACATGAAATTGCCAATAGAAACACCCAGACTGGAATGCATGCGCCTCCACTGACATGGTAATGCTTCCTGAAATACTTTTTCAAGTTTTGAGTTTGCAAGGCATTGGCCAATCACAATGCGCGAAATCTGTCGACCCAATGCACGTTTGGAAATGGTCGACAAATTTTGTGTGTTGTAATTGGCCAACGCATTACAAACTCCTCTTAAAGGGGCACTAAGTGAATTGATTCAAAGGTGAATCGCCCGTATTAAATAAGTCTTGATTATTCTATTAAATGTGCCTTTTTGTAAGAAAAAAACCAGTAAACCTAGTTTCTGCAAATTTTGAAAATGTGAATTGTCATCAATGAAACCACACCAAACCAAGGAGACAGTTGTGAGATGACAGAGAGTCCCCAATTTTTCAAGGGCCTAGGCTAGGCTAAGTGTCTAAAAATCCACTGAACTGCTAGTACATGAAGTAGGCCTAATTGGAAAGAGAATGATGCAAAACATTACTTTTTTTATTTCATCAAGTGCAAGTAGGTTCAGCCAACAACATTTTTTCCATACACGGACATGACTTGACACTCTTTGCACAAACCCTTAGTATAGTATTATGAGACTGGTCTGAAAACTGAATTTTCTGAAATGTCCACGTATATATAGGCCTTGCCCTTGGCCTAAATCATGCTTTGATATTTTTGCTGCTGAAATTGACTCTTTAGGGTGTTATCACTTTCTCATGGCTGATATACCAATGGAAGGAAAATCTGGTGATGTCCGTATATTGAAACTCTACAAATAATACTACAGGCTGTGGTACAGGGTAGTACCGGTGTGTTTCTGATTCCAAACGTGCACGGCCTGCCAACTTCCCGGAAGTGCGCACAGGCCATGCACAAAATGGCAATGGACACATATACGGCCGTCGCGCATCGGACGCATTGTTTTGTCGACATGACACTACATTCCAGAAACCTGTATTTTTCCCACAAAAAAGCGGATGCTAACGGCAAAGTGTAGCTATCGGGAAATAAATTTCGCAAAGACTGAGAGCGGACTGTGAGGTCACGGCGGCCAAATTTCTTGCTGTGGCGGACAGCCACGATTCGTGCAATGTCCATGCGTAGGCCCTATTCACGAGTCTGGAGAGATATTCACAGCCACTTCTTCCAGATTTGCAAACGTCAAAAAAATCCACTCTTCAACAACTGACGGCCTCTAGAAATTCGCCACGAGAAGGCAGTAATACGGTCTAACAGCTTTTTGCAACGACTCGAGGAAACTTCACACTTACCTGTTAGAAATTCGGCATACTACGGGGATAAATTCCTGTGACACGCAGCATCTCAGACGGACACAAGCAGCAGCGCGCCAAACGCAAACCCAACAACACACTACATACATTAAAATTGTACGCTACATACACACTGAAAAATGCTATGTGAAAACCGCAAGTTTTTACAGGTGAAGTTTGGCGCATGCGTGGAACAACTTTCAACTCGGTGACTTTTTATTCAAGAATTTTTAAGGGGGGGGGGTTCTCTGAAATTACTGACGGAAATAACAGGATTAGGAGCCGACCACAATAATTATGATTCTATTGGGATTTTTGTATTTCTCCCATGTCCACTGTTGCGGTTGCATTAACAAATTTGAAAAAGGCAAAACAGTTTGTCCTGGTCAACTGAGACCATTCAACACTATTTCCAAAACTCCAACAAGTGAATAAAATAAATCTGATTCTAGAATCATCGGGTGATTTGATGATTTGTCACATTCTAGTTTTTTTTTTTTCATTGTAAAATGATTTCAATAAGTACACTCTGTCGTCACGTGTAGTTACAACAACTTTTTTACAATCAGGATTGTAGTTTTAGAAGGTCTCTTTCGAGGTCCCCAAAGGAAACATGTCCCACCGAGGATAAATCCCAAAACGCTTCCCCGCAGTGCATCATTGTCTCAGTCACCTTGCCCTGCAATGATCCTTTGAAGACCTTTGGGCACGCATAAAACATCCAAAGACGTCAAGCACCTTGGTTTTTATTTGATGGTAATGATGGAGAGCGCCCTCAGTAACTTTCGCACCTTTCTCATCCACCGACCCGGACGCCTAGAAATGATCTCGCAACGTGCGTATTCAATTCAGGACTGGTGTTTTTTAAATCGATCTTTTGACACGTACACAACAAAGGCACCGAATAATTCAGACAGCAGAAAGAAAAAGTAACTGAACATGAATAATGATTTTTAATCCAGTAAGAGTAAACATAAAACGTGTAAATGAGAGATTGCAAACGGGCAGTTAATTAATACAAGGGACTGGGTAATGGTTATACCTTTCCCCGTATAGTGTTGGGCAAAAATTGACGGCAGACTTGTTTGACACACTCTACGAGCTTATTTCGCCAGAGTAGTGGCAGGTGTTTTTCTTTACAAGCTGCCCGTCCAATTTCTTCCCGTCAGTTCAATGAGCTCAATCTAGCAAGTGAGGTGGACACAAGTCAATTTCAACAGTTTATGGACGTGAATAAAGAATTCAAGAGTGGCCGCCCTAAACACCACTGAGCATTTGAAAGAACAATCCTTTTGAAAGCTAAGTGCAACACAGAATTTTATGAAAACAGTGGGAGAAATGATATGATCGAAGGGTGAAGATTCAGAAATCTAGCCCCTTCGCATAACCAGTTTGCCATCTTCAGCAGATTGAGGCAGGCACATTGGACCAAGGCTGCGTTTTTTACCATCAATGTGCACGTGTTTAATTGCCTCAACTCCTTTCTGCTTATCAACTTTGCTAAGCTGTTCCGAGAATTCCAAACGTAACCACGCACCCGTAATACAAATGTGGCCACGAGGAAATCTACCACACGGTCGAACCTTCCGTAAAAAAAAATCACCCGGACAACAGTGGCAAGAAAACTGTCCAAACCCGTTTTGACAATAAAATTCCTGTGTCCGTTCAGATTTTTTTTCAGCACAAAAGTCTGAATTCCCGTCCAATTCTCCCTGATCGGTATTAGCATTTTGGCATTGAAATTTTTTCACACCAAAGAAAAGGGAGGAAGTTTAAATACCCCCCCCCCCAAAAAAAAAAACCTTTAGTGGATTATGAGCACTGTTGCTTAACATTAAGCTGTACTAAAGCTCGCCAAATTCAACATCTGATCGTTCAAACACCACTTGCAGATACAAGCTTACAGAGCCCAGCTTTCAGCTGCGATAGTTCACAAATATCGTAAGGTAAACATTTCTTCGGGCCCTGTCAACTCCCAATTTCTTCATAACAAACACTCCAATTTTGTCAGACACATTGCTAGATTGAACCAATGTTAACTTGTAAATACACGTCAAGTTCAATATGGTTCCATGCCATGCTATTATCAGATAAAGTCCTAAAAAAGCTTATTTAACAGAAACCAATAATGAAAAGGAAAAAAATGCAGTTAAATCACAAAGATGTACGATGCAAAGTATACACTTTTTGTAAACTTCAGAAAGTCTCGAAATCAGCATTAATTTAACAACCAATGAATTTCATTGCTAGCTAAGTTAAACTTTGTAACAGGAACCGTTTTCTTTTATAATTTGTAAATACTGTTTTATAAAGCAAAGAGATGCCTCGGCAAGGGCAGCTTCCTGAGAGCTAGTTCATGAAAGCTGGCGGAATTTGCCTCGCTGCAGTTTGCCGTTTAGGCCAGTCCAAAGGCTACTTAAAAAATTCTAACAACTCTTCTCTGTGGCGTATACATTGACACTAAATCTATCAAATTGTAATTTGTTAGTAACAAGTGATGTGAACAAATAGAGACTGTCACAGTTGGTAAACAAGTGCAACGTTATTAATAATCTGATTTAACTCTTCCAACTAGTTTGAAACACAACGTTAAGGCTCGATGAGGCCTTGATTTTTTTGTTGTTTTTTGCTTTTTTTTTCTTCTCTGGATCTTACCATCAACACAAAACGTTCAACGTTTGACTCCAGTGTAAAATTACAACTACATTTAGGGTATGTCTCTCCCAAGTGTGCGACTTGGGGGTAAACGCATCCCTCAACACCTACTTTAAGATTACATTCTTTTTGTGGTATGACTATATTAAAGCAACAACTAACTTCTTTTAACAAATTAAAGCCCGTTTGCGTCAAAATACTTTTTTTAAAAACCCAAACATTGAAGGAAAACGAGTACACATCTAGCAATTGAAACAGATGCTAAAAGAAATGTTCGGGTGGCTTCAGTCCCGTCTGAAGCGCCAAGTGCATGTTATTTTAGCATTCGTTTCCGACTTTCTCTGAAAAAAAAGTTTAATAACATGGCATGTAACCATTACAAATTGCCATCACAGCGAGTCAGAGGTCCTTGCCATGCTGAATCGAAGAGTCACCAAAAACAGTAAGCTGTCCCAATGAGCCACAAACTTCTACACGTTTGGTTTAAATTTGTTCTCCCAATACTGACTGGCCACTTTTCCTCAGAGCACAGAACTGTTCGTTATTTTTGACCCATGCTTAAACTTCCATTTAGAGGCAGGTACTTGACTTTTTTGTAATGTCAAGGTTGGGCTTGGAAACCAGACTACCATCTTTCCCAAAGTCTTTTGAGAAAAAATTAAAAGACTGCGTGTGCCTGGATTACGGTTCAGGTTCCCATGGGAAAGGAGTGAAAATCGCCATGCATTCTGGCCCAAGCCGTCAAAAGATTGTTTTTTTTCTCTGCAATCTTTCGATTGCAAAAAGTTTCATCACTATGGTGATGAGATCAGCTCACTCTGAAGAGTGCAGCTTCCTTTTACACAAAAAAGTAAAAAAATAAAAATAAAAAAAAAAGATGACAGTAACTGTGTTGTCTTCAAGTCCGATCTGCTTGTTTTTTTGTTGCCTCTTTAAATCTGGTTCCAAGAAGCTTCTTTCCAAACAAAGTCTCCAAGAAAAAAAAAAAAAAGAATCACCCCACAGCCTGGATCCTTCTTTTCCCACCAAAATGTAATGGTGGGTGTTTCAAAAAAGCAATTCACCACCGTCACAAGAAACCAGTGTGGTTTCACTCTGAAATCGTTATCTATGAAAAGTTTGTACTGCTCTCTCTCCTTCTCTCAACTCAAGCAAATCAGCTGGCTAAGTTGTCAAACGACCAGGGTGGTCCAGTCCTCCTCCAAGAGGACAGCGCACAGACCTGCTTAGGGAGAGTTTTTTGCTTTGGTTGTACCCCCAGGGTCAATCATTCAGAAGAGATCTCTTCCGAAAATGGAGTCGGTTGGCAAGATTGAAACTGTCATCCATCCCTAACGAACAACCGACGAGAGGAGCCAACGTTTCCGGTTGAGAATTGTACCAGAATCTCTTCGACTTGGTTGCTCGGGGGTACGGTGCAAAAGAGAAAAAAAGAGGCTGGCTTTTTTTTACGGCCTGGTTTGTTAACACGATACGGCACTGGAAAAAAGGGACTACTTTGTGTCATTTGAATGTTGTTTTGTTTTGTCTCGATGTAGTCCACCATTCCGAAGGAAACGGGAGTTAAACGTTCTGCACTTAAGTAACACAAATAATACTCTTAAATACGAGTTGGGTGATAAAACCGTTAATATACTTACAATCTACGAGTATACGATATGTTGTTGCAAGGAGGAAGGGCAGAGGGACCATTATTTAACGCGTTACTGTTGATCGCCATGGTAACTTGCTACTCCTACCCAGTATCAATCTAAAACGATGCTTCAGTTCCACCACTGAAACTCATCTTTCATGTTACTCAACAAGCAAGTAGGCAACTGGAACTCCCACAATCAGAGTAGTTCTCAAGAAGTGATGGACCCTGTTTATGACACCCCACATCAAAAGCTGCCTCTTACAGTGAGCAAACAAAAACTTGCTCGATTTGGGGTCTGTCCATCACAGCATTTATACTATATTGCCAAGTAAACCATTTGTTGACCCATTTCAATGATCCAAAATCTTGGTGAGGATTTTTCATTTCTGTTTTGTTTCTCTTGGTTGGATTTCTTAATCAGGTCTGAGGTTTCTTTTTTTAACATGACGTTAAAAATGTAGATTACTCCAATGCGATAGCGGTAGTGTTGCAAAGAAAGTCGGATCAATCCAACATCTTTTTGCATTTTTTTTTCCTACGCCAAGTATGTGTCTCATCTTTGAAATTTTTCCCCGACATTGGAAAAACGTATCGATTACAGACTTTGGACAAGAGGTAGCACTGGATGAAATCTCCATTTTTTTGTAATTTTTTTTATGTTTTTTTTTATCAAAAAGTAAAAAATAAAGTAACAAATATGGCCATAATATACAATTCTCTCCAGAAAATAATGGCCCATATTGTTTTAAACTAAATTTCTCTTTATAATATATATTTGTCTTTTTTTATTTTAACATTTTACTATTTTTTTCCACATTTTTCATTTTACTGTTTTTTTTTCATTTTTTTCCATTAATATTCTCCCATAAATTGTTCCGGAATGCCATTTTTTCAATGCCTCTTATTATTTTAATAGCCATTCAACTTTTCATCATAACTTCAGCCAAAATTATCCATCATTCCCTCTCATATAAAAAAAAAAGAAAAATTAAAAACTGGCACTATCACTGTGCAAGTTGATTCCTTGATCATTCACGCCTAACAACCGCAACCTGGTCGCACAACTTGCAAGATCTGATCGTCGTAACTTTTGCCAACTGGATGGTCGAGCTGGGTGCCAGATATTTCATTCAGTTTACGGTTCTAAAGGGTGGCTACCCAACGAGGTCCCATTTTGCGTCCTTCTCAGGGCAGGCGTGAAAAGTCAGGAATTTCGGAGGGGAATAAAAACAAGCAGAAGAACCAACTCAACGGTCCCATCAATAAGAAACCCCCCCCCAAAAGAGTGCGAATCGCCCTTTGCCGACACCCCAAGTGTTGCGATCTGCACCTTTCTGGGGGTTAAATTTGGCCCTTTCTTCTTTGGACGTTTCCAAATGTCAAAGAGCCGCGCCTGACAATTTGGCCTTAAATTGTCGGTGGTATTCAATCGTTTCTCAATTCATCTTGCACCTTGGAGCTACCCCACCCTGGGTCTTCTCCAATATGAATCAACTCCCGTTGTGGTCAACCACAACCCCAATACTTATGAAAGAAGTCCATTATCAGCAACCTTTGTTTAGCGTTTTGGAACGCCCCCCTAAAAAATTTTCTCTTTTAAATCCCAGCTTTTCTGGGCTTTGAAATTATCTTGAAAAGAATGCTCGAACACATGGCGAAAAAAGGAAAAGAGCAAACCATCCAACTCACAGTGTAAGCATTCTTTTCAAGATGGCGAGTGAGGTTAAATCCAAGAGTAAACCCGCCGAAGATCATGTTCCAGAGAGGAGATGGGATGGGGGGGGGGGAACACGGTTGGGGGTGGGGGACAGGGTCCTCTTACTGCGGGATGCCGGGCACTGGGCCATTCATGCGGCCGCGACGCTGGTAGCCGGAGTAGTAGCCAGCGTTGTAGGAATACTGATTCTGGTTCTGGTTGCCACGGTTCATGAAATCAAAGATCATCTTGCGGAGGCGACGCTGGGCGGCCTGCCGAGGACAGAAAAAACAAATGGAATGGTCAAAGATGAATCTATTAGTGCACTCAAAATGTCCGCACTGATCCTGAAACTAGACAACCTATCACACTGCTTTTCCACACTAACTGTATTTATTTAACTCGTCAAAAATTTAGATGGTGTTTACGGTTTAATTTAAATCAAGCAGGCACCGCTGAAGCACTGCTGCCTATAAAATTTTATTTCTATAGCCGAGATCTTCAATTTGCCACGAGAAAAGACATACACGTACAGAAGCAGAGGAGAACCCTTAGTGATTCTGAGCGGGGGGTCTTAAGGTCAGAGCCCGTTAAATGAACACTTCCGGATCAATGCTTACCTGCAGGGAAAAGAAGTTTCCGTACATCTTGACCATGACCTCGGTGTCATCATCGGCGGCCTGGTCGCCCTCTTCGTCCTCCTTGTTTGCACGGGGGACCTCGATGCGGGCAAATGTCGTGCGTTGCATTTCACGCACCTGAAAGAAAAAAATATCCAATCCCTTGCACAATCGTCTTATTCAAAGCAACATCCAAAAACATTTCAAAGTTTCAATGGAACAGTTAACTGCCTGAATGTAATTTTCGAAGTGCAAATGTCTATTTGCTTCACAGAGAGTGAATAAATACAGTGTTGTCTTGGTGAGAGTCCTGTTGGTGTGGTGATTGATGCAACAGCTCCGTGCTACAACCACACTGCCTTTCATTACAACAAACCGACTACCAACTGGACTGGTTCAGGGGATAAACCAACATCTGGACACCAACGCTCACATGTGACACGGCTTCTAACGAACCGCGGTCTGAGCACATCACAAAACCTCTCTACAAGTCTTTTTAATTAACTCCCTCTCAAAGCATTCTTTCCTAGAACCTACCTGAATCCTATGAAATCCTCTGCTGGAAACCATGCCACTTTCTTTCGAGGGGCATCAAGCCCCGTGTTTGGCAACAGTGGTGGGGCTCCATCTCCCTTGACCCTCCTCTGATCGTAACACAGACGGCCAAAATCCTATTCACTTTTCCCTGCTTTACCTTGTACATTGGCTAGTCAACGACAGCCAGATTGCAATTCTGACTGGCACTGTGACTAGTCAGCAGGCGAGTGGTAGACACAGCTCACCTCTCGACAGCCCTAGTCAGCCATTTCTGCCTCACGTAGGCTGGGGACTCTAAACTGTTTAAAAACAATCCCCTCGCTAATTTTGACAGAGAGGCCAGCTTTGTCCAGAACGGACTTCGGCAGTGGAGGGTTCATCCTGCAAAATCCCAACAACCACCTGGCTGATTTTGAAGCATCTGCAATGGGGCTCAGGTTTAGGTCAGACACTCACCTTGGTGCCCTTCTTGCCAATGATACGGCCCACCAGCTTGGACGGCACGCCAATCTCGCAGCGCAGGTGGTCTTCCTTGGTCTCAAAGTGGCCCTGGCCGCAGACCTTCTCAAAGAGGCGCAGCTGGGCCTTCCACTGGGACTCAGGCGAGCCGATGATGGTCACCTTGCGCTCGGTTGACCCCTCGTTCTCCCGCGAGGCAATCTGCAACGACAACGCAAGTTGGGAAGGCAAGGTCTTCAGACCAAAGAAGCGTTGGAAGGATGAGAGCTGCCATTTTTTTTTTTTCTCTCCTCTACACCCAAACCACACCCAGACAAACACCGTTAGTTCTATCTACAACCAGGAAAGCAGTCCAGGTGTCAGTCTAGTTTCAAGTCCTGACAGTCAAACAAGGCTGGGGTTAATTCTTGAAAGATGCAGTGTCCAAGCTCATAGGAAATTTACCTGAAACCATCAACATGTTTTGGTTTCTACCAACCTCTCCTTACATGCCAGTGGTTTCCAACACACAATTTCATCAGGGTCACGACAATGCCAAAGAACAGAAACCTTTTACGTGTCATCGAGGTCAGACATAACTGACTATATCTTGCTGTAAATGAGCGAGCTATGGGTTAAATCCCATTTGCGGCTCAAGAAGTTGTCATTGGCATTCTTTTTTTGTCTCTACTCTCGAGGAGAACTAAGATTTTTCAGCTGAGCATGGACAAAGCAGCTTTGAGGTTCGTCAGCATTCACGGCGCAAGTCTCTACACGTGTCAAGTCCCAAAATCGAAAGGAGGGCCGACGACGTTCACTTTGCACACACGGTATTTACCTGGTCCTCTGCCGGAGCAATCTGAAATGATTGGGAAAGGGGAAAATCAGTGCGCGTTAACCTGTGACTCCACTTGGAGACTGTAAGGGTTACCAGCTTTTGCACAGAAGACAGCTTGGAGAAGGAAACTATTTCACTTGGTGCTGGGGCACTTTACAAGCGGTCACCCCTTTTCGCTTAATAGTTAGCCAGCAAGTCTTCAATACGGCAAATGCTGAGATTGGTCTTAAGAAATCAATACGAGCCATTCACAATAGTGCGACCTCCAAGAGCTTGCAACACATTGGCCAATCACAGCGCGCGAAATTGTCGACCCTTTCCAAACGTGCACTGGGTCGACAGATTTTTTCACTATTGTGAATCGCCCGTATTCCTACAACACATCACAAACCTGAAGTTCTCCACTAACACAAAAAGAACAGCGTCCAGCAAGTAGGACGTTTCGGGTCAATTTTTCAGTTATCAAACTCTACCTGTTTCAACTACATGCACTTGTAAGATATGGGCGATATTTACTTTGTCAAGCCAAAGTAATTTCCTGGTCAAACTATGAAACGTCAGACTGCAGCATCCCTGAAATGCCTGATCTTTTGTGCAAACAACTCGGCCCAACAAATCGGCCCGAGTACAATTTAAGCACAGCTTGGGAAGGGGGGGGACCGAGTGCATGCTACAAGCGCAGGAAGGAATATGGTTCAACATTGCCACTCACTCGGATGGAGGCGTTGGCTGTCTGGCACATTGACTTGATGATGTCACCCTTGACACCAATGATGGCGCCCACAGACTCGTTGGGCACATAAAGGTAGGTAGTCTCACTTGCCTGGGTTTGACACAAGGGGGGAAAAAACGGCTGAAACAATGTGGCAGTCTGACTGATACAAGTGTATTCACAGAATTGACCATCAAAATGACCGATTAGATCAATGGTGGATTCGCATGGCGGTACTTACATCCCTAGGGTAGTCTTGAGAGCGAACATCCCGGTAACCACGAGGATTGGGATAGTACAACCCAGGCAAAGGTCCCTGTTACAATAAGATACATCATAGATATGCATAAAAATTTGAAGAGATGCTGAAGACGAAAAAAGAACGAAAAGTGCATTACAATTATGCTGTTCTTATCAAGCAAGACTCGACCTGAATACATTTGCTTTGTTTCAGTTATTGACCCTAACAACCCTCAATTCCTTTACCAGGTGATAGATTTGGGACTGTTTGGATTAAATGGGAGATATGGTATCAAAGTTTCCATTTCCAAACACCTTCGAACACTTCGGAACTCCACATTCGACAGTGGATAACAGCAGAATTATGCCTGGGCCAACTTATGCAACTCAGACGTTGACCAAAAAACGAGGAAATTCCAATGTTTATAAGACTTTGTGCAGTGTTTTGGATGGCAGGAGTTTAAAGTGAAAAACGAGGAAATCGGCTGATCCGAGGAAGACTTGTATGCCTGTAACTGGCATGTCTACACCACGAATCTCTTCGACACCTCAGCTCTGCAGGAACCAATTTCATGGAGCCACTGAGCAGACAAATGTGCTATGCACAGGATACCTGCTTCGCAAACACAGGCTATCGACTAGAATGTCATTTGGTGCACACTGTCTGCAACTGGTTCCCTGTTGTATTTTGCTTAGCACGTAGAGCTGCTGACCAGCGATTCAGCAAGCTCTCGTAAGTAAGCAAGTCTGGTATTCTAAAAGCCAAGGTCTTTCAGGGAATTAAGCTGGACAGACTATCACGGACGCGCGCATAGTTGTTTACAAATCGCCTCATACCGAGTAAGCCCTATTGGAATACCAAACTGGTTCACTGGCCCTATGTCAGGAATCTCTCCCAGGGAGGACCCTTCCCTCTTACCCCCATGCCCTGGTTCTGGTAGCCGCCGGGGTTGTGCTCGCCGGCGCCGGAGAACATGGCCATGTGGTTGATGCCAGGGAACATCTGCTGCTGGTTTTGCATGCTCTGCATGTGCTGCTCGTAGGCTGTGCGCAGCTTTGCCGTGATGAGCGACTCGGCCTTGACCTCCTGCTCTAGGGTGCCCTTGATGGTGATGGTGCGCTCCGGATTGCAGATGGTCAGCTCGTGTAAGCTATCAAGGGTCAAGGAAATGGGCACCTCCTCAAAACCAATGTATGATGCACACCCACCAACATTCCATACTGCACTGTAGCGTTTTGTCAGCCTAATCCAATTCCTTGAGGCCTACTGTCATGCTTGGTTAGCATTCTTAGGATGTCTCGGCTCTTCGTCTTATACCATCTTATTGTCAGACAGCATAAGATAGCGTCACCGAGTTTTGATCTTCGCAGCGGGAACGCCAAATTTCACAAATGACAATGTGAACTTGGAGCTGGCTTTCGCCAGATCTGCGATTTAGGACCATCTGACATTTCAATCCACGGGGCATAATAAGAGCACTGAGACAAACTCAACACACTTGGCCCACTGAAAATGGCTTCAACCAGAGGCTGTCATTGTACTCAATTTAGGCTCCATGCTAAGGTCAATGCTTCTCGATATGAAATCATAAATTCATGAACCCAACCTAGCAACATGAGACGCAACTCACTTGAAGCCACTTTCACGCGAGCCTTCACAAAAATGCATCATCAACAACAACAACCCTCCCCAATTGTAACACTCTGAACATCCATTTTCGACAGGGTGCCAAGCCGAGTGATGACACCAAAACAGCGAGGATGAAATTTGGCCCTGAGGCTCAGTTTGCGGGGTCCGATCACTTTCCACTCACGGGGAAATGGTGATGGTGGATCCAGACTCTTGCATGATGTGCTTGAGGGAGCTTCCACCTTTGCCGATCAGGCGGCCCACCAGAGCATCGTGGGCCAGCAGCTTCAGAGGGGGCATAGACCTAGTACAGGAGAACATGTCATTCAAGCACATAAACCTTCATTTCAAAATACAACGTTCCCCAAGTACACTAAAGAGCTTCCATTGCTCAAGATTAGCAGAAATTGAAAGATTATTCCAACTCCAATACTAAAGTCTCTTTTAATACAATGCTCTTATCGCATGCTTACTTGTAAACTGTACTGGACTCAAATGTGCCAATATTGTCCTTGACTCGTGTTTGCCTTGTTCCATGATTTACATAGCATAACAAACAGCCCATCTGCAGTGGTGTACAAGTGTTCTCAATGTCTCGGGCAAGCAAGTTCTAAAAGCACAACGTCATACGCAAACGTATCACTTCCTGTATGAAGACCTGTAATGATCAGGGGAGTGATCTCCTCTTAACCCCTTCACGCCGGGATTCTTTTGACTGTGACTGCTGGGCTGTGGTGTGCCCAGTATGCAAAGCTCTGTCCAGCACTAGGCCCACATTGAGCCAGCAGCTGCCTGGTGAATAGACTGTATGTGTGGTATGCACTAATCTTCACACGAAGCCGCAGCTGTGGACAGCTCCCGGTATGAAGGGGTTAAAGCAATCAAGTGCGACTCTGTAATGCAGATGGTGACTTCCTAGCAAGAGGGTCTGGCAAGAGCAGCCTTCGGCATGACCTGAAAAACCAAATGACCTGCGAGACAGCCTCACCCTTTGTGGCAGCACTCCTGGCTCATGATATCCCGGACCTTCTTGCAAGCAGAAGTGCAGTCTTCGGGGTTGCCAAAAAAGGTCACAGCCTGCGGACGAAATTCAAATTTGTTGGGAAGGGGTAGGAAATGGTGATGCCCCCGCCCCAACTATGGCTGGGTTCAAGTACAGACTTACACAGAGATCTTTTTCAATTGGGGATCAACTAATGATCATATTGGACAACATCGGCAAAACGTCGGATAGGCAAAATTTAACCGTCCTTGCCGATATGAATGCTGATGTTAAATTGAAGAAAGGAACAAACTCTGCACTCGGTTTTGGCAAACACAAATGTCATATTTTTTTCTTTAGCATGAATAAAACCATTTTTTAAAATTTGGGGCCGTTGGTGCAACAAAGACACCCTGAACATGGTGCACCCGTGTCACGCGCGCCAAAAGGCTAGCCGCGATTCAGCCCAGGGAGCTGTGCGTCTATTCTGCACGTACTGTACCATGTATACCCTGCATGTATTGGGTTTGAATACAACCGAGTATCGTGCAAGCGGCGCCGTGACGTACACAATTACTTCAACTCAGTGACAGTAAAGGCAAAAAACTAATCCCGTTTACGGTAATGTGTAAATTGACATTTCAAATTTTAAGGGAGTACACTGGTTTTGTGTTATGAGCAGGCCTACATCCTGTTGAGGGTGAGCTTCCAGTTACTGTTGGTTAAAACATCTGACACTGGATTGGCAGTTAAAACCTACATCGGTTGATCCCTATTTTCAATACAAGCCCTGCCTCTATTCATCAAGCGGTAGGGAAAGTTATATCTAAATCCTATCTCAATCATTTGTAAGTTTAGTCTAAAGCACCTGTTTATTCCGATACTTTCATTAAGACTCCTTTTATATTTTCTGGAACCAGTGGTTAGTCCAATGGAAGATGAATGCAGAGACCCATGATGACTTCTACCACACAAAATGGTTAGGACCACAGAAAATTTCCAGTCCGTGAACTGAACAATTCGGGCCTTCCTGGGCACAGCCTCAAACTGTCCACTGAAATTCACGGAAAGTTTTTCTGCGAGTGAGAAGTCTCGCCTAGGAGTTAACAACAGAGAGGTTGAGTTGCACGTTCTACGGGAACGCGAACGCCCCAAAACGTGTGGACACCTGCTGACGTCACTGCTTCGTGCACATTGTCTCTCACATATGGGTAGTTCGCATGGACGTTCAATACGCAACAAATGGGAAGTTCACGTTGGATCAAAACGTGAGCTGCAGCTTTTTCGGAAGGTTTAAAATTATGTGTTGAACATTCACTGATATGAAATGGACATCTTTGGAAAGTGCAATGGTAAGACCATTGGGATTTTTTTCGTGCTTTGTTTAATATGACTGATTAAACTTCTTTTGAGAGATTTACCAGATGTGATTGATCATTTATCCTTTTATTCGCGTATTCATTGGAAGTTGTACATTTTGTGCATGACACTCACCTTAACTTTCCAACAGGCATTTGACGCCTGCGCACCTGTGCACAATGAACAAATTGACGCGTTCACATTTGCGTAATACGTGCATCTAAACCTCCCTAATCACTGAAAAGTGGAACTCTTTCCTCACTTTTACCTTCTCTCCTGATCCTGGGTTCTCATGGCGATGGATGTCAATCCTGGGGGAAAAAAGGTTACATAAAATTGAAACGGCAAAGAATATTTAGTCCCCCCAAAAAACTTTCAATGAACAGTCATTGGCAGATTTAAATACTCGCATTTCCGCATGAATGATATTTTACTCCGCCGTAAATAGTTACTAAACAGCTGAAAACTAATTGCTTGCACTTGTTTCAGCCTTTTTCAACCCCCCCGTTCCCAACCACAGCCTGAACTTTTTGAAGGCTGCGGTAATGGCAAGACACTGCCCTCTGCCATTTCCAGCCACCTGCAATAGCCCTCTAGTGTACATTAAACAGTCATCCGCCAGCACCTGTTCTATTTTGAGAAAATGACACAGGGAACAACATCCTGGGCAAAAGAAAAAAAAAGACAACTGCTAAAGGAAGGAAATGCGACAAAAATAGGTTGGGTAGGGGCAGGCTCATAAAAAAAGAGCTGGGTTCTCAAGTAGCGGGATCTGACAGCTAACCCCAACCCCCACAAAAATAGTCCTTCAGCAATAAAGACCGTTTCATAGTCGTACCAGAGTCACAGATCAGTCCTCTACTTTCACACTGGCACAAACAATGAAAAATACAAACAGTTCCACAAGGCACATGTGGCAATAAATGGTGTCCCATTTTGGCGTGGCAAATCACTGGACATCAACAAGACAAAGGCTCCTGACGCTGCTGTCAAGTTTAGGTCCTCAAGCCGAATTCCGATGATTGGAATTAACCCACGGCACGATTGGCACACGCATCTTTCACATGTGCGTCGCTGCTGATGAGCTTAAAAGCACCCCTCCCCTTTGATCTTTGACAACCTCCAGGAAAGAATCAATTTTGTTCAAACGTTTCTCTGTGGGATTCCCAACCCCCCCGCGTGGGACACTGCGGTCGGATGGTATGAATAGGAACCCTAACAGGAAACCTGGGCTTTTTTTTCTCCCTAGACGGTTTGTCTGCACAGAGGCCCGTTTTCACTGATGACTCAAGCCAATGTGGGTCTGTGTGAAGGCTGCCCAACTGCGCATGAGGAAAGTGACTACAAGTATTTTGGGGGAGGGAGGTCTTGGAATACACAGAGAAACAGAAAAATGGACATACTTACTGAACCCCCCCCCCAAAAAAAGCAATTCTTTATTTTGGCAATGATGAAACTTTGTGAGTATGCGACTCAGAAAGATAGAACTCCAGCATGATCTAGTGGAAATATGGGACAGATTTCCCTTTTCCGCACTGTTTTATGGTTTAAATTTAATCAACGGAATAAAATGGTTTTCAGAAACTGCCCCTGGACTACTATTATTTGCTTAAAAACCACCAGTTTCATAAAAGAGAATGAATGATTGGCCAGACGGAAACAACCAACCTTTCTAAGATGAAATTAAAAAAAACCAGACTGCAAAAATATGTCTAACACAATGACATCAGCGATCCCCATCTTTCTCTGCTGCATGCTAATGTTCACCATTACGGCCAACCACTCATGAAAAAAAATAACAAGGTGATATTGCCAGAATGACTGCTGCCACGGCAACTGTAGCCATGGAGATGCTGACATGCAAACAGGCTTTTCGTGGCAAACAAGATTTTTCACACAATGTGGGTAGCTCCCCATTAGCACGCCCTATAAATCTGCTAAGGAAGAAAGCATGAAAGTGATCCACACAAAAAAATGACAAACGGGGAAAAAAACATGGTCTTTGTGAAAATCACATCCCACTAGAAGGTGGTGCGGGCATAGAGTCTATAAAATATTATCATTTATTCCATTTAGGCATGTCTACTCTGAACCTTGAATAACTCACCACTACCAAGTATTACAATAAGCCAATGGCAGATTCTGTTTTGGACACAATGGAAGGCGAGGACACCAATGTGCTGAGCTATGGTGGCTGGAATTCTGAAATCCCCAAATCGTTACAATAATGCACAAGGTCTACATTAATGGAGTTCTAACGGCCTTTTAGTGGAAAGGCCTCCGGCTCGTTACATTTAAGCATTTTACTCCAGCGGTTTTGTTGAAACAATTTCTCTCTCGGGGGTGGCAAATTCTGCCGTGCTCCAATGATAGGTCACAGAGTTTATTTCCTACCTGGCCCTGGTTTCTGCAGTGGTCTGTTTGATGGTCTTGCCTCCCTTTCCGATGATGGCGCCGACCATTTCACTGGGAACCAGCATTCTGATAAGCAACCCCCCCCAAAAAAGAAATTACTTGAGCAGATATCACTCTGCATACAAGGTAATGAAATGAAATAGAATCCGTCAAGGAGCGGCTTTGGCTACAACTGCACTGCAGGTGCTTTTTTACAGCAAAACCTAGGCAGTAAGTTACATACGACCTCAGCGGGAATATTGCATGGAAAAACCTCTTTCTGCACATCTTACAAAACGCTTCCCAAGATACATCGACTCCTACACAAGCACAGAATTCAGCACAGGTATCACTCTGCATACAATCGACTTACGAAACTGATCTTGTGTAACAACTAGGAATGACCACACAAAAGAAAGAAGACACTGTTTATACAAAGAATGTGGGCGGTTTCTATCTGTGGGCGGTGTAGGGTTTAATGTTTACTGGATCACATCGTGCTAGAACAGCTGCCCACACATGGGTAAAAACTTATCATGCCCAGCCTTCAGACACAGGGAAGGAGCATAAACATTTATTCTGTGGCATTTACGAACTCAAAAACCCACACATTACTATGTAGTTGACTGGTTACAAAATCTGACATTTTTTGTACTTTTTCGAAAATTCACCAAGTTGCTTCATTCGAGTGATTCTGCAACGAATTAGAAAATTCAGTTTTCAACAGGCGGCACTGAATTAAGGCAACAAATCGTTTTCCAAATCAAAAAGGGCTTGTGCAGATCAATGTCACCAAAGCATCTAATTTAAAAGAAACATCAAATCTTGTATGGTACGAGTATAAAAACAATTTACATGCAATCTGGTCTAACTGACCCTATTTCTTCTGGAATAAAATTTCAAACTCTTCGAGTGTACCTTGAGACAGTGGACACAAAATGCAGCAATTGACTGTTTAACCCCAACCCACCTCAATCCTCCAAAATCCTCTGGCTGGTTTTGGAGGATTTTGGAAGACGGAGGATGAATAGTGATTGAAGCATGGAGGTTTACACAATCCTCAACTGCGGTGTGTTAAAACAAAAGCACATGTCTGCTTTGTTTATTATAAAAGTAAAGCCCTTTACCAAAAAAACCGGCTTTAGCCCAGCAACCAACCTGATGTGCCCAACCCTCCCCCAAAAAACACAAAACAAGACAGAAAAACCAAAGTAGGGCCATGGAGGATTTTGCAGGATTGAGGTTTCAAGTATCCTTCATTTTGTGCTAAGCCCAGAAACTGGAGGATTTTGGAGGAACGAGGATATGCCTTAGTAATAAGGCCCTAGGTTGTTAGGGTTAATGCTTCAATCATTACTGGATGGCCGAGGGTGTCGGGGGAACAAAGTCCCGAGCAGGACTGTCAAGCTAAGAAAACCAACAACAAATTAGCCAGTGCAATGGAATATGCCATAGAGTGCTTACCTGACAGGGAACACGGCATTGCCCTGGTTGCGGTTGGGATTGCGATTGTACCGATTGCTCTGGCGAGACCCAGAATTCTTATAGTTCACCTGGCAAGCAAAAAAAGACAGGTTCCACTTCAACAAGGAGGATTCATCAGTAAAAAAAAAAAAAAACACATTCTACAGCATATGTGCGTCAGTTCAGGAACACCCAAGAATGATTCAGCGTGCAGTGAACGGTTATGTGACCGAAGCACTCCCATTGACAAAGCCGGATTGCACTTTTTTCAAAAGCCCGGATGGCGTGAGAATTCTCACCTTGAGCTGCGAGTTATTGAATTCATAGTTGTTGAGCTGCTTTATGGCCTGCTGGGCCTGCTCCACAGCTGCATAGGTAGCGTTCACACTGTAACCGTTGGCACCCTCCTTGCCTGCAAACGCAAACACACAGAAGCAGTGACGAGAGATTAACACCCGGAAGCTTTAAGCCGCAGATCCGCACCATCTCTTAAAAAATCCTGAGATATTGGAAGTGCAATGTTCTAGGTCGGCGACCGCACCTTTTTCGCAGGAGGAGACATCGCCAAATGTCTTCAGCAGGTCCTGGACTTCCTGCACTGGAGTGCTCAGGGGGATATTGTGCACCTGAATGTTGGTGGAACGGCTCCTGGAATATTTAAAAAAGAAAATTCATAAAGAGTTGACGTCGGGTACTTCAAATTGTAACATGTGTAGAAGTGGGTTAGCGATGCCAGTTCCTGTTACATACAAGTTCTGAAACTGGACAGTGGGTTAGAGTTTTATGCTGCGGCACTGAAAATGCCGGGTTATTGATAGGAAGCTCCCCCAGATCATACTGGCTCTTTGAGTGCTTTCTTTTCATCAGCCACTGATGGATGTTTTCACTACAAGTTACCGTCCAGACTCAACAGAAGGCCCACAAAATAGGACCTTGCACCCAAGATTGCAATAGCCAGAACACTCAAAGTTAATGACCAAATCTGATTGGCCCATCAGGTTAATGTCAATAGACCACAGCAGTCGTTTACATATCTGACCCTAGTGATTCCAAACCAGCCAAACTCCAACACCAGGGTTGGTTGGAATCTGTTAGGTCGAGTAATGCACTGGTGTACTAGCTGTGCTCATGTGGGATTAGGAATCAAAATAAACAGAGCCCCTACTTTTTATGTGCAGTTTACTCCAGCAGAACCTCGTTATTAATAACAAGCACTGTTAACACAAGATTCTGCTTACAACAAGGACATTTTTTAGGTCCCAGTCCTTTATTTTTCATTGGTTTCATTCCCGATAATATAAGGTTCCTGTCATAACAAGGTATTTTGCAAAGTCTGAAGGACCTTTTACTAATGAGGTTCTACCCTATGTGGTGTTGAGTGTTGAAAGGATGTGGAAGGTTGCTAGTAAATCTCCCTAGGGAGTTAGGGTTGGGCCTAGTGCCAGTGGAATTTATTTAAATGGAAGGGGCTTCATCATTTTCCCAAAATTAAAAAAAAACATAGTAAACCAACAAGCAATTGCGAGTAAAATTTGAATAAAACCTGGTACACTGTGTTATCTCATTGCATATAAATAAATGCAACAATTTGGTTTCCCCAGACTAAAGACGCTGTTGCTATACCTCGTGATTCCGGGTACAGCTTTTTGCACAGTGACCACAATCACTGGAGCGGACTGATTCCTTTGTGCTCTTATTTATTGAGAACAGTGCATTGTTGTAAGGCGTCTCTTATGTCACTAAGCAAAAGCTTGCCCCAAATCATGAGGTATAGCAACAGTGTTTTTAGTCTGGAGAGTTCAAATTATGTTCATGGGAATTTAAAGAACTCACAGCACCAGATTTTAGCCAACTTGAACTCGCAAATGGCTTACAGGCACCGCTTTATTGGATATCAAACCTCAAATAGTAACAACTTGGCCGTCCAGTTTCTAAATTTGTCCAGAAGAAAACCCAGTCTGCATGCTGGTGTGCATGACAGGAATGAACAAGTAGTGCCAGAAGGCATCAATCCCCGGAGCTGCCACACAACGCTTATTTTACGGCTGAATGAACTTAAGTGAATACTGACACTCCCGTGGAACAAAATTTAAAACATTACCCAATTCATCAACGCTAGAGACTCATTCATTACGTGATGCAAATGACACACACGTATGTGGCGGTCACTCGTATAGTATCTATCCTATGGCCCACTTTTTTCCACATACTCTTCCAAACCATAGCAAGACCTACAATACAGCATTTAATGTCCACCATTTACAACAGCCAGACTTAGAGTCCCCTGGGTACACTGTGCGACTAACACCTGTAGTGTTTTAAAGGTTCAACCTAAACACGAAACAAACTTGGCGTGTATGCTCTTAAATGGATGTCCAGAATTCTTAATGACATAATTTCAATGCACATTTTATTAAAAAAAAGTAATGTAATTCACAGGTCAGCAGATGCTAAAGCTCTTTTGTTTTCCAGTTAGTTGAACCTCACGAGTTTATGACAAAACTTTGTTCCAGTTTTGATATGAAATGATTGGACGCGCAAATGGAGGCTCACCACTGAGCTAACCACAAACCAAAACCCTGTGTAATGAACATTTCCTATGACGGAAAATGATGAAGTAGATTATATAACATTCATTGGGTTTGTGAAACTTTACAGCAACTGCTGGCACATGCGGTGTATAGGGCCTACAAGTTGTTCAAAGGTAAGACACTTTCAGGTTACTGCTCACCTTGACAAGGAAAAGTTGTAGCTATTAAAACCAAATGTATGTATGAGGAGTAGGAGGCATGCTTGTACATGTGTACATGTATACATGTACAGTGGTATTTCCTTGCCAAACAAACACCATATATGTACCTACTGTACGCTTTATCCTTACGAAAAAGCTGCAGACAAAAACAGGTGACACCATCAACTTTGTAGCCAATAAAGGTTTTCCCAATTGCACGAGATGCCTCACGATAGCACTAAGCTGTGATCTCATAACAAAGATACCAAAAAGCATGACTGTGTAACTGACCAGTGGTTACCCTGACCATCCCAAATCTTCCATAAATCCTCACAGCCAACTTGAGAATCAATGCATGGGAGGATTTTGAAGGATTGAGGGCATACGGCATGTCATTCTCTGGAGGAATATGGAGGATTCAGGTTGTCACACACTTGTAATGATTTTGGAGGATTCAGGTTATTTGTTATGTGTACTTTAACCCTTACTACTTTGTAGTAAAATATAGCATACAGCGCTGCTGTTTGTCGGAGTACACGACCTTGTTCTCTGGAGTCATAAAATCCAATAGATAAGGCAATGTAACATAGAGTGTGTGGCACTATGACTTTATTATTCTCAGTACAAGTAATAATGGAAGTGCCCTAGCCAGACATGGTAATCTGTAGCACACTGGAGGATTTTGGAGGATTCAGGCTGTTGTGCCCGGTACCTTTCATTCCACACTTTTGCAGGATTCAGGTCACATGGGACTTGTAACACTTCAGAATTTGGAGGATTCTGCCGGATTCAGATTATTTACTGGAAACATGGGGTAGAGAGTTAGGGTTGATGTATCCACTGTAGTTCTATTTCATCATAAAAATCTGTGATATTATGAATAGATTTCAAATGAATTTAACTCAAAAATGCACAGGTAATCTATTCAATCCCCCCTATGAATGCCACTGGAGTTGTCAGCCTTGCCAGACTCCCAGTGGGACAACCAAAGGTTTATGTTCTAGGATAATAAGAGTCACTGAAGGAAATCAATCCAACCCATTTTTTTATCCCTTAGGTATTAATTTCTCAAGAAGGTTTATTCTAGTGTCCAAAACACTGAAGGTGCATTTCCCCCCCCCACTGGAGCCCAGAGGTATGAAATTACTTTCACATGGAATCAAGGACAGACGGCTCCACATGGAGAGGGTAGTTAAACTTAATGGAATCCAAATTATTGTAAAAACATCATTTAAAGCCATCCACAAAACAGACTAGCCGCAAGTGCATTCATACACTCTTTCCACTAAACCAGCAAAGGCCAATGCAGATTTCAACGTCCTTTGAAAGCAATCTTTTTGCCATTCTATTCAACATGGAATCTCCTGGTATTCTCCATCCATCCAATCTACACAGCTCGACCTTGTTTCGCTTTAACCACAAGAGAACGCTCCACTTACACCCTACTTGGGACTTACTTGAATACACACTGCAACACAAATCAAGAATACAATTACCTCTATGGCGAAAAAATCATGGCTGTTAGTAATATCATTTGGCACCGTTATTAAGGTACACCACCAACAACTGAGCATCGTGTAGTGAACATCACGGCAGGCTTGGAAATAACAGCCACTTCCACTGCCCCTTTAATGTGTCCCGCATGATCCACTGCATTTGAACTTGCCACTCCCACTTTCGACCTCCTTTTGACACGGCGACCCCCCTCCCCCACCAGCTGAAGTGCTGGCAGACCAGTCACTGGGACCTTCAACCAAATCTTAGTACAAACCTTATTACTGCAAGCCCAGCATTTTTCCCCAGTCTGTAAGCATAGGCCACATAAATTGTAAATGTGCATGTACACAGTACAGTGTAATAAGTGTAACTTTATGTACATCTAGGAACTCTCATGAGCCTATCTTCTTACAAAAAAGCTTTATTTCATTCAGTTCAAAATACAAAATACTTCATTTAAGGTCAAGCTGACCGAACGCCCCATTAGCGAGCCACCACGATGTGATTTTAACGGGCATGTTCACAAGACAAATGAGTTGTGATCTCTGGTAATAAAAATGACATCCTGTCTAGACTAAACTGCTTCAAGATAGCGAATGCTGGGAAGAAAACAGAAAAAAAAAATCTGAAGGTTTTTGGCGTGAGTGGGGACAGTTGTTCCAACTATTCGCCAAGACTCACGAAATACATTCAAGCCTACAGGAACCTGCCCACCAATAGCACAATTGGCATCCCATTATCAAACAATCCCCAGCCTCCAGACACACCGGGTGATAAGGGTGACATACCAGTGTGTCTAGCCACTGTTCACACACTACCTCAGAGCACACAGACCCTTGCAAACACAAGGCCACAATGCTGTGGAGACTTTTTCTGCCTGTTACGGATCACTGCTGTTAACCCGTTACATATACAGAAATGACAGGGGCCACACGATCTTGGTTCATGTAGAAAACCACTCACACACAATGATAAGGGAGGTTTTTCTCTGTTAATATTCAAGACTGTATTTTCTTTTAAGCGTGCAACAGTAGTTTGAGAAATCTGTGGCCTTCAGAGGGAAAAGTGGGACCTTGGCAATGTAATTAAGGGAGCAAGTTTTCCTCGTTGGATTCCAAACTAAGCTCAGCTACTTTTTCATGAGATTTTAATCATGTCGAATCTGTACAGAGAGTATGAAAATGGTTCACTCCAGAACAAGATTTTTCTCAGTAGGGCTGTGCCGCTTATTCAAATATTTCTGAAAACGATTATTCAAGGTGAAAAACAATACAACAGAAAGGAAAAAATTAATTTATTTGGATGCAAAATTGAATTCTAAAGCATATTTCAAGATACAAGTTAATGGCAGCTAAATGCACATGACTGCCAGTGGGCTTCAAAATGAACTTCACTGGTTCACAGATGACTAGGAAATGCATGCATTATGGTCACATGGCTACCAACGAAATGAACATGCTTTTTCAATTGATGGGGGGCACTTCTGCTCCAGGCAGAATGGCAGATATTGGCCAATAAGGTTTTTTTTTAACTCTTCACAATAAAGATACATGTTTTGTTTCTGCTAAGGTAGGAATTTGATATAAGCGAATATATTTAAATGTGTGGTGAGCAACTGCAAGGTTGAAGATTTGAATATTCAACAACTCAAACTGACTCATTCTTTCTCAACAATAAAACCCTGTTCGCACTGGAAGACTTCCTCTCAGTTACTTTTCCCGAGCCGCGCGGGAATTTTTACCGGCCAACTTCTGGCCAGGAAGAATTCCCGAGACACTTTTCCCTAGACAGAAAGTCCAGAGTGGAGAGTGCAAGTCGGTAAAAGCGGCTCAGGGAAGCGTACATCCAGTTTACTGGCAAGGTCAGGCTTACACGAGCCCCGCGCATGTACGTTGCAAGCGTCCACGTGATGTATATACACGTACACACTGCGAAGCTTATTTCTGGTTGCTTTGCAGTGATTTCGTGTTCTTGAGTCTCTCGAATGATGGCAGATATTTTTACTGAAGCAATCAGAAGATTAATTGGGGCCACCAATGTATCATTGAAAGAACTGTCATAACCGGAAGTTTGTAAAAGGTGCGCGCGTACTTGGGTCAAAGGGCGAACACGAAAGGTCACGCAAAGCGCCCTCATGTGCCATTATAGTGACAGCTTGTTTACTTTTCCTACGCGTCTCAGTAAAAATCCCCGCATCAAAAGTCCAAGTGTGCACGGTGGTAAAATTTGCCCATTTTTCATTTTCCCATCGGCTTGGTAAAATCCTCGGTAAATAAAGTCCAGTGTGGACAGGGCTTAAGAAAGGTGGAAAAGAGTTCCTTACCTGGAAAATCATGACATTCAGTGCAAAAACCCGGTAAGACTGGCCTAAAATTCTATGTACGTGTATCTACAGAGTTACTACTTGCATATATGCCCTGAATTTGACTTTTAATGACATGCCATCGCTTTATGGTAACCCAGTTGTCACTGCCGGAGGCAAAACAATGAGGATATCATTGTATGGAATTATTTGGGGGGACTTGTAAATGATTTGAAAATGAGTTTTAGGTAAAAATTTCAAGCAAAATGTGCACAACTGTCGGTTGTTTTTGCCACAGTCCTTCATTGTCCCAGCGTGCTTAGAGTAGAAATATGCAGGAAACAGTTCCATGTACGGACGCCACTTGACACCATGCACAAAACCTATGGGACTGATCTAAAAAAACGTGTTTTGTAAGTAAACAACTTGGTTTTTCCCTCCTAAATTGAATGTTTCTGGACATATTTTTGCTTTCAGATGGCTAATAGGTCACTGTAGGGAATAAATACTGGCGTCAATACATGGGACTCTTCCCAAAAGGGAAATTACATGAATAAGGATCAAATCAGAGTTTATGTCTAGACATACCTGTTGCCTCTGCCGCGTTTGGGGACAGACTGCTCCACCACCATAACTGATCCAAGTAAGTTATAGTCTGAAATAAAGAAAATAATCCAATGATCTTTTTATGTTAACCCTAACCCCCTAGGCTCCTGCACTAGAAAGCATACTGAACCTCACAAAATCCAACAGGTTCATGTACTGTACTTGTCTATGTACTTGTACATGCAGGGTAGTGTACCAAACCTGATAAACTCCAACAGAATGAGCCCGTTGGAGTTTGAGTGATATGGTATGGATGGGTCTATGCAGTATAGGATGACTTGCACTGAACAGTACCAAACCTGACAAAATCAAGCATAGTCCAACAATTGGTACAGCAAGCCAGACACTGCACACAATGAACCCTGTGTGTCCCAACTCACACAGAATCCAACACCATCTCCCTGGGCCTTTCATCCCAAGTCTCACAAAATTCAACAACAAGTTCCTCAGGTACGGTACCAAACCTGCCAAAACCTCACAAAACCTGCTGTTGGAGTATGGCAGGTTTTGGGCAGTTAGGGTTAAAGACATTACTTCCAATATCACAACCACTATAATACCTTTGCTGATGCATTTCAATTAAGTGAAGAGTCCATTGACCTTTGGCCAAATTCAAGTGGCATTTAAAAAATGTTTACATCCACAATTTTCCTGAATGGACGCAGCTGCATCATACATGTAGTTTGTTTGGCAATCACATAGGGCAACTAAGAATACTGTCCGAGTGTAAACAATATTTGACATTTTCCATTTTAATAACTTTGGACTGGTAAATTTAGTTTAGGTTATTAAAATGTGTCAAAGTACTGTAAACAGAAAACGGCAAACAATGCATTGTCTTTTCACTACTTTTGCAAAGAATGTAACATCGTGCCTCCACTTTTTCATCACGAACGCCCATCATCTCAATAGAGGTCAGTCATTGCAGAAATACCAAAAAGACAAGGATCCGGGGCTAAAAATTTCCAGCATTGATAGGAAACACTTGAAAAAACTATTTCAAATACTTTTCCAGAAAAAAACATGACATTAGTGATAGACGTATTTCTGCAATTTGTAGGACAGGCCTAGGCTAGTTTCAGTTTATCTTGGGATTAAAGATGTAGGCCTACATGTAGGTGCTTTTTCTATCAAACAGTGGTTACGTCTTGCAGAGAAAATCCAGCATCTTCCCCCTAAAACTGAAACCAGATGTGATAATGCAGAAGATTAGAAATATGTACAACTCCTTCATGCAGGTCGTAACCTCTGAAGTGTTCCTATTATCAGGAAGAGTTCCATATACAGTGATATGCGGACACCAGTAATTATTCCCTGAAGTGACCTATTAGCCAACAAAGAAAGCAAAAACAAGTCCAGAAAAGTCCAACTCAGGAAGAAAACCAAGTCGTTTACCTAGAAAAAAATTTTCTGACCAGTCTCCTAGTTACAGCCACACATAGGGTTTGTGCACAAGGTGTCCAGCGGAGTCCGTATATGGAACTCTTTTCTTAGTTTCACTCGTAGTAACTTCTAGAATTATTTTTTTGAATTTGCGGCTTACTGTCCCTGACCTACATACAACAAAGACACTATCGAACCCACAGCACCCCGTGGCGGTCATGCTATCTAGCGTCAACAACTTGAAAATACCCTCTGAGAATTTAAAAGTAGTTTTATCTAAAGTTAGAGACTCTAAGACCTGTCACTGTGTAAAAGAAATATCGAATTCGCTTCCAGATTCAGGCAGAAAAGCGAAACTTTTTCGTGATGTAGGGAGGCCGCCATCTTTCTTTACCGTCCACGCGAATACAAGATGGCGGCCGGTCAGGCTGCACGAGCCGGTCGCTCAGATAATTCCTCCATGCTCAGATTTCCACCCTCAAATATTATTTTTGATAAAAGGCCTATGATACGTTGAATATGATATGTAGGCCTAGGCACCTTATTTATATTGTAAATATGAAATATTTGTATAAAAATGCCAGAATATTTAGTTGACGCTAAATGGCATGACACCCACCACGTGGACGTTACACCGCCCAACCGAGTGACCACCATTCATGTAGTGCCTACCGTGTACATGTACAGCACAGGGTGTATTGTGTTGCGTGCTCAGCACACTGTCCAACACATGGCGTGCATATGGTGCACGTCATTTCAACATGGCGACTTCATCCCAACCCACACAACATTTGGGTACTTTTCGTGCAATATCGTCGTCAAATTTACGCCAAAGACGGCGTCTCCCGACTCTAAACTCATGCCAAATATATGAAATGTTAACATGCTGTCACAAACATAACTGACCGTTGAGCTTATCGATGGCAAGTTGGGCCATTTCTTCGTTCTCAACATCCACAAAAGCGAAGGGGCTGGCGTTGCTGTTCGGGTTGGCGCTGCGCTTCACCACCATGCTGGAGACGGGAATGCCATTTTCCTCGAAGAGATCGCGCAGGGCATCCTCAGTTACGTCCTCACTCAGGTTTCCGCAGTAGATTTTATTCATTGTGGTTGTTGTTGAGGGTTGAATTTACAAGCCTGGTGAAATTTTGGGTGAGATTGTCGCCGGTTTGGGGGAGGAATAAGTGGCCAAAGAGCCAAACTGCTCGGCTACCTGTGTGTTGGGTTTGTGACTGTATGAAAGAGAGACCGCCTGTACGCGCTCGGTACGCACAAATACCACAAATTTTTCGCCCTGCCCACGTGTTCACACCACGTGATTTTGATTGGCAGCTGAATGCGTGTCGCGCAGATTCTGTGTTCGTTGATTGGCTAATGCAAAGCAGGTAAGCCGCTCACTCAGCAGACTGACCAATCAGATGGTTCATTCTGAATCACACTAATACCGCACTCAAATACCTAGCATTTTAATTCACTGAATTGAAGGATTTGCTGTGCATTTTGGAAATTCTGAAACGCAACGTTGACCAAGTATTCGAAGTGCCTGATAAGATAGAAAAAAATGCACTCATAACTTGGTCAATCTCGTTGTCCACGTTCAATCAAAACATACATGTACATGAACGTGAGCAAAGTTCTCTTACACATCGTGCAGAAAGAAATTATGAATGAAAATTGGAATGAGTGACATACCTTGGACAGTTAATTCCAGTCAACTAATTCTCTGGAATAAATCCAATCTTCGCCACCTTTTAAGAAACGTGGCCCTTTGCCTTCCGTCTCACAAGCACCAGAGGTGTAAGCACAATCGGTCCAAACCTTACCTCCAAATAAAAACCTTACATATTACAAAAAAGGTGTATCTTTATGCGCAACCTTTCCCTTTTTAAACAAGTTCCTAGCTTTTCGTATCAGGTCAATGCTGTTGCTTTCATGCTTTTTCTAAAATATTTCCTATTACATGTGTATACACTTTCGTACTGAAAGGTTTATTTGCATTTATAATGAGTTCTTTCACTGGGCAACCCCACCTCGGAAAAGAAAAGTTTGACTGACAGGGGGGACAAGACAAACAACGCAAAATAACCTCTTAAATAAATTAAACTGAATTAAAATGAAACTTTCGCATTTCTTCGAAAGTTAAATTACAAAACAAGTCTCTTGATTTATTCATCAATTCCATACAACAAAGTGACTTCTGGAACTAAAATTACTGTTTGCATTTTTGTTTTCTAGCGAAAAAGCTGTCAAAATATTCAAATTATCGTATTTTTTTAAATTTTACTAGGGAACCTTCCTTTGGTAGGTATCTGTTAATGCAACAATAGCCAACATGATAGTAAAAGTGGTGAATTTCTCACCATAAATATTCCCAACTGCTGTCATGTGTACCCAATGAATAAAAAGTACCTTGTGAAATAATGAAATTCAATATTGATCAGAGCTCTCAATTTTCACCTGCTATTACTATACGGGCACATCATTCCATGTTGTCTCGGTGACATAGTAATGTTCCATAGTACGCACCCACAAAATCACCATATATTTGCATTATTTTCAAGGGGAGGGGCTAGTACTATCCTTCATGCTAATAATCCTTCACTCCTCCCCTTTCCTCTGCCTACTTCATTTATTTCTCCAGTTACTCTCAACTTCTGTGCACTAGTTTCTTTCTACTATCCTAAGACTGTGCGATGTTATTGCAATGGACCTTACTCGTGGGGAGGCCATTTTTAAACATCTTGTTCCCTGAATCTATCATATTCAATGGAATCTGTTAAATGGAGTGGTGCCCGACTATTTTGAGTTCCAAACCTCACTTTCATTTTTTTTTAAAATGCGGCTTAAAACATTTAGACACAGTTTATCACGCATTTTAAATTATTCAGCACAAACAACTGGGATTAATTTGTACTTGAATTGAAAAGCTTTACCTCACTTTCAAATCAAGATGGCCGACACATGAACACGGCCAATTTTGCAGACTTTTGCAGAGTTTTGTAAAAGTTGTCCCAAACTTCTGAGTTTGTACTTTATATGTAGCTACAATGCCTCCACGTGAGAACATTAACAGTCAAGAATATAGAAACGTAGGAAGTAATGCAAAAATGGAACCACCTAAACGTACGTCTAGCCAGTATGTGATATGCAACAAAAAATAAGTAGCACTCCTAGTTTGAGGACACATCCAGCCCTAATCTCCTGTTAACAGCATCTTTGTAATTTCACTTTTAGGCTAGTTTAAGGAAACTGGATAATTTGGCACAAATCCATGCCCTTGTTGATAGAAGTTAAATCTATGTGCATACAACAATTGTGCATATTCATATTAGAAAATAATGGCCTCTATTGGCTGATCAAAGAATATCAGATCAGATTTTACAGAAAGGCACAGCGGAAACAAGAGGGATCAGAACTGGAGATCGACTGACCAATAGCGGCAGAATGATCTTCCATAGGGTGGGGGATGGAGAGGCCATTTATGAGACCGTCATAAGAACCAGCCAAATGTGGGAGGGGGGCCATTACCCCAAAGTTAAAAAGTAGGGGAGAGGGGAGTGGCATCCCAGACCCCCCCCCCAATCCTTAACATCGTCCCCAACTGCAGCCCACACTACATAGCACTGGTCGAGACTGGGAAACTAGCGGGTTCTCTTCCTGGTTGTGACTTTATGCCCGATGACTTTGTAGCAGTTCAGACCACATACGGAGTTCATCCAGCATTTCAATCAATCGTTGGAGATCAACTCCTCAAGATGATAACATCATTAAGATACCCCCCCCCACAAAGTACTGATCTAACAAAGCCTACACGCCTGCACACTGTATATAGGCTGCATGAGCGGAAGGAACAATTAGCAAATTAGTAAAGTGTGATGTCATCAGTACTTAGCCTTATGATCACAAGCTCGTCCGGCCCCTTGTCAACGCCTCCGCACTTCCCTCCAAATTTGGAAATAAGGAAAAACCTTCACATATGTGGTATACAGTGAGTTTCGATGAGGCTTACGTTAACCAATATTGCAAGCATAAAATAATGATATATTACGGCTTTATAAACAATTCATGAACAAATACATGCACCTAATTGGCTGTGAGCATGTTTGCCACAACTTCGTAATGCAGGATGCTTTCCTGGTATGCATTGATTCTTAATGTGCGGTAACAGCACATAGAAACCAGTGAGGTAATTTTCTAGTTGGTTCCCACCCTTTCCTTGCAAATATCGAAAATATAAAAGCGGGGCAGGGAACCGATGGAAAAAAAAGAAACTGGCTTTCCCTGGTATGAGCATACAGACTTCCCAAATAGGGCTCTCCATGTGCTCTTGTTGCCCGGGCAACACAGCCCTCTCATTGCTTGCATGGTTCATGCTAGGAAGTCGGAGCTGGTCATCTGAAATCTGCTACACGGATGGTTAGCCCCACTTCCGGTTTCTTGGGTCGGCGACCGTCAAAGGTCCAGGCTGCGTTATTCTCCTTCAGTTCTTGTCGTCTGTCAAGTGACCGAAAAACACCACCAAAAACAAAAGGTTAAGGTGCCATCATCTTGAAGGAGTGAAGACCGATTCGACAGTGTCAGTAACATCAATAAAAAACACTTGATGGGGAAAAAATGGCAAATTAATCAGCAACGACATCGCCGGCTGATAAATATCAAGATTGTCCACAATGATGTCCGAGTTGCTGTTCAAAATAGTACCAAAGCGCGACGTCATATTAAACCAAGAAGTGTAGCGCAAAGGAATAAGGTACGCACGCATGTTGGTTCACCATGCGCTGGTTCTCGCACAAATGCCTTTCACACACATAATTGTGCATGTGATGTATTCACTTCAGTTGTCTGTGGCCTTCGATCAAGAACTGACCAACCAATGGTGCTACCGGTAGGCATGTCTCCCCCGCCCCCCGTGAAAGTCTCTGACCCCTCCCCTCCCTCAGGTATCCCCATTTGAAATATACACAGCCTATGTACAAGCCACACTTCAAATGCTTTCAGTGCCCTCACGGGTGCCCCCCCCTCAGAAATTCCCCTCCCCTCCCCCAAATCCCGCTGCTGGGTCCAACCCTCGCGTTCATACCTTTTCCTCTTGTCTTCGGCTTCCTGCTCCAGTCTCTTCTTCCCGGCCAGGTCCTCCTCGGTGGCGAAGTCATCCTGGTCCAGGGGATGAAACCTCAGGTCCTACGGGACGTACAGTGAGGGAAACAATCGTGAAGAGTTGCACTGAATGGTCTGAGGCAGTGGCTGCTAAAGCATACTCCACCACTATGGCGTGCAGTTGTGAATACAAGGTGTCATGGGGTGTCGCCGGCGGGAGAAAGGGCACTCCCCCCCCCTCAAAAAAAGTGAGACCGACGAAAAAAGGGACGAAAATGGATACAAATCGCCAGTTTGCTTGCAAATACCTTCAAACTGACTCCTTCCACTGTTCGTAGTTTATCAGTTTGATGCCGATGACTGGTTACCCCCCCCCCTTTCCCGGGAAAAAGTCCTGGTGACACCAATGCAATGAGCTTCGATTGACCCACCTTGACGCCTATGGTGTCCCCATCTTTCAGGCTGTAGGGGGGTTGCTTCAGGCTGACACTGGGCTTGACCCCGCCCCCTCCTTTCCTTTTGCCTCTGCCCTTACCAGTTTGGGTCTCCTAAGAAATAAACAACAAATAACTTATTCAAGAATACAACATTCATTTCAATCAAGTTATGTCACGTGGTCACTGAAAATTATCAACAATTTTATGAATTTCTGGGATATTGACAAAGGTGCAAATACTCGATGGCTTTCCAGACGTAAAGAAATAAACAACTTCGACGAGACTTAAACTTCCCTGACCTCTGAACAACAAAACCTCAGACAATTACTATAACAGAAAGGAATTCTCAAAATTAAGAGATTAAGCCATGGTGCCTTAAGACAGGTGAATTCAAAGTTCAAGAAGTCAAGGTTCCTGGTTCAGTTCCAATTTATTATGGTAGCCACTTGCAAATGGCTCAGTATTAAGAGATGGGTAAAAAGTTTTTGACAGTACTTTGCCAGGGACCAATGGGCCGGGAACCAGCTGTGAGCAGTACACATCGCAAGACAGGTTGGCCGGTAACCTCCAGTTGCTGAGCACAACTCTCTAGTGCTCGGCAGACTGGCTTCCGTTGAAGAAGATTAGAGGTCTCTGACTTGTCCAACTCACCACCGCCTGGTCCTGTATCACCAGCCACTCATACTTCTGGCTTAGATGCTTGGCAATTGCGATCTGTTCAGCCGGCAGCAGCAGTCGGTCCGCTATGACCTGTCGAAGGCTCTGCGGGGTGGCCGACTTGGCAGTGTCCCAAATCAGTTCCTCCTTACCACCATAGGTACGAGTCTCTGGAATCCTTTGGCATATATTTAAGACTATTGCACTTGAGCTAAAAAATCAAACAAAACGAAGAAAACTTCAAAACCAAGAACCATCGTATGCAGGGAAGTATCCTGTAGATGAGGCAGAAACTTGTTTGGCCCTTAAAGAAATCTTTCATCAGCCACTCTGTAACGGGCAACTATAATCATTTGGACAAACTTCCTTCCACTCCAAATTCCCTAACATTTCTGGAATGGGACTCTTGAGACCTGGGTATTCCCAGCATTGCCCAGCAACTGTCTTGAACCGTTGCTTGGTGAACAGTGGACTATACCTACTGTCGTCGATTTGGGTTGTGAGTTGAGCAAGACCCACCAAATCAATTGAACTGTCCGCAAAGTAGGCTTAAGTGGAACAACCCTTCGATGGGAAGACTAAACACCGGAACAGAATTACAGAATTTTTCAAAATGTGAACCAGCCGCTGAGTCTACAATCCAAGTGCCAATCTGCAATACCTAAGCTTCTCTTCCTCTTGTAGAATCTGAACGGCAATGTGAGATGCACTGGTGACCTTTGACCTCCTGCATGGAACAAGGAAAAGCAGAATGAATAGAAAACCGATGAAAACCGTTTCACTTGCATGAGCAGGACATTTATGGACAATTCGCCTCCCCGTTGTTTGTGCTGTTGCACAATATGGGCGCTTGGCCAATTACAGTGCGCGAAATCTGTCAGCCCAATGGGCATTTGGAAAGGGTTGACAGATATCATGCACTGTGGTTGGCCAACGCGTTGCCAACTCTTGGAGGCGCACTATTGTGAATCGCCCGTATTATGAGACTCCACTGCATACAGCATGCATAAGAAAATGGCATCTGAATATCACTTTCACCATTCAAATCTAATTCTATGGGCATGTTAAATTACGAGCATTCCTCAATCCTCCCAAATCCTTGCACAGGAAACTGACACACTCTTTGTACTTTGTACATCTGTACCATTAACAGCGTCCCCCCAGTGGCGATGATGTCAACACCCCCCTCGTTTTCAGACACCGCCTCACCTCAGTGTCTGCCTGTCGTCTCGCAGCACCCTACCCAGAGTGCCGCCCTCCACCAGTCGGAGCCGGATGAACTCGGGGCTGGGTAGGGCCACCTCTGACATGGCTGGCAGCGTCTGGATCTGGCTCTTGAGGTCAGTCAGCGTGGCATCCTGGGATAGCTCCACATTGCCCAGCGCAGCATGCCGAGATTGATCGGGGCCGAGGGCAGAGCTCTCCCCTTGATTTGACGACTTGCTGGAGATCACAACTGGACCAAGGTGAATGTTCCACAAATTCAGTATAAAGATATCAAATACCCCAGCGTACTTCAAAAAGATCCATGCTACGGAGTAAGTTTAAAGTGAGAGTTACACCTTAAGGCCACTTGCATTTTACGACAGGCAAATGGGTTTACTGACAGCAGAGATGTGATTTCCTCAAGTTATCTGACCCCGGTTCTTATTCCATCTGGAGTGTTTGGACCCCATTTGATTCCAAGGGATTTTCCCGAGAATGTCATTCTTGGGATTTTTGTTCGACGTGACCTCTAAAACTGAACATCCCTTCACTGCCTTTTCTCTCTTCAGGATTTATTCAGGCTTTTGAGCTTCGGTCAACTGAGCATATTATTCTGAGATTTCAAAAACGTGGTCTCACTACAGGAAAGAACCAAAAGACCACTCTTCAAGTTTGTACTTAATGCCCAAAATGTCTGTGACGGAAAAATTGCTATCAATGCTCCGTTCGCTTTTTCTCTTAAAGCACTCACTCATGATGTGATTGTTAATCCACTGCAGCATCTCTGCCTGGGGACTGGGGGGCGTGGCCTCTCCCCTGTCAGGGGACGGGTACAGCCAAATGGGCAGGCGGACGAAACCCTTTGGGGGTAGCCGGCCTTCCTCCAAGAGCAAGAAACCACCGTTGGCGATGCCCTCTTGGTCCAGCGTCACATCCTGCCAAATGGGCAAAATGACAAACTCTAAATTGCTTGTGCGCATTCCCACATGCCCTGGTGAGCTGAAAATAAGCTCAGGGTCTCTGGGAGGAAGGGAATGGTGGTGGGGTCTCGCACGTGCACAGAAATCTCTCCTCTGGTTGCCATGGACTCTCACAGTGCTCAGTCACACAAATGCACTGAAAATGAGGCCTTTTTATGCATGGAACAGCGCCACCAACGGGTAGTGCAGAGAGAAAGGATAGACAACACACTTGGGCCGAGGACTGGTCAGTTGAGAGAGCCAAAGGGTGGCGCCGTCATGCATGCACATGATATTAACCCCTTCGCGCCGGGATTCTTTTGACCGTGACTGCTGGGCTGTGGTATGCCCTGAATGGAGGGTTTTGTCCATCAGCAGGCCCCATTGAACCAGCAGCTGCATGGTGAATAGACTGTATGTGTGGTATGCACTAATCCTCACACAAAGCCGCGGCTCTTGCCGTCTCCCGGAGCGACGGGGTTAAATAATTTACATACGCACAAAATTAATTTATAATGAGCAACTTTCCATGATAGGATCTGAGCCATCCTGATACTCTTTGAACAGAGTTTTTCCTCCCTACATTAACAATCTCCGACTTTGTCAATTTTCAGCCAAGTGAGAGTCATCTTTTTCATTTGTTTGTGGTGTGCAGCCAGGGTCCACATCCAAAAATTCAGAGCAACAAAGACAATTCCATTGGACAAGCACCAGGATTGTATTCTAACAGTCGTGGGTTCACATCCAACAAAGATGCGCTGACTTACTGGGTCCTGCAGAAACTCTGCCGCCTCGCCGCACCAGTTGGCTTTCCTGAGGTGCCACTGGTCCCCTGCCACACCAGCTAAACCCACCATCACCTCCAAAGTCTGAACATGAACAAGCGTAACAAAATGTTCAATTTCAATCTAGAAATTCAAACTCCAAGTTGAGTCAATCTGAACTCTTAACAAGGAAACATTCACATTTAAGCTGTGTTTTGGAGGTGAAAGTTACAAATAAGATAAAGGCAGAACTAATTCAGTTCGAAAACTTTTTAAAATTCAAGTTCAGTTTCTACGTTAAAGTGGACACCACCTCCTACCTCTTGCACCGTGGAATTCTTGTCAACAGTCACTTCTTGGTGGTTGAGCTGGCCCCCTTCACAGCAAACCGCAAAGCTTACGGTGATCTGTAATCACAATTGTAATGGGTAAATTTTGAAACCTCAACAGTGTCACGACCTAGCCGAATTTCCTGGACGAATAAAGGCCTTCCTTCAACGGTGTTTAGAAATTGGCTCTCTGTCTCTAGAAATCTCTAGTCTGGTATCGTGAGTGTGGCACCACAAACCATCAGAGTGAGACTGGTAGCCCTAGCTTTGTGCGTGGCGAAATGTAACAGCTTCTCAGTCCCTAAATTGTCACTGGGTGCTTGTAGTGAATGTTCCTTCTTTCGTGGCTTCTGATTGGCTAGGTTATTAAATGTGCATTTAGTCAGAGCCGTGGGTACATGTGAAAATGTTTATACCGAGATAACCCTCTACAGGATTTCTTCACAGAGAGAAGCTGTGCTGACGTGATTTCTGACTCTTTCCAGTGCCGAAGTGTGGCGTCAACTGAACCAGGGAGTGTGGTGCCAACAAATGGAGTACGCGCGCGTGTTGGTTCACACGCTGATTCTCGCAATTTGTACTCATAAATGTGCGTGTGGAATATTTTCACTTTGGTACTCTGTAGCTAAGAGAGTATGTCTGCATTTATATACCCTGGCTACGGCTCGCAATAACACATGTGGCTATGGAAGCCTCTGGCTTTGCAGCCGCAGCTACTTTCCATAGACATATGTAACAGCTAGCCCCAGCCAATCGATTCAGACGAGGCTGGAGACTCAGCTGGGATGATCCTGATCCTACCTCTTTCTCTCTGGGAGGCTCTCCCGGCTCAAGGATGACCTCTGCTCCAGCCTTGATCCCCGCGTCCGCAATCTTGCAATTCTCCTGCACTGCAAACGCACGCAGAGCAATTCCAGCCATCAAAATTGACAATGGAAAAAAGGCAACAATCGGCTCTGGACAGTTTACTTAAAATAAACGTGCACGTTTACGGGAGTTGAGTGAAATAATTTACAGCTTACATGGCGGCTGAAGGACATCGCCATATGCATTCACCCTGAGGCGACACTGTACTTCAAGCATGTGAGCCTCGGACTGCTTCAGCTGAGAGATGACGACACCCTTCAGCTCGGCTACCGTCTGTAGATGGAACAACAGAAGTAGTTTTTTTTTCCGAGGGCGCAAACGGAAGAGCAGAAAAAGGTAGAGAAACAGAGAAAACATTTTTCAGTATTCACCACGTCCTTGTCGACTTCAACGGGTATCGACGGCCAGTCTGTTCCTTGGGGCACGGAGAGGCAGCGGTTCTCCACAGTCAGACACACCAGTCGGCTCTGACGTAAAGCTTCGTTTTCGGCCAGGGATGACGCTTTCCTGTCAAAGAGAACCAAAAGAAGACACCCATCTTATCTTTTGCATCTTTGTGACTGTAGCATGGAAATGAGCTGAGGTGGTGCCAGGCATAGGTAGATTTCATGCATATTCATAAGCAGCATCAACTCTGTGAATTGATTTTGTAACTTCAATTTTGTCCATCTTCTATGCTTCCAAAGTTACATCTTCTCACTCGGTCCTTTAGGTAGCAAACCCATGTTGGGTTGAGGTTGATTTTAGGGCTAGGATTGATTACAGAACTCTTCAACCATCTGCAAGGGTTAGGGATAAGGTTGGGATTGTGGCTGGATTATATAGGGTTAGGAGCAGGGTAAAAGTTAGGGTCAGGCCAGGGTTACTGCTGGAACAAATTTCTCCTACTCAGCCAGTGAGACGGTTGGGTTTACAGTTGGGGTTTGAGGATTAGGGTAAGAAATAAGGTTCATTTAGAGCTAGGTCGAGGAAAGATCCCACAGAGGCTAAGGTTACGGGTTGAGGCAGGGTTATGGGGTCCTTTCCAAGGGTGTGATCCACTCAAGGAGATGGAGACTCTCACCCTCTCCTCTTGAACTCGGCAATGATCCGATCCCCGTCCGTCAGCCCCATCTCCTCCACAGTCTTTCCGTCCTCCTCCTGTCTGATGACTGATGCCGCGGCTGCCTCTGACAGCACCCGGCTGAGCCGCAGCAGGCCCAGGGGGATCTCGGTCTGCGTGCTCAGCAGCGCCCGCAGTTCCCCCACCGTCAGATCCCGGGCCAGGCCCCTGGAGGTCTCCGCCGTCTCCCGGTTGTCCCGGGTCCGGGCGTAGGTCAGGTGGACCAGGACCGGTGCGCAGGCAGGGCCCGTCTTGAGGGGCATGCCGTCCACCTTGTGGCCATCCCACAGGAAGAGGGCAGTGCCGCTGGTGAGTCCCAGATCTTGCAGGATGGCCGAATTGTCATCTGGATGGACAAATCCAAGTAATTCAATTGAAAACTGCAAGCCTTCACTAACTTTTGATTTTTTATCCCCCTAGATCTCAGTGTATGGATATATAATCCTGGAGAACTTTTAGAGGAGCTGTCGATAAGTTTTGGCTTTTAATCCAATTACATCGCCGTTCTCTCTCAAAACTTTTTCAGCAGCTTTCAACAGCACTGACAGAGATGAACTCGGAGTGTGATTTGGCCATGACTGTGGCTCCATCTCTGAACTTACAACCACCTGTAGGCCTTTTTCAAGATGTATTTTGCATTGGGGAGATGTTAGTTTATATAACAGGTTTTGCCCTTACCCAATGTATATCTACAGTGTTTATCAATATATACGTTGGGTAAGGGCAAAACCTGTTATATAAATTAACACCTGCAGGCCCTCACAGTTTGGGGCGAGCTGAAGAAACCCCAAATTTTGGGTTTCACAGCTTGACCTTCCTCACTAATTAACTAAAGCCAGTGACCTTTATGAACGACGACTCACCCGATATGCAGTGGTAGAGGTGCAGACCGGCCGGCAGCTCCTGAGCGGTATGAAGGTGCAGGCTGTTGACTGACATGCCGTTCAGTGCGGTCTCTCCGAGAACCTGCAAACAAGCCAGGTGAAATGAGATCTGTGAACCAGAAAACTCCACAATCTTGCAACGATTCCAAAATAAACACCGCTTGACTGGTCAAGGCTTGCGATAGCACCGTGTGACCAGCTCTTTTGGGCAGACGTGTGGTTCTGAAAAGAACCAGTGAGTTGAAACTCGACAGCCCGATCAATATGCTCTGTAGTCTTCAAGAACCTTACTTAAAACCCACTTGAATAAAGCCCAAAACATGTTTTCTTTTTACCTTTTTTTTAAAAGAACATTTGAAAACTCACTTTACTTTGAGCGCATAATATAGGTTGAGCTCATCAGTCTGCTAGCCTATCTGTTAAACAGTTAGATAAGTATTTGAAAAGGTCTGGTCCTAGACCTCAAAAAAGTGTGTGAAAGTTATGAAATTTCACAAAATTTCCAGTAAGACTACACATGTTTCGTGGAGGGGGCGTAACCTCCTCAAAAGCCTCCCCCACCGAGTTGAACTTCTCCCCACTTTAAAACCAACTCCAGGCCTACCTTACCTGGATGGTTTCCATCTTAAGGTCAGCCACTGATCGTCTCCTGTCCAGTGTGAGGATAACCGGCTCCCCGTCGATGCTCAGCTTCCTGTGTAGAGCACTGGCCCTGTATTCGTAGTGATCGCTCTGCAGCAACGCCAGCTCTATCGAGTTGGTGACCCTGTCATATTCTTCCCTAAGCACAACGAGACACAAGGTGACACCTTCTTACACTACACAACAGCAGCAGTTGCGTACATTTTCGCCAGAATGGGTACAAATAACTGGGCTTATGGTTACGGACATGGACGAGGGTATTATGTAACCTTGTGACATGATGCACTTGGGAATGTGGGAAGGAATTCAACTAATATGCAGTCTTGTGTAAAACCCATCACTGGTGACTGTCTGGTTGAGTCATCCACCCAGCACTGTGTCCTGGGAGCAGAGGACCGATTGCAGTAAAATACCTTTACTCAGGAACACACCGTACTGCTCTGGCTGGGGTTTGTAACCTTCTTCGATAGACTGCCACAGATATGACAGCAGTGACAAATTTATACTGTGCTTTGCAAAGAGAGCATTATGCATAGGAGGTGAATAAATGAACACGGCCACACCAATGAAGCAGAAACAAAAGAACGCACACACCTCTGTTGAGCCAGCCGTTGGTTAGCCTCCATGACCTCCTTCACCAACCACTCCGGCATGCCATGATGAGGGTCCGCTTTGTCTAATCGTGGAAAAGTAGCCACAAAAAATGACAGCAACATTAGACGAATGAATGCAAACTTTGCCAAATGTTCTGTTCTAGTCTTCCGACGATGAGTTGGTGGGTTTCATTTTTGATAATTCCTCAGGCCGGGAGGGGCTTTCACGTCTAAAACTGGAAATAGGCAGCTTTTACCTTTTTTGCGTCTGGTCATGGATTTGCGTCTGTACAACAGCATGTAGGCGCTTTCCCGGCCGGAGAATTGTCTCGGTAGCTCCGATTTGTCGTCGATGGAGAAGACCCTGGAATCGTTGAAGTCGAACCAGCGGGCTCTGTCTGGGGCCCTACGCTGGTTGGCCTGACAGAAGCAGGGGGAATTTGATGGTGGTTCTGCCAATTTGTCTTGGACGAGTCCCTCTTCAGAGTTTCTGCTTCTGCAGTCTCTGCATGGACCACTGGTACTTTCCTGACTCTCAGCTGTCCTGAGTTCAGCGACCTGGTTGGGTTTCTCTTGCTTTGTGCCCTTTCCTTGTTCAGCTTCCAAATCTTGAGTCATTCTTGGAGATTTTTGGGGGATGGCATTTTTGGGAGTTTGTTCGGTTCTTCCTCGGACTTGGCTTCCCTTGCTCGGGGCAGCAGAGGGCGGCGCATCACCGCTTCCGTCCACAGCTCCACAAGCTGGTCCATCACCGCCTGCGCCCCCACTTACGGATGTGCATCCGTCATCGTCTCTCCTCCCGTAGGGGGGCAGAGACTCGCTTGCCGGGAGGTGTGGCCAGTGGGCAACCGTCTCACAGACGTTGCTTTGTTTGGAGGAAGTGAGACAAGGGTCACTTTTGGATATTGTCCGGTCGGAGAGGCTAAGCTGACTGACTGCCGCAGCAACGGGAAGATTCTGCAGGGATGGCTTGAGACACACCGAGTTTGTGCGGGCGTCAAAGCTGAATAACTCCTCAAAGGATTTCACAAACTGAAACAAAAAAAAGAACCAGCCAGCACATGTTAATGGGTCGTATGAATAAAAACTAGCAAATGCTGTGAAGTCCAAGCAAACACCAAACGCATTTACTGATAAGTCAAACCATTAAGAATAAGCAATTGCTTGAATTTGTAGGAATAAAATGTTTCTTTTACTATTTGGCATCTATTAGTATAAATATTATCAAATGCTTTTATGCTTGTGGCTGACTTCACAGCCGAACGGTTTTGCACCATAGGGCTTCCATTGTCTGCATGTACAGACACACACAGAGCAGCACGGTGCCGTATCTTGAGACCTCAGCATGGCAGATAAGCACGATGGCAGTAATTTGGATCACAAAATCCTTGATGAAGAAAATTGCTCTACCACTCTGAAATCGGTACAACTGCATGCATCTGGTTTCTTGAGATTCCCTCCTAAAGGCACACAGCTTTTCCTTTCGAATGACATTCATGAACGCTGCCATTTCGAACATTAGTAAATGCTCCTCGTTTTCAAGCTTGCCCTGACCCAGTCTTGAAAAGTGTCAAGTAAATACTCCCATTCTGTAGAGCTTACTCATTTTATTCCTACAAAATGAAGCAACTGCTTATTGTCAAGCACAAGCTTAAAGAGTAAAAAGTAAATACTTTTACTTTTTAGCAACTGCACTAAAGTAAAATCATTGGCTTCGTTATTATTTATACAAACACAGGTGAATGCTTCAAAAATGGTAGTGAAACAGTCCTGAGGACAACCCCAAGTACAATCTGGAAAAGCTTAACTTCAGGGCTGCATTTATCTTCAGGTACACACCCCAGCATGCACCTTCATCGTCACAAGAAATCTTAGTCTTTCAAAACTGAGCTCTTGTGCTCTGCACTGTCACATGTGAATTGAGAAAAATCAGATCTTAAAAAAATCACAGAGATAGCTAAGATGTGCCTTTCTGCTTTTTTCTTTTGCTGTTTTATTGTTCATTTTTTTAAATAGTGTAGTGAGCAATTTCTTCACAGAAAACAAATGCAAATTAATTAAGCCCTTCCTTTTTTATTTCATACGCACAAATAACAGGTCCAGGCCAAACGAAGAGGGATTCCCAAAAAGTGCACAGTCTGGAGGTGCATCAACTCACCTTGGTCACAGAACCAAACCTTCTCTTAAACCTCTTATTCCACGACACACCAGTCTCTTCACTGAGGGCCTGCAAAGATGAGAAATGAAAAACACGAGTGCATGACCTTTCTGAGGGATATGACAGTGGCAATGGGAAAGGCGAAATAACCCTTCGAGTCTGACTTTGTAAACTCGGTTAGTGTCATTCGAGAATGGAGTTTGAGACTGAGTTCTTCACCTGGCAGAGCTTATCGATTGGCATCTTGCAGCCTGAGCCGCCGCGTTTCCTTAGCAGGGCGGCCAGCAGCTCTTGGGGAGAGCTCAGCTCGATCAGGTCCACTTTGGCCTCCGGCGTCGGCAAGGGCTTGCTCGGAAGCCGGATTATCTCTTTCTCCTGGGAGGGGTGTGGAGAAAAGGGGGCCGTTAAGAGAAGAAAAAAGGTAGCAATTTCAATCGGGGGGGAAAAACAGATGAGACTAACCCGTGAACTAAACTGAACTCTGTATAAGTATCCTGTTTAAATATTCCAGTAAATCTACAAACAAGAACAAGAATCCAAAGTGGAAACCAAACATGACTCCGAGCCAGAATGAGACTTGGACCTGGAAGAATGACCAAACTCCAGAACAGGACTCTCTCGCAGGAATCATAATTGGATCTACATCAGATTAGCACCAAGATCTGCAGGTCAGCGCTCTTCATTAGAGTCAGAAAGGAAACCCGCATACCGGAGTTGTCCAGGTGCCAAGTCCGTCGATGTCCTTGATGTAAGCGTGGTAGTGCCCTCCGTGTGTACTACCGCTGTGTATCAGCACCGAAAACAGCTCGTACACGGCATCGTCGCTCGCTTCCGTCTGTATAAAGCACAAGAGACAGAGTGAGGCTCATGGTTCAGAGAGCAGTGCGACGAACCATTGACAGGATTTTCAAAAGGGTCAATTCCCTCACCTTTTCCGTGTAGGGGGACATGTCGATTTCCTCCGGGAAGATGTACTTTCCGATCTCTTTGTAGCGCTCACACTTCTGGTAGTTGAAGCTGAACCGCAGGAGGGAGACGGTCAGGATGGGGGGTAGCAATCGGAGCTTGGCACTCTGTGAGGACGAAATGACCGGAGAATGTTGCCACTGCTCTCCTAGATGTGGAATTGGGGAGCTACTATCTTTGGCAGAGTTGTAGTTTAGTGGTGTGCGACTGGTCTCCTGAAAGGAAGTCCTTGCAACGCTCTCGATTACAACTCTGGTCTTTGGCCAGCGGAAATTTTGACCAGCTAAAGCGGCAAGTGTTTCCAAATTCTCATTCAGTATTACAGTGATCAACATGTATTAAACTTAGCCAAGAAAAAAGCAAGGTCCAAACTCCTGTCTATTGTTCTAAACCGGAGTTCTCCTTCAAGCTAAGCACACAATGCCTCTCCACTTAGCACTTTGTCTACATAAAGCTGCTCTGTGATACATGTATATTGTCTCCTTGATTTCCAGTTAAATAGTATGTTCTCAGGAATGCCTTTGATACCCTTGGTCCTTAACATCCTCACTCATGTTATAATGTCCTCGGTCTGCCATGTCCTCAGCCCTCACCTTGACGGCATCCACCAGCTTGTTGCAACTGCTGCAGTGGTACTGGTTACGACCTTCCATCCTCTCCACGTCCACATAGCACGTCTTGAGGGTGTCCTCCATGCCTGAGTAGTGGGCCACGGCCAGGGTTAGGTCGAGAAAATCTTCCTAAATAATGGAGGGAGGGGGACATAAAAACATCAGTAAGCTTGACGGGTCTGTGCCAAGTCCTATCTCGGTCAAAGACTCGAGGCAGACTAGGCATTCTGGGTGTTGATGGAATCCAGAACGAGGTCGACGGGGCAACACAGAAGGGAGGAGTACATTAGGGCAAACAGCAACCACTCCAATTCAAGAGGTTCTGAGGATGTTCAACGTCCTCGCACACGAGGTCACGTCCCCACTTCAGATCCATGTCCCAAGCACAGGCACTGAATCGCTTCAACCTCCGGCTTTGGATAGGTGGTAGATCAAACTAGAAAAAACCCTGCATCTGCACCAAGTTTTCTAATGAAAACAGCAGCTTCCTTCAAACGGTACCCAGAATACACGACAAAGAATTCATACCTCTCTTTCACTGACTGTCCCACATACTTCACAGGTAATCTGAGGAAGAAATTGACCAAAATGATTAATAATATTTAGTTATATCTCTGGCAATCACAAAAGAGCAAGCAACAAAACCACCCATCTAAACCACTTGTTATGGGAATACGTCCGATGATTAACATTTTAGATGGGCAACATTGTAGAGTGTCATTTGTAGATACTTCACCAATAATATTCCTAATAAACAGTTAATGTGCTTATGAACAAACAAGACAAGAGGGCCATGTCTGAATTACTTGGCTGTGGCTAGCAATGACACAGAAGTCTATGACAAATAGCAGCGGCCGCTGAGCTTGTGGCGTCCATAGGCTATGTTTTTTTTTAGCGATAGCCAAAGAACTTGGACACAGTCTGACCTTCACTCACAGTGACTGTTAAGCTGCATGGCGCCCTCGTCAGTGCATGCGCAGGAGTCAATAACGCCAGCGGTAATGGGCTCACCTTGTTTACACTGATGCCGTGGTACAGACGCGAGATTAAGTTTTGGCCCGAGGTGCCGATGAGAGAATCTTCAACTGCGCTGAAGAGAATCCTGTTCAATTCCTGTACGTCGTGCTGCTGAAATTCCTGGACAAAAAAAGGACAACAGCATCAATAAAAATGAAAAATGAACAGTTTTAAGCCATGAAATTCTTCCATTTCAAAATCACCCCATTAAAAATATTACTATTTTGCACATTTTTAATTTTTATTTTAACAGAATTTTCTCTGTTAATTTTAATAATCTAATCTTCGGTGCATTACTAAAACAGCAAAACTAACACATTACAGTTTTAGATAGATCAGAAAAATGATACCAAATTTTTCACTCATATCCTTGGATACCCCTAGTACAAAAGAATCACCCTTTCTTTTCACAATTTGGATTTTACAAGCTTTAACGAGGGCGCTGCACTGTGTCATCATGAGCTATCTTTCCTGATACATCTACAAAGAGAGGAGGAAACCAGTTGCTTCCAGACCTCGTTGTTCTGCCAGCCAAAGCTGTCCGTCAGCTCCTCGGTGGACGCACTCTGCTGGTCCAGCAGCAGCAAGCGGCCAAACAACCTCTGCAGCTGGATCGGAATGACCCGCACCTGGTGTTAAAGACAAACCGCCCCTGTGACCGTTAATTTCACTGTGCTTGACAAAGAGCCGGCTGGGCGAGTATGCTCAAGACATTGAAATGTTCCTTTCGAATATTGTATTTGACCTCATCTTGCAATGCTTACTGATACCTTTGCTCCTGGCTTATTCTGATCTGCCAAAACTCCCAGTTCTGACGGCCCGAGTGCAAACAGAGACTCTGAAATCAAAAAATTTCACCAAATTACGGGAACATTTGACATTTTTTTCTCAAAGCCAGTACATATGTACGGTCTGACTGTACACGGGCTGTACGGTACATTCACATGGACAAATCCAACCTCAACATCCCTTTGGAGTGGAAGGAGGGAGTGGACGGTCTTTTGCAATATTGGGACAGATTAGGACCAGTCGTCAATCAGTACCGGTATGTGTGTATGACAACAAGATTTCACGTAAAGTTCATTTCAATTTGAAAGTCCCTTATTATTTGTTATGTAAATCCTATGCAAGAAACACCTCTTTCTATCGTGTCCACGTCTAACTGTCTAGTTGCCAGGTCCCTACTTTTGCCACTCATTGTCAAGTATGATTGGTTTTCAGAGTAAGTGGTGAAATAAGGGACCTGATGCCTCTACGGTCACTGATATTTTGATGGGATTGGCATGACTGGGAGAGGTGGACAGATATGAGCCCCAATATGTCAACATCATGGTTAAATGGTCAAACTTTCAAAGGGCCACAGGACATGAAGGATTAGGTACAAACCATTACCACAATTACAAATTACCTCTAAATTCAGGTGTCAACAACAGCGTTTGTAGGAGGGCGTTCATGTAGCAGGTTGCACCTCGGTTGTCTATTCCGGCCAGACCGCACTTCAAGCGGGGCGCAGGTGGACATGGAAGCGACGTACTGCCGGATTTCACGGCGGGGGATTTCCCCTTGCCCTCTGTGGATGTAGTGGTGCTGTCGCCACTCTCTTCGAACAGGTCGCCAAACATGGCTTCCAAGCTCGCAGCAGCCCTTCTTTAAAAAGTACCAAACAATTACACAAAGTCGGCCAAATATAAGTCAAACTTATGCCGATGTTTCGACAGCAAACCACGGACAAATACTTGATTTCTTCCCAGAAAGTTGCAGTTGCACAATTCCCCGCAAGAAAGAGGCCATGTTTTGATGGTGTGTAGTTGTAGCGCCCTCAAGTGATTTACGCTTTAACTATGAAGTTTCCATCAAAAAGTGGTACAAGTGACTTACAGTGGAAATTTGTACACGTACAAAGTGCAATGCATGATAGTCAACTGTGCTGATGAAAGAGAAAAAAATCATTCAGCGACAATAAATATGAACATAACCCTTAAACACGCACTCACATTTTAAGATATGATCGGAGTAGAATAAATTTAAGCCTTTATGATCGCGTATCCTTTGTTTGCCCATGGTTTGCCCCAATAGGAAGCTGATTTTACAAATGGTTGAATGATTGATCCATGGAGGTAGAAATTCTACTTCCATGATTGATCTTACCTCTTCCGTCTGGGCTGGGCGACTGTTACACTCGGTGATTACTCTGATAGCAAAAATTCTTGACATCTTGAGGGCTGGAAAAGCCTGAAATGAAGGCTTGCCATGTGGATATTTTTTGAAATGCGAGAATGAAAATGGTTTGCGACTTTAAAACTTTTGCAGTTTTGAAAGAAGTGACAACTGAAGTAGGTTTTTCCATGATGGAGGCAGACTGCTTTTCATGGTTGTTTAACAAGCGTATGTTCATGTACATGTTCATGTACCAAGAATGGAATCAGGTAAGACATAACCTCGCTTTACATCGTTATCTCAAAGTTTCAGAGATTAAATAATGAACATTTGGCTTTTCATAACTTTCGGTTAGTGTGTTCCCCTACAATTACCCCTTAAAATCGCCTTACAATAACTTAGCTGTCGTCTGGGTACCATGCCCTCTTTGTTATTATTACTAGTAATATGTAAATTATTCATGTATCGATTTTATTGGCTTTTCCCCTCTCTCAATTTTCGTTCCCAGTCTCTGAGTGGTTGTTTTCTTATAACTGAATATTCAGTGTTTAAATGCCAACTTTGGACGCGTCAGCACGTGCCCGACGTGCGGCACGCAAGGAAAAACGAAAGAGTTTCCCGCGTGTTGTTTCATCATCATTTTCTACTCCGGCCGGAGATCGCGCGCAAGCTGCAGAGCCAGCGTGGGTTGGGCAGCTGATCATTTTGGACAGGGAATCGCATCGTTAGCTTGGGCTGAAAGGTAAGTGTTCAAATATTACGAATATGATCCCGATTATTTCATGATATATGAGGCTTTACAGTTCCGTTTTGTACGTGTGCCTGTGTGTATGTGCAAATCATGTACATGTACATGTACATATTTGCAGAAGCAGGGGAATTTTGTGTGGGTACATATGCAGGCCATGAGTTAACATATGGCTGATGCGGTACACTGCCACTGAGATCCTGAGACCTACTACTCCCATAAGTTTGCAATCTATCCAAGCAGGACGATTGACATGTATGATGTAGCCCATTTGCATTAAGGATTTCTCTTCTGTCAACCTTCAGAATTCGCAGTAGTTGTGGAAATCAGATGTGTCAGACAGATTTTGTGGGTGAAAACTGTGGGTTCTAAATCGTCGGACATGTTTGTGAAACTATAGCAAATCTAGCTACATAATTGAAAAAAGTTGTTTTTAGATGAGAATGAGGTGTAACCTTTAAGAATTCGTGTAATTCACAGGATCTTGTTGGATTTGGAACAGGTTAGAGATAATTATTATCAAAACGTAAATTGTGAACCTTTTTTTGTTATTTTTGACTGAATAAATTTTTTTATACATTAATAATAATTTTTATTCCTCTATGCAAAACTGACTGGCCATCACTTTAATAAATCTTGTAATTGATAGCAGGATATAAGAATTTTAAATGGCATCTAATTATATTTTTACCTTTTTCCTCTGAAAAAAATGAAGGAAAAAATATGGCAAAATCATATCTTTTATCTGATTGTAAAACCATATCAATAATTCCACAGTGTCCTATACACGTTTGTAATCTGAACAAGTTTTTCTGTACAGTTTTATATTTCAGGAGTAATTTCAAATTCGGCACAATTTTATTCTAAGACACTTCAATTTATCCCACTAATAATGTCTGTTTTGACAATATTAACGCAGACAACCTTCAGAATTTATTCAAGGACGGTTGGGATCAGCAAGGCTGCGACCTTTTTTTTTAATAAACAGAGCCTCAAGGTTGTAAGTGCATAATAACTGCTACACAAATAAATTGTCGGTGCTGACCTGAATATGACAAGAGACTGGACTTGTACGGATTGCTGGATGCCCCATAGTTTTGCTATTGAACACACTTCAGGGTCCGGTGAACTTGTTATTGCATGTAACTATGGAATATGTGGTTAGCCCTTTGCCAATGTAAGCTGTGAAGCATGACGTGTGTAGTGCTTTCTAAAGTCGTGAAAATAAAAATTACTTTCGGAAAAGTATGTACTGGAACATTTTTTCTGCATCAGTGTTAAATTTGGAAGCGAAGACAGCATCACATCATGTGCGGAATTTGGGCCATTTTCGGCTGCGACCAGGACTTGTCCAAGCAGTACAAGAGCGCCCTCAAGATCGCGCACCGTGGCCCGGACTCCTTCCGGATTGAGAACATCAACCACTTTGTCAACTGTTGCCTGGCCTTCCACCGATTGGTCATCGTGGACGATGTATATGGCATGCAGCCAATGAGGATCCGAAGCCATCCCCACATCTACGTCCTGTACAATGGGGAGATTTACAACTACCGCACAGTTAGTACCAGAGCCAACTAATAAAGAAGCACTCTTTGAAAGCCCCCGTACCAAAACTGATCTCTGATTTGTGACAAAGTGAACTTGTACTTGGTTACAAATCCTACAAATCACCTTATTTGCACGGAAAGTAGCGCTTCAGCACACAACAGGTTGAATCTAGCGGTATGGCTGCTCCGTATTAACTTAAGATTCATTAATACCTCAGACAGTTTCCCTATTTAGTAATGCACAATGTGACCATGTATTAACATTTCATAATGCCCGCTGAGATTTGATAATGCTCCCTGCATGAAAAAAAAAAATGCTTCGACACCTAGACACAAGAGAGTCTAATCCACCCCTATTGGGACTGGGACTGGAAATCTATCATATATTGACTTCTTTGACTCTGATTGAAAAAAAAGTTATTTATGAATGGGAATAAATATGTACTTGGCTCAGGAGAATGAATGCTGATAATACCCTTTCCTGTGGCTGTCATACATTAAGCAAGGTGAATTTAGTGTCGTCAACAACTACATTTTTATATTGGCAGTTGCTTTACAACAAACCTGCTTCAGCTTGAAATTTCTGCTAAGTCTGAACAGTGCCAAAGTTCATCGAGCTGAATAGAAAAGCATTGCTTTGTGATTTCCTTCCAAGCAATAATAAGCAGAGAGCCAGTCTCGAGTAAAAAGCTTTGTGTGACATTTTAACCGGTATTTTGCTCTTTGCTAAGCACATACATTCTGTGTTCAGCAGATGAACAAAATCGGTTTCAGATCTTCAGGGTAAAGGGGTAACTTGAGAACTGTGCATTGACCTCTGGTTGCATAAACGGGGCAATATTTAGCACTTCAGGTCATATTTCTCACAGGTGCAGAAGCAGTTTGACTTCCAGTACCTCACAGAGTGCGACGGGGAGGCCATTATTCACCTGTATGCCCAGGGAGGGGCGGAGTATGCCGCCTCCATGCTGGATGGTGTCTTTGCATTCTGTTTGCTGGACACAGCTGCCAAGAAGGTGAGCCAAATAGCACAAGTCCGCCCTATTTAAGGCTGTAGCTAATTTCCTCATTCGTTCATCTGAGAATTTTTGACTGATAACGATCATGGGAGTTGCTCAGTTCATTTGCAGTGGTGGCATTGTCAAGACCACTTAAGACAATTCCAACACCAGCGAAAGCCCTCAAGGTCTGAATTCATGTCACAAGCTATTCAAAGGACCTGCAATAGAAGCATCCCGGTGTCGTTGTTCTTGTGATTGTCCTATGTATTTTGAATGGGGAAGACTTAGACCTAGCCCTAACTACAAGCTTAGGAAGTAGCTATTCACTTCCAAATGAAATCTTAAGGAAGACACAACAGCAGGATTAAGATTAATTTTTTTTGAAATCGTCATTCTTCAGGTGTTTCTGGGAAGAGACACGTTCGGCATTCGACCCATGTTCAGACTGCTTAAAGATGATGGTCTCCTTGCCCTGTGTTCAGAGGCCAAAGGTCAGCATTTCGAATTCAACTGGTCTGGGATTTATTCAACTGTAGGAACTTATTATTGACTTCTTGATCCTTACTGGTCAAACAAGTATTTGACCCATGTACTCGTCAGACCAGCTCAGGAACGATGATGGCTCAGCTTTTCAAATGCCCCATGCCCCAAGTCAAAAAAATAGGGGAGTCATTGGTCCCCCCACTTGTTCACAGGAGTATGGCAACTCAGCAGTTATGGCCTAAGGCCATGACCTGCTAGAACTCATACATGGCTATAACTTACACATCCAAGGGAAGTGGCTATGGCTATCAGTCGGTGGCTTCATAGGTGCATGTGTTGTTTTTAGCCACAACCGTGAATGTTGGACACAGCCCTACTGTGGTCATTTAATTAGTGTATTAACTAACCAGAAATTTGATAGTTGTCGCGTGGTTGAAAAGTTTGCATTATTCTTTCCTGTCTGATGCAAACAGGTCTCCTCGGCTTGGCCCACGGAGACAAAGACCATGAAATCGACATCATCCCTTTTCCGCCAGGACACGTCGAGTGCTACGACCTTGCCTCTACAGGCAAAGTAACGCTGACAGAGCGCGTTCAATTCCACAGTGTTGGGGACAAGCCCAAGTGGTCCGACCTCCCAGTGGCTGTGCAGCCAAGTGGTATAAAGCTAACTGCTGTTTCATGTCTGATTTTCTGATGACAAATGAATGATTGATGATGGAAAAAGTTTGATCAAATTTACATTTAGGTCCTATTTTGAAAGCACCGGACATTATCACCAAAATCATATTTATATCACATGGTTTGCGAGGAATTTTTATTTTACACAAAAAAGACAAATTTTAGAACAAGAAGTTTTTGTTCATTTTTTGCACTGAAAGTTTTTGTGACTGTTCATATCTTGAAGCTGACGATATCCATGAGAACATTCGACTCTTACTCACTGACGCTGTGCGGAAACGACTGATGACCCACCGTCACATTGGATGTCTTCTGTCTGGTGAGTTGCATGGGAGTTTGGCAGGGGTCAACTTTTTTTAGAGGGGGGCAGGATGGGTATTCAAGGGCACTATTGTCTGAGGGAGGCACACACGTGGTTTGTGTACTGGCTGAAATATCTTCTCTGCCTTGTAATTAAAATAACTTGACATCAGAACTCCAGTTGAGTCACTTTCGGAGTCATTGAAAATCAATTTTGGCTTCTCTAAACCTCTTTGCCATTTCTAGGTGGTCTTGATTCAAGCCTGATAGCTGCCCTCGTGGTCAAGCTGGCCAAGGAATCTGGCATCCATTATCCTATCCAGACCTACTCTATTGGTATGGAGGGAAGTCCTGATATAATGGCTGCCAGAAAGGTACCAGTCTTCTTCTTTTTTTTTTTGGCATATCTTTCGCCGGTTCTAGAGTTCTGGGGGGTCATTATGATCTGCCTCAACCCACTTCACCAATCCGGTTCGTAAAGTGTGACGTCACTTCATTTTAAACCACGCCCACTGCACATGCGATGCACATGGAGTTACATGCATTGATTGCTGTTTACATGGAACCATGGAACCGGAAGTTAACGTGCAATTTCAGCGATTGTCCAATGGGAGCCTGCAAATCGTTGCGTGTCCGCCTTTGTGACGAAGTGTCACAGTTGTTGCTTTGCCATGCATTCAGAAATCTTACAGGGCAACGTCTAACTCATCACAGCATACTAATGGATTTTACGCATTGACATCGCAGTGAGGCTTTCAGAAATCAGGGTTAATGGTGATAAAATGGACAAATGAACACTTGTTATCCCACAGCCATCTTATTTATTTCCACTAGCTGAATTTTATCCTGCAGCATTAAGCTCTGTTCTAGACGCTTGGCAAACATTCTTCTACTGCTAAACTTTACTCCAAGGCCTGCTGAAAAATAGTTGCAGAAGCCGGACACCTTTTGACTATCCAAAATATTGATTGCAAACCTTAAAGCCCTACGTACAAATAGGGTTGAGGAATTCTTTGTCAATCTGCATACAGCTCATTAGGCTAAAAACGTTTGGTTGGGTTTCTGTCTTGCGGAATTTGTTCTTTTTATAAAGTGCCTTTTGCCAATTTACTGACCACACCTTCCTCTCGCCCTGTTTTTGGACGTAGGTGGCAGCACACATTGGTAGCGAACACCACGAAGTGTCCTTCACTCCAGAAGAAGGGATAGCTGCCCTGGAGGAGGTCATCTATTCCTTGGAAAGCTACGACATCACTACAGTCCGAGCCTCAGTTGGTGAGTTGCGTGTATGTCTTGTACGCAAACAGTGCCCCTAAACGGTGCCCAGTCCTCCAAGAATGCTTGTCAATTATCATTATGGCACGTTTCCCCTTATTTCCCAAGAATAATAATCCTGGTCATAACTGTGGTGCCGTAATTGAAGATGTGAAGACATCCAGGTGGGTACGTGAACAACTCTCCGGGCCATCTGCGCAGATCTTTTGACCCGGCAACCGTTTAGAAACATACCTGATAAATATACTTCTCACAGGTATGTATCTGGTGTCTCGGTACATCCGCAAGGAGACGGACAGGGTGGTGATTTTCTCCGGTGAGGGCTCGGACGAGTTGGCCCAAGGATACATCTACTTCCACCAGCAGCCATCTGCTGAGGAAGGTGATGCAGAGAGCTGCAGGCTCCTCAAGGATTTGTACCTCTATGATGTGCTACGGGCTGACCGTACAACTGCTGCTCACGGGTGAGAATGTTTACTCGTTCTTATTTTTTGGGAGGTTTCAAAATGTTTGTTCTCTTGGTTGTTAACCCCTTCATACCAGGAGCCGTCCACAGCTGCGGCTTTGTGTGAGGATTAGTGCATACCACACATACGGTCTATTCACCATGCAGCTGCTGGTTCAGTGGGGCCTGCTGCTGGCATATGATGCAAGATATGGGGTGGAGAGTCCCCCCCCCCTTTTTGTTTTGGTCATTGTTTGATCAGAATCTCAGGAATTCTTTACAGGGGCGATGTGTTAGCTAACAGTAGTCTAGAGTGTGTATAGAGATTGGACATGGGGGGTACCCCTCCGCCCCATATCGTGCACGGTATCGTTGCTGGACAGAGCTTTGCGTACTGGGCATACCACAGCCCAGCAGTCACGGTCAAAGAAATCCCAGCATGAAGGGATTAAAACCATCTCTTCTGAGGAACCTTTTCATATACCTTTGTTCTTCACCATTGGCTTCTAGGATTTGTAGTATTTTGCAAGATTTAAACTAGGCAAATTGAGCCTGACCACTTTTAGCTTACATTTTTAGGGGTGCCTCTTTCAGCTTTTATTTGGATGTGCACCATAGCCAGCATTTGCATTCCAGAGAAGATTTCCTTTGGATCATTCAGGAAAATTTGAACCAAATTGTTGGGATGTCGGTTAGTCGTTGAAACATACTGAGTCCTCACAGTATTCATGCAATGTGTGACGGCTCCTAAAATTACTGAACAAGGTTGTACGAATGCGCCTATGTTTACCTAGTACCCTCATTCTCTCCAGCCTTGAGCTTCGCGTACCTTTCCTGGACCACCACTTGACCTCCTACTACCTCTCCCTCCCTGCCGACATGCGGTGCCCCCAGCAGGGCATCGAAAAGTATCTCCTGCGCAAGGCCTTCGACGGCCTGGGCCTCCTTCCTGCCGAGATTCTCTGGCGTCCCAAGGAGGCCTTCAGCGATGGTGTGTCGTCGTTGAAGAAGTCCTGGTTTCAGAGCCTGAAAGAGTTCATTGAACAAGAGGTGCGTGCTGGTTAGACATCAATCGGACAAGTTGCTCGTTGAGGCTGGAGTATTTTCCCTTCAACTCCATCATACTTTTTTACTCTTTACAGAAATAGGAGCACCTAGTCTCTTCCTTTTGCTAAGGATCCTTAGCACCAAAACACCTTTTTAATGAAAAAGCTAGAAAACTGGAAGGGTTTCTCTCTGACTAGATAAAATAGATGGCAAACAATTTGCAAATCTTTCGAAGGGCATTCGCCCCACTCACATTTCAACTTCCTTTTTCTGAGATCATCAAGCACCCATGTGACATGATATTGTCTGAGCTGTAACACCATCCTTAATCTTTTAAAATCCTCTTAAACCGCCGGGTAGATTTTGATAGACCTGGGTTCGGAATTGTTGTTCGCACCCTCTCATTTTCACACTGCCACTTTCTGCCACTCTGTCTGCCCCCCCCCAGTGTTTATGCTACCACCGCACAGGATCTAAAGACAATTAATGTCAACTAATGACTTACTACTCTCTTGGCCTGCCCAGGTGGACGACTCCATGCTGGAAACCTCTCCCAAGTTGTTCCCCTTCAACCCACCCAAGACCAAAGAGGCCTTCTACTATCGGCAGATCTTTGAGAAGCATTTTGAGAGCCACTCCAAGTGGATCCCATACACCTGGATGCCAAAATGGTGTGGATACGCAGACGACCCGTCGGCCCGCTCCCTCAAACACTACAAGGAATCTGACGTAGACGAACAGAAGGAGGCCATCAAAGCCTAAACCTGGTTGGTGATCTCCTACTGACCTTTAATATGAAATTTTTAATTGGTAGATCCTCCCACTCTCTCGAATTGCTTCAGTAAGTTAAGTTGCAGTTGATGCAACATTAACGCAGTGGTCCAAGTTTTCTTTCTGTTTGACAGAATCAGCTAAACATTCGCCATACGTATTCAGGTTTAAGTCTTTTGATGTTTTGGGTCTCCAAGTTTTAAAATAAATGACTGAACAACAGATTACATCCATTTTTGATTGGAAGTTACTTCACATTTCGAAATTGTAAATAACATGTCAGGATGTACGGCATACATGTATTCTTTTATTCCATTATTTGAGCAAATATTAGGGCCTATTTAGGTCTGTGAAATTGCACAGTGAATAATATTTCTCAGTCATTTTAAAAAAAAAACCAAGTTGTATTTGTAAGTTGAAGAAATGGTCACAGTACAGTATGATAAACTGTATATTATCCATAAACTTGTTCTTTTCCAATCTCCATCCTGATCTATGGAAGTTATTGCCAATAATACATTTTTACTCATTCATTCTTGTGGCCAAAGATCTTTTGAAGCCACAGTTTGAAGGAAGAGGTTGAACTATCTTTGCATGAAAGTCTTGGTGCTAATTTAGAGAGCTTTTTGGTGTGGGTGATTTAGTTTTGTGTCCTTATATCTTTTATGTTTTGAAGAGTTTAGAAACTGTTGGACCTCAATGGCCAGTTCTACGGAGCCCGTAAGACTGCATCTGAATTACTTGGCTATGACTTGAAATTACGCACAACTCTGTTGGAACTGGCCTTGATCACTACCATAGACTCATGTAATTTCAGGCTGTAGCCAAGTAATTCAGACACGGCTGTGTATTTGCAAGATTTGCCATTATGTAGTTTACGAAAACGGGTCACCAGCAGCATAAAAAAAGGCCCGGTGAAATTATCGCTCTTCACTGCTGATTGGCTGTGTCTCAACAGATCTCAGAAGGTGCTGTTCCAGTGTCATAGAAGGGGTACACATGAGTTAAATGTCAACATTCCCAGATCCCAGGATTTAGCCTGGATGGCCCTAGCTTAGAACATAATTTATGCTTACATCTCTTGAGGACGAAACGATTACATGTACATGTTTATATCTCGACAACAACCCAGTGCATATCTCTTGTTTTACCTCTAAGGGCACTCACTCGTTGCAAGTGCCTGCAGTAGCCCCTTCTGCTGGTCTAAAACGACACAGTATTACAATACATGTATATATCTTTGGTTCTTTTAACTTGCCTTGTTATTTTTAACACTTTCACCTTAATATTATTTTTCCGTATGTTTGAAAGTCATATTTACCTCTTGAGGTGCCTATCTCTGTGGCCCCAAAACAATCATGGGTTCAAACTTCAAATTTTCTCTCATCTGTCCATAGTCTTTGCATACATATGTGGACTTGGATTATTGAAATATAAAGAGGTACTCTAAGTTGTTCAAAAGTCCTTTGGCATTAGCCTCAGGACCTGGGTGGAGAAATGGATAACAAGTGCCACTAGTTATTCTATTAAATAGAAACATTGAATTCTTTTTGACCCAAAAGGACCGAAATAAAAGTCCAAACTGAAAAGATATCATTGTTTTCGTTCATATGCACCAAATGTGGATGTGCACTAAAATGTAGTGCATTTAGTAAGCGCTGAAGTTGCCCACCGCATTTTTGTTTTTAGTGATCGTTGGGATCCAGACAAGTTGTTTTTCTGAGAGATGTGGTGGAGTTGAACGTCAGTGGGATAAGTTTTAAGAACGTTTTTGATTTACAGTAGACAGGCAAGATGACAGAAACAAGATCGATGTCGACAGAGAGGTCACCTTTTTAATGAGTATACAAAAGTTTGAATATTACATTTACTATAACAAGATATAAAGTTTACATACATGAATACATACAAAAGTTTGAGTATTACATTTACTATAACAAGATATAAAGTTTACATACATGAATACATACAAAAGTTTGAATATTAAATTGACTACAACAGGATATAAAGTTTACATACATGAATACATACAAAAGTTTGAATATTAAATTGACTATTACAGGATATAAAGTTTACATACATGAATGCATACAAAAGTTTGAATATTAAATTGACTATAACAGAATATAACATTTACATACATGAATGCATACAAAAGTTTGAATATTAAATTGATATAACATTGATATAACATTTACATACATGAATCCATACAAAAGTTTGAATATTGAATCTACTATAACAGAATATAACATTTACATACATGAATGCATACAAAAGTTTGAATATTAAATTGACTATAACAGAATATAACATTTACATACATGAATGCATACAAAAGTTTGAATATTAAATTGGCTATAACAGGATATAAAGTTTACATACATGAATGCATACAAAAAGTTGAATATTAAATTGGCTATAACAGGATATTAAGTTTACATACATGAATGCATGCAAAAGTTTGAATATTAAATTGACTATAACAGGATATAACATTTACATACATGAATACATGCAAAAGTTTGAATATTAAATTGACTATAACAGAATATAACATTTACATACATGAATGCATACAAAAGTTTGAATATTAAATTGACTATAACAGAATATAACATTCGTACATGAATGCATACAAAAGTTTGAATATTACAGGTACTGGACTCTGCTTTTGTCATTCCTACAAAATCCAACAAATCCAATCTAGCAGGGTTAGGATTTAGCTACGCCTGGACTGCTTCCTTCCTCCAAACTTTTTCTACCCGCTTTTGTGAATCCAGTCCCTTGGCGTATTGTTTGCACTCTGCCAGATGGGGCGCTTGTGTCCTCGTCCCACTTGGGCAGCCATGCGTAGGGAATCCACCGGGCATGGCCCGGGAAGCGCTTCTCGAAGATCTGGCGGTAATAGAAGGCCTCCTTGGTCTTGGGTGGATTGAAGGGAAACAACTCCTCAGCGCATCTGAATTCAGTATCATCGACCTGGTTGGAGAGCACAAAGAAAATTATTTGGGGCTCCAGCAACCCAGTGCCAGCCTTAAAATGATAAGCAACCAATTCCATATTTTTCTTTACCCCAAACAATCTCTTCCAGCTCTAAAAGTATATTTCTGGAAGCAATGGGCAACAATTATTTAGTTGCCATTAAAAGTGTTTTTAAAAAGGCAGCAGAACAGGCACTTTGAAAGGAAAGTGTAAGATGGAATAGTTGAGGGGTTGTGCATATACCTGACCATGTAGGAAACTTAAAACCATTTCTACTTAAAAACTTAGCGAAGTAAACTCCTCAAATGACTGAACTAGGATTCACTTTCTCGTTGGCGAACTCAGTCAGACTGTCCAACCAGGATTTCTTCCTGGAAGACACGCCTTCGCCAAACCCTTCTTTCTGACGCCACAAGATTTTCGGGGGAAGGAGTCCAGTTCCGTCGAAGGCCTTACGCAGGAGGTACTTCTCAATTCCCAACTTAGGGCACCTTGCCTCGGCTGGGAGTGAGAGGTAGTAAGAAGTAAAGTGATGGTCCAAGAACGGTACACGGAGCTCTAATCTAGAGGGTAAAAAGGAAGGGGTAAAAAGGAAGAACCCAGATCGTACAAGGACCAGTGGTTCACTATAGGAAGTCTGTAGGATTGTATCTAGATATATCTCCACACAAACAAGATGAAAGAAGTATAGCGGTCCTCGTAAGTTGAGCTATTTGATTCTCTTTATCGGATAGTGCTATTCGAAAATGAGTAGCAGTGATCACAGCACTGACTTCATACCCGTGAGCTGCAGTCATCCGGTCAGCTCTCAGAACATCATATAGGTACAGGTCTTTGAGGAGGCGTCTACCCTCCTCGTCCCCTTCCTTGGCTGACGGTTGCTGATGGAAATAGAGGTATCCTTGGGTCAACTCGTCCGAACCCTCCCCGGAGAAGATCACTACCCGGTCTGTTTGTTCACGGATGTAGCGGGATATTAGATACATGCCTGTCGTTGGACACAATTTCTAATTAAAACGGTGGTAAAGACGGCAATGTTGTCACTTCTCAATCACAAAATCCAATCACAAGAGCCTCATTTATTTCTCATAAATTTATAGAAGGCAGCGGTGTACGCACACACGGCAGGTCTGACCGTATTGACGTCGTAACTCTCCAGGGAATAGATGACGTCTTCCAAGATGGCCGTGCCTTCATCGGGGCAGAAGGGAACCTCGTGGTGCTCACTGCCAATGTGCTTCGCCACCTAAGTGGGATTTGAAACCTGAACTTCAGATTCCAGCCTCAGTACATATAGTTGGAGAACTCACAGTTTATCCCACCTGAACTTCCCACATTAAATCCATCAAAGCCAAAGTTCCCCCCCCCCCACCCGCCATGTTGCTGGAAATGGCCTGGGCGAGGACCCCCCCTGTACCCTTGAACATCGGCTCTATGAAAATTATTTTGACTATAAAAATCTTAGTGACTTTACAGTCATTTCTGTTATGACTGCTCGTGAGACTTGAACAACCCTATATTGCCTTATGCAAGCGATGAAAATTTGGAAAGTATAAAGGCACTTGTAAGTCACACTGAAATTGCAGAAAATATGAGATTTTGTATTGGCTCGGAATACGGGCGGTTAACAATAGTGCGCCTCCAAGAGTTTGCAACGCGTTGGCCAGTGACAAATGCGCGAAATCTGTCGACCATTTCCAAACACGCATTGGGTCGCCTACGCATTGCAAGCTCTTGGAGGCGCGCTATTGTGAAACGCCAATATTTTTGGGCTCGACCATGGAAGACTTGAACTGTTAGGACCTGTCGGGCCGCTCGCGTGTCCGAGCTGCCGTCCACACCGATAGTATACGTCTGCAGAGGGTACTGAATATCGGCTTCTCTGGCCAGTTTCACCACTAGCGCTGCGACTAAACTCGAGTCAAGTCCACCTGAGAAATATTTTTTGAAAAGGGACCGCACAGTTACGTATAAATTTAACATGCACGTTGATTACATCTCAAAGAAAATTTGTGAGAATTATAACGACTAATGCAAGCTGAAAATTTAAATATCTTGACTAAACAGACCTGTCTCTGCGGAGTTGGCTTGAATTTTTAACAGGATAGCAGACTTCAAGTGAATTTAAGTGAAATACAAGATCTGGGCTCGTCTAGTTTAAACTTTCAGTTGAACGTCCAAATCATACCTTGATCTTTTCCATACTTTTAAGTGAGACAGGTTTGCGGTAACACCATCGAATAATACTATCTCTTTATGTGAGAGTGTGGTTCTGAGGAGAGCCAGTTGTTCTCTACGTTTCGAACAGCGTTCTCTGTTCGTCATTAGAAGACCACTGGTTCTTCTCAGAACCACACTCTCACATAAAGAAACACGGGTAGTATTATTCCATGGTGCTACCGCAAACCTGTCTCACTTATTGATTTTTCCACCATGCAAACCCTCGCGTCTCATTCCATACTTTTCTCTTTTCAAAATCTTGAACTTGTATCCAAACGCCGCTGTAATTGTTAAAACAATTCAGGTTGATGACAAATGGGGGAATTAATTTCACAGAGAAACACGCAGTCCAGACTTACGGGTTTTTTGGTCAAAATAATACCTGATAAGAGGCACCCAAGCGGCCGGTGTGACACGAGCCGTTTCTTAACCGCGTCAGTGAACAGAATCCGAATGTTTGCATACATGTCCTCTCCTGTGTAGGAAAAGCATTCAACAAAATCTGATAGTTATGTGTATTCCACTAATCAGCTTAATCTTACTAAAGCTGTTCAAGGATAGGTCAGACAGTTGAGAACAATAAGCCCTAAAAAAGTCGAAAAAATCTCTGTAAATGCAACGATAAAAAACTCACTCTAAAAAAGAGCGAGTCTCACTCCAAAACCACTCCAAAAGAGCGAAAACCACTCCAAACAAGTGAAATTTCCACTCTGCTCAGTAGCGAGTGATGTTCACTCTTTTGGAGTGGCTTCCACTCTTTTGGAGTGGTTTTGGAGTAAGATTCGCTCTTTTTTGGAGTGAGTTTTTCATCGTGGAAGTATAAGGGACCCATTCTTTTTGAGAGTGAAGTTTTCACTCCTTTGCCAGACTCCCCTCCAATTCTTAATAAACATAAAACAGTTGTCTGCTTTTTGATACCATGGGGTTGGATGGCCAGTGGGATATCGGACCATTTCGGTTTCCTCTCAATGCTATGAAACTGTGTGAACTGGCGCAGTGTTACTTTGCCAGAGGGGGTCAAGTCGTAACTTTCCAAGTATCCCGGTAGAAATGGAACAGTCTCCTCCTTGTGGTTGTTGTCTGCTTGCTCCAACTCCAAGATTCCTGCAGTCATCGAAAACGAGGCCAAAATTTTACCAGTATATCATTTCCCACCGACTCCACAATCTACGGCACACTTCACAGCATTGAGCTCTACTAGTTCACATGACTCATCCGTAGGCTTTGGGCATCATTTGAATATTTGTTTAATTAATGCTGACCTTTGGCCTCGGAGCAGATGGCAAGAAAGCTGTCCTCTCTACACAGTTTGAACATCGGCCGGACACCGTGGGTATCACGCCCAAGGAATACCTGCATACCAGAGAAACGCGCAGACTGCATCGGTAGCAATTAGGTGACCGAAAGCTTCAGGAGTTTTCTCTCTCATAAAACAGAATATTGATGAATTAATTAATATACTCAAATTTTTTGCTCAACTATTTCAATTAAAGATGTGTCCAAAATGTTTTAAACGAGTTTCATTCCAATTTTATTCTTTTATTTTAAGACCAACGAACTTATAACCTTATATCCCATATAAAATAAGGATTACCCCCCCCCCCGAATGTTCGAGTTGTTGATCAAACCCATTCCAGCTGAAGAAGGATGCGTCTGATATTCCTTTCTTTCATTCTCTTTTACCTTTCTCTTTCTAACATTCAACTTGGATAATCTTTTGTTATGATGATTTCCACCCAAAAGGTTACTTTTATTTACAAATAATTCTTTTTCATTCACCTTCTTGGCAGCCGTGTCCAGCAAACAGAATGCAAAGACACCATCCAGCATGGAGGCGGCATACTCCGCCCCTCCCTGGGCATACAGGTGAATAATGGCCTCCCCGTCGCACTCTGTGAGGTACTGGAAGTCAAACTGCTTCTGCAGCTGTGTAAACCAAGTTGGCGGGGTCACTGTGTGCTATCCGATTCGTAAGTGATTTCGTCACAAACGCCGACGCGCCACGATTTGCAGAATCGCTGAAGTTGCGCGTTAACTTCCGGTTCCATGTAAACGGCGATCAATGCATGTAACCCGATGTACAGTACAGGCGTGCAGTGGGACGTTGGGTTTAAACCGAAGTGACCTCGCACTTACGAACCGGATAGACTAACCTGATAAGTGTGATGGCACGGCACTAACGCGAATTCTTCAGCATGACGCGCGCGTGCATTTTGGCCTGCTAGAGACATTTAGCCCTGCAGTTTTACGCCACTTGATTGATCCCAACAACTTAGGGTATTGGCGTGGTGATGCTCGCCACAATATTCTTGTGATTTAGTCTGTCATTAAACGGTAGTTTATGCGTATGTTCTTTGTCCTTTGTAAAACATCTGTTGAGATTGTCAAATGAAAAACAAAACAAACTTTCACTTTCTTTTCAAAACATTAATAAAAAAAAATAAATAAACGAAATAAACTTTCACAATTCTCTTTGAAACATTATCAGTCTAATATAAAAGTTCAAATGATATCGTCTTTACCAGGCGGAAGTTATAAATTTCTCCGTTGTAAAGAAGCCAGATGTGGGGATAGGCGCGGACCCTCATTGGCTGCTCGCCAAACACGTCATCCATGATAGCCAATCGGTGAAAGGCCAGACAGCAACTCTTGAAATGCATGATGTTCTCCATGCGTGAGGAGTCTGGTCCACGGTGCGCGATCTTCCAGGCGTTGTGGTACAGTTCGGACACATTTCCATCGCTTCCAAAAACCGCCCAGATGCCGCACATATTTCGATGCCTTCCTTTCAACCTGCAGTCATCCATCACAACATTGTCTACAAATTACAAACAACATAATTTTCATTTATCTTGTTGACCTGTATCTAGTTTATTTGACTTCAGGGGCACACTTCTGAGTTACCTGAAAACACAGACAGTTGGGGAGGTTGCGCGGTTGTTTTCAATGCTAGGATAACACAGTGTTGGTCCAGACTGATTTAGGTCCGATAAATATTGAGATTTCACTTGGGCATTCCCACAGCTATATGATGAAAGGCCACGTATACTAGTACTTCGTCATGCATGAAACACCAAACATAAATGAGATTCTGCCGCGATTGGGCCGTAAGGCTTATAACTGTGCGAAATACACGACGCCGTTCAAACTGCAATCGAGCCTAAAATTGGCTGCTCATGCTGGGGGTGGGGGCGTGGGCCAAATTAAAAAAAACGGGCAAAATGTTGTCTAGGGAAAATGAGGGAAAGGACACTACTAGTTTTGGTTTCCCTTCTTCCACGGCCAATTTCACGGAGCAGGTAGTTTCTGGCGAGATTTGCAATCAAGTTTCGGGAAATGCCTACTACACCCCAAATAAGTAACTTGCAGTAGGCCTGTAGACATTTGCGATGACCATAGTAACGCCATCACTGGTTATTTGCAATGGTTCTTTTAATGCCAGTAAACCCTGTGGCAGATATTGTATACGGAACCACTGTTCCGTAACGGTCACTTCTGAACAAAACCCAACACACAGCGTATCATTCAAAGTTACCATCGGGAGTGTCCAATGGAATATCAGTGGATTTGTCTTTGAAGATAAGGTTCGCCTTGAGGCACTGATTGGCTGTTAGACCCACCAGTAGATGGGTTATCGAGGGATCTGGAGGGGTATACATGGGTTTAGGTCCACATTCACTCTTGGGTGGTAAAGTAGATCCACGTAACGGTTGGTTTCCATAAAGGTATACAAACCCTATTGTTTGAGTGTCGCAGGATGTTAACAGAGCCCACAGCTCAGAAACAATCGAGCAATTATAAGTCACAGGCTGTAAATCCTATAGTATTGGTAAGAGGAGATGGCTGGGACATCTGTATTTGCAGTGATTGCAGACACTTTCTTGTGTGGGAGTAAATAATATCCTCTCATCACATCCCCTTCAAGCATCAGTACGGCTTCAGACCTAAACATTCTACAGATATGGCCCTCATTGAACTGGTTGACAAGGGGACTGGTGCTTTCAGCAATAAACATTATGCTGCCGGTGTTTTCACTGATCGTTCTAAAGCTTTGGACACTATTAATCATTCTATTCTTCTTTCAAAACTCGACTGCTACGACATCAAAGGTCTCCCTCTCCAATGGTTCACTGATTACTTGTCCTATAGATACCAGTATACATCCGTCAAGAACCACAACTAGGACCGTCTCAACGTCCAGCACGGTGTGCCTCGAGGTTCTACTCTTGGACCCTTCATTTTTCTGCTTCATGTAAATGGCATCCGTTGCTCCTCCTCGCTGCTAAATTTCACCCTTGCTGATTACACTACAATCCTTTGCATGAGTGACAGTATTCCTTCCTTATTCGACACTCAGAATTCTGAACTAAAGTTTATTTCTTTGTTTAAAGCAAATAAACTTTCCTTGAACCTTACCAAAACAAATTTCTCATTCTTTGTAACAGATTCCCTTTTTCTCAAGATACAGCACTGCCAATCCTTAAGATTGATGGTACTTCTAGAAACAAGGTCTCATCTGCTAAATTTCTTGGGGTCATCAATCAAAATCTTCTCTGTGACAGAGTGACGGATATACATGTACATTCAACGAACTGGTGAACACGGTTTAATCTGTCCACAAAAAGTAACAAATTGACTTTAAATAGTTATAAATTACCAACAACGGCAATTTGTTTATCTAATTAAATTTCAGCAATCATAACTAATCACACAATAACAAACAATTGACTGGGTAGAACACATCAACCTTGTCTTTGGTTGTATATCTACCTAACCTATTCCAAAATATCCCTCTTTAATTGACTGGACTCCTCTTGAAATGACCGCCCTTAAACGTATCTTACAATAACAGCCTCTGCCCAGGCAAGGCCGCTTGCTGTCAATGCCTTCCTCTCTTCTCCTGCTGGCTGGTTCTTGATCTTTCTTAGCAGACTCGCAGGATCCATGTACATGTAACATATTTTTTCAGTTCATACCACAAGGAGTGCTTAGCTGTCAACCTGTCTGTCGGGTTAACCGAATCCACATGCTTGGTGGCATATCAGGTGACTACCTCCTCAGGCTTTACTTCTGGCTCTTTATCATCTAGTGTTGTCGAGATCGGTAGATTTGGCCACGTGTGGCTGTCTAGGCACAAGATTTCAGGACCAATCAACCAATTCTGGTTGGTCAGCAGCTCATCAGCGGTTTGTATCCTCGTGATAAGTCTGCCGGATTCAGCTCGGTTTCCATGTGGCGCCACTGATTAGGACTTGACCAGTTCCGGATGACGGCTACTCTGTTCGCCACAATGGTGTGGAAACGCTTCTCTTCATTGTTGATGTATGGAAGCACAAGCCTTCTTGATCACTGCATCCAGCCTCACTGAGAGTGTCGCAGCCGTCGGCTCAAGCCCTCGTATCGTAACCCTTTTTAGAGGTGCTAGACGTGACTTTGACAACAGCAGACACGAGTGACCGTGGCCTCCAGAATTCTCCGCACGAAGGTAAGTTGTAGCCAAGTAAGCTGCCTTCAGTGAATCAGAAAAATGATGTAACTGATACATGAGGCCATCTTTAAACTCGTAGAGCTTGATACGCCGATTTAGGCTATCTGCAGCTGCTCGAGTTTGTCCAAGTCCTGTATCCAACGTTGCCAGTCGTCCCTGTGTCGTTACGGCAGTGCTTCGTCCCAACTTAGCTTCTTCCTGCTTAAGTCTTGAACAGTGTTCCTGGCTAACAGCATGAAGGGAGTAGCAAACCATGCAAGTCACAGATGGAGGATACAATACTCAGTAACCCTCTCCTTGCCAACGGTTTCTCCTTTGGACTAGTTCGATACGCAAAACAATTTGCCTGGACGTCCCGCTGCCTATCCAAGGCTCTCTGTGTTGGAAGCGCTTCATAATTTAGGTCTAGCTTTCTGACGCCCACAGCTCTTTCTTCAATCTTGAGAAATAGACTCAAGGACTCGGGGGCTGTTGCTCAACCACTTTGTTAGTTGAAAGACACCTAGGGACAGAAGCTATCGTAACTCTCGTTATACTTAGATAGCCTCATCTTCATTGTCTTGTGAAACTAATCAAACTTACGTAGAAATTACAAATGACGCAACTGATTGTGTCGAGATGGAAATCTTGACGGTTGTCCTCTGCTGCATGCCATAAAGCAAACAAGCAGCAACTGGGACTCCATGTCCCATTCAAAGGAAACACTATACATCTTGGCATTCCGGAGACACTCTGACTTGGTGGCACATGGTTCGAATATCTTCCACAGCCACTTGCTCTCGTCGGATGCACAGGAGTACGCCCAATAACTTGTTCGCCAGGTCTGACACGCTGATTGTCTGCGTGTTCAAGGACTGACGAAAGTGTTTAGAGGCACAGTCGAAGACTATCCGCAACTTCCCTTGTTTTATACCCGAATCAAGTACCGGATGATGTGGTAGACACCATGTGGTTGTATCTGATGTGCAGTTATCTCTTGCAACCACTTCGGCATTTCCATTATCAACCAACTCTTTCATGCCTTCTGCAAAGCGTGACTTCATCTGACGATCCCTCTCCAGACACCTTATGCAGTCGGGCGTTGCTCTGTGACAATGCGATTGTCGGCAAGCCTTGATGGGTCATTCTTGCAAGGTATTGGAAGTTCATAATGACGACACAAGACACAAGAGTCGTGTGAAGAGGTTGAGCGGTGTGAAACGTGATCAATTTCAAACCATGATTAGAAACATGTATGAGTCTGCCCTGCCTCTTTTAAAATATTCACGAATTTGCCTCACCAAACTGTGGTACTTTCCTTTTACTTCATTAGACATCAAGCCCGTGCATGTCAAGTCACAGTGACTGGGATCAAACTTCCTCAATCCTACAAAATAAACCGAAATCCAAACAACTCCTAAAGAATTTGGAAGGATCTATAGGGTTTGGGTTTAGCTGTCCAGGACTGCTTCCTTCCTCCATACTTTTTCAAACCTCTTATGCGAATCAGTCGCATAGTGAGTCAGCACTCTGCCACACGGGTTACTTGTGTCCCCTCCCCACTTAGGCAGCCAGGAGTAGGGAATATACTGGGCGTGGCCTGAGAAGAGCTTCTCGAAGATCTGCCGGTAGTAGAAGCCCTTGGTCTTGTGGATTGAAGGGAAACAACTCATCGGCACATCTGAATTCATTATCATTGATGCACGACGGACGACGGGCGACGGCAGTTATGGAATTCCATATACATGTATACCAAACATTAATTTTTTGCACCTGTCTGGCCGCTAGCGTATCTGGGCTTCCGTCCACACGAATAGTGGATCCTAGCCTCTCTAGCCAGTTTCAACCACCCGGCGCTGCAATGAGAGTCAAGTCCACCTAAACAAATTAAAAACCAAGAGAGAAATGATGAGAATAGCAACTACCGATACAAGTGGAACTTCATTTGCCACATTTTAACAAAGCTGTCTTTGCAAAGAGTCAACTTTGTTTTTGATCCAAACAGGCGCAGTGAATAAGAGAATTTCAAGATTGGGCTCCAGTCGAGTTGGAACTTTGAGTTTGAGGTTTAAGTTAAAAGTAGACCAATTTTTCCCAATTTCTGTTAATATTTGCACTGTATTCGGCCTCCACTATTAAAGAACGAAAATTTAGTCTCGCAATCGCAACCATTAGTGAAACTCCTAGTTCCGACGGTTAGCGTTGGGGGAGCCTGGTTAACTATTAATTTCAGGCTGAAATGGCGCGCCATACTAAGTTTGACACGCACATGACCCCGTTCGTGTGGTCACCACAGTGCTAGCTCGGAGCAGTGAAATTTGGAAAATCCCTTTCCGGACCCGTAAATAACGTAACTGTGTTGTTGCACTCCATTTTTCCCGTTCTCCTCTCTCTCTCTCGCCGTGTTTTACCCAAATTTCCTGATTGGTGTGACCAGCACTTCTGAATTCAAGGTACGTAGGCCTAGCTTGTTTTGATAAAACTTTTGTGTCCAGCACGGAGTTTATCTCCGATTTGGTGTGTACGCCCCTACTGACATGACTGACTTGTGCCAGGCAGTAGGCCTATGGCTGGCCGGCCGGACGGCCCTCCCTGGGCCTGACCTGCCACGCATGGTGCCGCTAATGTTAATTTTACTGGGGAATTATGGCAGACGGATAAGAAGGCTATGTTCTGTACATGTAGAAAACTAGAACGACATGCGTCATATGCATACTAGGCCCGTCAGAAAGTGCAGAGTCAGTTGACACACAGTGCATGTACGTCATCAAAGCCTAGGCCTATGTACTTCATGTATCCTGAACGATATGCATATGTCAACGTGGCCTCCTTTTATTTGCAGATCTACATTTTAGCTTTTGGATGTGTGAATCATGCTCAATAAACTGTAGGGTTGATGTTGTGAAAAGATGGTAGGGTTTTGAGTGAAATTATGGGGAACTGTGAGTGTGACCGAGTATAGTGCTTCAAATTGGCATGGTTGGTTAAGAAAGTGACATTTTCTCACAATTTACAATTTAAAATTTCCCAAAAATAGAGTCAGCGCAATAAAGAGAGTGTTGCCTTTGTTTTCTGAGGGACTTACCAGTTTTGCAAGATTAAAGTGATGAAAAACAGGGGGGTCGCCAAGTATACAATCCCCCCAAATGGGGGGGGGGGTGTCCCCAAGTATACAATCCCCTAGTTTAGGCATAGGCTTGGCCTGTCAGTATTTATTCGGGATGTGAGTAACTTAAACATGGAGGAAGGTAGGGATATATAAAAGGGGTCATTATTGTGCATCGCAGTTGTAACATGCACAGAAATTATCCTCTGTATCTAAAGAGGATGTACAGTCATGACGGTTCAGACAGTCAGATGACCTGTTTGTAAGAAATCAACTTGGAAATGCAAAGTGAGACAGTAAATGAAATCAGGGAAAGTTTTAGATTTTCAGTGAACAGCTTTAAGCCGCTGTGCTTGTCTAACTGTTGTAAAATCCAGTGTTCCATCGCGGAAGCTACCCCCAGAACTGTGGGGTTCATTGCCTGCATCCGAGTTCCCGCGCTGCAGTGGACAACGAACCCCTTTTGGAAATTGTATGGAGATGGCTAAGTTGAATTTTTGTCCGCTGACAAGTAGTAATAATTTGTGTCTCTTTTTCAGATTGATATCACGTGACAACCATGGCAACCCAAAGTGGAAGTACTAACACAACCACCGATCTAAAGAGACCCATGGAAAGAGGGGTTCCTACCCTGGAAGACCTCCTGCAACAAGTCACGACTTTTGCAAACAGCAAAGAGGCCCGCATCAAGGAATTAGAAGCACAAGTTGAAAGGGCTGAGCATGAAAATCTGCAGTTGAAGGAGCAAGCCGCTGCTTGGTTTTTGGAGAAGAAAGCCCTCAATGCTCAGATCAAGGAGCTGAAAGATAAGTTTAAGACTCCAAAAGATAAGCAAGTGAGGAATGTGTCCAGTGAGGCTCTTTCCATCGATGCAGAAGGTGATGGTTCGTCGAGGCTCACATCCGTGGAAGATCAGGGGCCCTCTGCAGTTGGCAATCTCTTAGCCAACTCACGGCGTTGCCAGATTGGAGGAGAGCATCCCGCATCTACCCCTTCATCCATCTCCTCCCAAGTTGAAGCAGATTGCGCAGTGACCGACCTCCCAAACACCCATCTGCCGCAAGCGTTTCCCACGAAGTTCATGAAGCCGACTGCAGACACAGCAGCTCTAGGAGGAAGCAAAGAAGCGGTTGCAGTGACGACCACGGATCCGGCAAAGACCCAAGCTGCTGCGACTGCCGACTTCCCCGATGCCCTGCTGAAATCCGCCGTTCAGACAGCAGGAGGAACTGCTCTTGGAGACAGTAAAGAAAGACTGCCGATCACAGAGACGAGCATGGATGTGACCAAAGCTGCTGCTGTGGCGTCCCAAAGAGCTGCCGTCAACAAGTTGGATGGTGAAAGTTGCAGCATGGCTGAAATCTCCAGCCGTAAGGAAGGGGTAAGCCAAAAGTCCCAACCGCTAGTTGGAGCGTATTGCAGGGATGAGACTTGTGTCCATTTTCATGGTGTCTCTCAAAATGGTTAAAAATCTGTTGGGTCCCTTCTTGGGGCATACCCAGGATTATGGGGGGGGGTGGGAGATTGAAATGCAATGGCTTGGGGGGGTTCATGAGCAGGATCCCTGGGAAGATATGAATAAAAAGACATAAATTGTGCAATCTGTAGCATTTTAAATGCCACAAAAGACAAATCTAAGACTTTTGTTTCATGGTCGTTTTTATCCATTGCCATTTTGCCTCTCTGAAAGTTTTTGTTCCCTGATAATCCGTCACGTTTTTGTATGGGAGCTGCTTAATCATGTATGATTTTCCAAGTAAAAAGAACAGAAAAATTCAATAAAAAAATCTGGTTAATACCAGAGGGTGCGCACTATCACCACGGACATGATGACCTGGCTGTCGGAAAATTTAAGCCGCACGGAATGGAAGCCTCTTCTGAGGAAGATGGGATTGAGCGACAACGAGATTGATAATGCGTCCGACGGCAGCATGAGGATAGTGGAGCAACGCTACCAATGTTTCTTTCACTGGCGCCAGACGCGCGGCAACAAGGCCAGTGTTGACGCCCTGCTGGCTGCCATCCACGCTAAATCCCTCAAACAGCTGGCCTTTGATTTCTGCGAGGAGTTTCCCGAGGAGACTTCGCCGGCCGAAGCCACTTGTCAGCCAGAGCCTTCAGCCCCCCGTGAGTTGGACGGTTATCCTTTTCTTTTTGAGGGAGGTGGGTATGGGGGAGTTTGAGTGAGTATTTATTCTTGTGCTCGGTGAATGTTTAAAATTAACACGAGAGCATGGGCGTCACCAGGATTTTTCCAAGGGGGAGCAAGCCATTTTTTCCCAATAAGCCATTTGCGAGTTAAATTTGAATAAAATCTGGTACACTGAGTTCTTTAAATTCACGTGAACATAACAACTTGAATTCTCCATCCTAAAACCACTGTTGCTATACCTCGTGATTCGGGGCAAGCTTTTGCTTAGTTACATGAGAGACGCCTTTCAACAATACACTGTTCTCAATGGACAAGAACGGCACAAAGGAACCAGTCGATTCCAGAGATGGTGGTCGCTATGCAAAAGCTTGCCCCGAATCATGAGGTACATAGCAACTGTGTCTTTAGCCTGGGAAATTCAAATTGTTTCATTTCTATGCAATCGGATGACACAGTGTACCACATTTGATTCAAATTTAACTCGCAAGTGGCTCATTGGTTGGGGACTTGCCTTAGAGCAGGCTAGGTGCAGCGGTGACATGAAAGAAGACACGAAGGGGGAAAGCGATATTTTAAAAGCAAATCTGTGACTTTCATCCCATTTCCTTTCTTATTTCTATCTACATGTACTTCCTTTTTTAAATGTTCCCCCATTTTTTCAAGGGGGGGCGGGGCAAGTGCCCCCTCTTGCCCTCCCCTTGTGCTCCCCTTGTGATGCCCTTGCAAGAGATGCCTTGTTGCGGGTTGCACGAGTCAATCATATCACACCAACCAATCAAGGGCAGATCCAGCACCAAATTGTGGGAGGGGCCAGATGTGTTTTTTTGGGGGGGGGCATAAATTTTCCGAGTTTGTGAGTAACCTTTTTATGTCCTTTATGAGGGGTAGAACTAAATTCTGAAGCCTTGTGCACACTTTCGGAAGGAACAGAAGTGAAATGCATTTCAAGAATTGCCCATTCTCATGCCCCCTCCTGAAATAGCCTGGGGGGATATATCCCCATTTGTCATCCATTTGCTTGCATAACTAATAGGACATGGTGTCTTGCCAAGCTTTTAGAATGTGCATAACGTGTGTGGTGGGGCTGCCACTCCACAGTAAAGGCATCTCCAAGGATTTGTACATGTTGGAAATCAGTCATTTAAAGATAAAAAGAGGGAGATACAATGCATTACATGTTGGTGCTGAGCACTCTCTGTCTTCCGTTTGGACAGGGATTTTCTCCAGTCAGTTTGAGAGGTTCATGTGGGAGTTTGTCGACAACGGGAACAGGCTTCTTCAAGACTTGCATGGATGCTCCAAATTGTCCCCCGAGCAGTGTCAAAAGTTGGGCTACCACGCCAAAGAGGTGAGTCTTCCTCCAAAGTGCTTCGTTCCTGCTGCCCGTACACCATTCATTGTTGAGAAGTGCGGTGTGATGAACTTCCTGCCAGTGAAAGTGCGCTCTGCCCCCTGACCCTACATAAACAGCACTCCTCAACACCTGATGTATGCAAAAGTGGCACCTAACCCTTCAGTGTACCATTGACAGTGCCCAAAATTGTGCCCCATATCCTAAAAGTACGCTCATTGTGGACGTTTTATCTTTTAAGTCAAATACTCCACTGAATGCACTGAACCCAACCTCACCCAAACATGTCACCTCAAAGCACCCATACAATTAAACCCGTTTCCCAAATCTTTAGACAACTGACCCTTTTGTGGAATGGATAAACTTCTTACACCATAATTTTACATTTGTTCCACTGCATAATAGGAATATGTGGATATTGTGTTGAAGCACTGGAGTTCCAAGTATTACAGCCAGAATAACTCGGACAAAAGTTTCGATAAACGCAAAGAACTGTGGAAGGTCCTCCAGTGTTGTGGGAAGAAAGTGCGGGACGTCTTCAAGAAGCACGTCGATCAAGGAGGAGTGATTGGTAAGAATTGATGCGCTAACGACTCCCAAGTGTGAAAAAAAAAATCAATTCAAATCGACAAAAAAAGTTCTTTTACAGAAATAAAAGCAAAAATTGCAATACATATGTATGCATCGTGAGAAATAAAACAGCTAGACAAGATGAGACTTTTAGAATTTTTTACTTTTTTGCAAACAGGCCCTGCTATGGATTGGGACACAAAGATTGAGAATCTTTCTTACTCGACAACTCAAGTTATTGAGGAGAAACTCAGCACTAAAGACGGTGAGTGTCTGTAACTCTTGTCAAGTCGTGGCTGGAAATTAATGAAAGCTGCTGGCCCTCAGGACTCACTGTCAAACTAGTTGGTCTGGATTCACTAAAGTCGCGGACAAATCCGAGACCACTCTTTATATTTCCACGGCACTTCCGAGCCCCCGATCAAGTCCACATTCCTAAATTGTGGATTTGAAAGCCGATCTTACTTCGGCCTTGAACCCGGCTCGAGACTTGAAAGCTGTTCACATCTTAGTCAGAGAATCGCAGAATTGCGGGTGTTATGAACTGGGATTCATCCTGACAGGTAGTTCTTTCAGCCAGGGCCTGGCTTCACTGTACACCGGGCTTACCACTGAAGCTTCACATTTTATATTCATGAAGTGAAGTAAACCGTATAAACTAGTTGGAAAGTTCTCCCGAAATCAAACAATCAAAGGAAATGCCGCAGCTTTGTGAAACTGTGTTTTATTTCTCTCCCTGTGGTATTTCTGTAGGCCCTCAAATGTTTGTAGGCCCTGCGTACAGTGCTCGCTGTGCCCAGGGGATATTCGGGTCCTAATTATAGTGGATTGTTTTGTGTGCACCACAGGCGTGATGCACAACTGGAAGGACCTTGCCGATTGGCTGAGAAAGCGCCACCAACACTCGTTTGAACCGGTCACCAACCACAAGATCAAAATGTGGGACCAGGACCTCGACCCCCAAAAGGGCGCCAGGAGCATCCTGTCGATATGGGAGACGACCACCCAGGCCAAAGTGGGCGTCCTCTATGAGTGGCTGGTGCAGAACGCGCGGCTGGACATCGCCGTGAGCCTGGAGTAGTCTGGTACCATCTCAAGGTGGGAACATCGTGTTAGCCCGTGTTCAGATGTTAATGGCTTTGACTGGTTATAACACATGCCTCTGTGAAAGTTGTCGAGTAGCGGCTGCCAGCAACTTGTCATGATTGCATCTGCCTCTCTTAGCCAAAGCCAGTTGATTCAGACACCGCCTTGGATGTAATTGAATTATTATTATTATTTTAACATTTGCTCTCCTTCACTTAAGTTACAGTTGTTAGTATGTAATCGGATGAGGTAATTTGTTAATATAAATTCAGAAATGCTAATCACTGCTACATCATTTGAACGATTGACCAATCACGTGAGAACTGTTTCTTTTTAAGAGGGCCATTATGAGATGCTTTCCTCCGTGCCGTTTTCAGTAGTGTGCGAATATAGCCATGGCTTTTTAAAGCTATAGAAAAGTAGAGGTTTTGGCGCGAGATGTACGCTTCTCGCTCTGCCCTTCTAGGGCAGTGTTTCACAAGAACGATGAGCCGGTGAAAAAAAACAAACCTACTGACGATGCATTCCAAAGTGTGAACAACAATACACTTTTATTTGTTCATTCTGCCATACTGAAGTTATGGGATTCTCTGGAATGTTGCTGTTCCAGCTGACTGATTGGTGGAAAGCCAAAAAGTAAAAAACCACAACTTGCTCACGCACTTCTCAAAGACCGTCAGCTTGGGAGACGTTAGAGTGCCACCAATGAGACAGTATGTGATTACAGACAGTACGTATATACATCTCGGGATAAAATCACTGTTCAAAAAATTTGTGAGCTTTTTTTTTCCTCAAAAGAGTTATGTTCATGTACCGGGGCATGTAAACTCCTGTACCCTAATTTTTGTACACAGAGAAAATTTAAGTATCACTTGTTAAAAACCGTTTCAAAATTGCTTGTGATGAGCTGATTTTTTTTTTGAATCAGAAATTTCATGGCCGCTCTCTTATTTTTGTCAAGTTGATTTACATACCAGTAGCGTTTTGACCTTTGATCACAAAGTATAGAGGTTGAGTACAACAAAACTAGTGTGGCTAGCCGTTTAGGGACAAACAACCTCAAGGAGACTGCAATAACAAGCTTTGTCTATGGTAGCCACCGAGGAGCGGCTGCAATCACTTCCCACTGAGGTGTGCGTAAAAGTCAGCTGCAGCCACAATGTTTGTATCTAGCCATAGAGCTCTGTTGAGGTCAGCTTGTTACACGTCGACCAAGGCTTCGTGCCGGCTGTCATATGACCCTTGACCTCTGACCTCCAGCTCTTGAGGGGTCTCTCCCAGCATGCCTTGGAAGATGAACTTGCCCCTGTAGGCCACATTATGCCTGGTTGAAAAAAAAATTTTTTTTTTTAGAAAATTCAAAGGCACGAGACTTAGAAAAGATATTATTTGATATTGGTATATTTACTGTCCTATGCGTGTAAATTTGCTGGTGTGAATATTACATTTTAAGCAAAAAATGCATTTAGAGCCTCAACATAAAAAAGCAGGGACGTGAGTTTAATACGTTTGATTGGAATGAAAAGAATTGGAAGGGAAATAGCCTGAAGTCAGGCCACTGTAACGAAAGCCTGAAAAAAATGAAATGAGCAGAAAAAAACTACACACCTTGATAGTTCTTTTGGCCTACTGTATTTCCTCTGTTTGAAATTAATTCGGTAATAGTGGCATTTTGCGGGTTTTATTCTACATATTTAACATTTTAAATACTTGACTTTGAGAAGCACACATGACACTGTATAGATGAATCCAGCAATGTTTCACTAGACTTTTCTGATGGCCCCCTTTAATGGCGGAGAAGATTGCAGCTATTGCACAAAGCACCGTGGCTGTGTACAATAGTTATCACAATGTTTGCTGCATCGGTGGGGGGGGGGCTACCGCAAATGACCAGGGCCCAGTTCCACGGAGCTGCTTAGCACACGATTTCATGTGAATAAAGGCTCCGGGTATTTCATGGAGACCGTAAGCAGTAAGCACAGCCTAAGGCGTGCTAACCTTGGAGGAAGAATTTGCTTCAACTTAACGAGGTAACAATAGAAATCTCTGTGCGCGCGCGCAACTGTTGGCGCAACCACGCCAAGCACTGCCATGACACACATGTAGTGCTTAAGGTTGGTAAATTTTTGTGCTAAAGCTAGCATGATTTTTCTGCTGACCACTAAGCAGCTCCGTGAAATTCGGCCCAGCGATAACACCATAGTCACTGGATTCATCTCCCGAGTCAGATGCTCGGGTGGCGGTTGGAATTGACTCGTGTTGTCGTTGAGTTCATGGAAAGTCCTTGCACAAGACCAGTCGCTGGGGTGTACCTTGATAGAGGAATGCATTCGAACAACTTGTGACTTCGCTTAAGAATGGATGACTTTACGCTGGACTTTACAAGGACCTCCACAGGGCTCGGCGACAACGCTGTAATCATTTAGTGTGAAACAGTATGCAGTTGGATCGTAGTTTTGTAATAAACTGGCGCAGAGAGGGGACGTGTATACACTTTTGTGTGAGTTTCAGAAACTGACGGTAAAAATGTGTATGGACTTACCTGGCCGTAAAGTGAACTTTGAGGATCATTTTGCTGCGGGAGACATGTGTGACGTGAGCCTCCAGCAAACCGGCGGATGGGACAACTCGGAACAGTTCCTCTGCTTGCTGCTGGGGGTCTGTTTGCCAAGGAATTGAGAATTGAGAAAATTTGAATGTTAAAAGTAGGTCTTATGATTTGATTCAATCACAAGGCCACAATCTGTTCAATACAGGCGATTCACAATAGTGCGCCACCAAGAGTTTGCAACGCGTTGGCCAATCATAACGCGCGGAATTTGTCGACCCTTTCCAAACGCGCATTGGGTCGACAAATTTTGCGCACTGTGATTGGCCAACGCGTTGCAAACTCTTGGTGGCGCACTATTGTGAAACGGCCGTATTCTGTTCAATCTGTTCAGAGGTTGAAGACATGTTTTAGTCCCCAAATACAAGAAAATACTTCACTTTAAACCTTGTTTCTACCCACACTTCCCTTACGATCCACGAGATGTGTGGTTGTTTCACTACGGGTGACAGCAAATAAATTATCATATTATTTATGATTATGAAAAAAGGTCCCCTTTTGGAAGCGGAGTGCCCTGTCAACTCCCCCCTCCAAATCGTTGGCCCTTAACTCACCAGAGACCACCGTCCAGTAGCTGGCCGAACCAGTTGGGTTACTGATGGTCACTTCAAGCTCTCGCTGCTGGGTCACCAGGCAGGTGCCAAAGTCCAGCTGGGAAGGGGTCACTCGGATGGATGGTATGACCACCATGGCATACAGCGGCAGTTTCTGAAAGATAATGGGTAAACACACTATCGTATGATGACACTTTCTTGAGAAGTGATTGTCGGCACTGCAAACACAGCCCCGTAATGGCTTCATTACAAGGAGCGTTCTGCTTCTCGCCATCCGTCAATCTAATATCGGTGTTCGACATTTGAAACATGTTGGTTGGCCCAACGAAAGGAACACAGAGATCTGTTAAAAGAAATGCCTTTCCGCAAGAACACAAACATGACAAACCCAAGACAAATGATGCTGAGCACAGGTTTCACTACGTCACAGAACTGCAGCGAGAGTGGAGACCGCAAAACTGACTTAACGTCCCCGGTCAACGTGCTTCGCCATTATCACACGAGACACCTCATGGGAGTTTAAAAATAGCTCCTCTGAAACTCGCCCTAGACCATTCTGAATGGACAATCGCATGGAGAAGCCCTGCGAGTTACACCTTACATTCTGGCCTCCCGACCCATGGGTCAGCCTGCCACTCTACCTGGACGGCGTCGTTGCTGTACTCTATCAGCAGGTCCTGGTTGATGATCAGTCGGCGTTCGTCTTCGTACTGCGTCAGCCGAACCCCGAGAATCTCCTGGCCGACTCGCAGCTTGCTCAGGCATTTCTCCAGGAGTTCCCTCGTTAGGTGGAAAGCAACCTTTATCTGGGGGCGGGGGGGGGAGTTATCAGCATTTTAAGATTGCAATGCATGGTTTAACTCATGTTGATCAGTTGCCAAAGTGCTCAACTCGTGACCAACCGCCAATTGAACTGCTTGTTACGAATACAGAAGCGCATATTTTCTTACAAATCTTTGGCTGGAAAGGTCCAACAAAGTTTGTAATGTTTCCAGCCAGTAGGTGCATTGCTTTAGTGCAAACGAGAGTAGCATCGGTTGATCTTTTCATGCACATCTGGTGGGGAACGGTTAGCAGTATTTCCACATGAGGCTCCTTTGGTGGGAACTGCACTTCGCTGATTCACAAACTATGAAAGGCACATGTCACGGTCGCGTTGCTACCAACAAAAATCAACACTCCTCACCAACAGGGTCCATTTTAATCGATTACGGGTTGTGCTGCTCAAGGCAGATTGGAAATTCACTTACCTGGAGATTCTTCTGGGGTGGGAGGCCCAGCATCTGCTCGCCCCGGCACACGGCCGACTGGTTCTTGATGGGACAGCTGGTTGCTGCCGAGCGTGACGACTGGTTCCCGGATCCTGGCTCGGTGCTGAGCAGCTCAAACGGCCTTGGGGTGACCAGACGGAAGGTCAGCGGCGTCTGGGTGGCATTGGTCAGGTTGGCCGCCCGGCTCTTGCTGGAGGGGGATCGGAAACGAGCCCGGTCCTGGGGGTCCAAGAGGTCACTCGCTGCTGTGTGGTAGTGCATGCCCTCGTCATCAGCCGTTTCAACCGTCAACCTTTCCGGAAAGAGAAGAGGCAAGACCAATTCACAACTCCGAAATGCTCTTGTTGGTTTTGATACCACTTGGCAACATCAACATCAGGCTTTCCAAAGTATCACCACTTACAGAGCCGGCTTCAGGTAGGCTGTGAAATCCAACCGCAGTGGCATCATCTCGTAGCCCTGTGGACGTGACACCTTCCCTGTGACCTGTCTATCCCCCTCGCTGTCCAGACTCATGAAGCCCAGGCCGTAACCGATCCAGTCGGCCCCCTTCAGAGTCATCGAGTTCATCCGTGGGTCGAAGGAGGCGGCCATCTGCAGGCTGCCGCGGGCTGGAATAACCTGAGGTCAGAGATCAAAGGGTATCCCTCCAGATTAAAGTTGGATCTGTTGGTGATGTTCTTTCGACTGTAATGGAACGGTACAAATCTGTTCTTTGCACAAATGCGATTTTCCAAGAGCAATTTTAAGCAATTCGGTGCACAGACAGGTACAACTGTACATCTGAAAATACAATCCGACAATCAGCGTCCAACTATGTTGTCACGTAATTTCATCCCATAATTATGTACACATACAACTCCATTCAAATTCAGTCTCGACAATGTAGCTTTCCCAAACTGCACCTGGCTTACCATCTGTTTGTCGCTGACAGTGAATGGTCCGTTCTCGGCCGGTTCACCTTCATGCTCTCGCATGACAACTTTTATCATCTGACCTCTGGCCTCCGACCCGAGGCCTTCCTGGCAGCTGCTCTCCAACTCCTCTGTGACCTTCTGCAGCAGACCCGGCTGCGTGGTCGACTCGGTGGCTGTCGAACTGCTGCCACCTCCCTCTGCTATTTCAATAGCGGCAGGCAGAGCAGCATTGGGCAGTATCTCCTCGCCGTTCTTATCCTGGAGGGGGAAGGGTTCCCCGATGTTGATGATTAGGTCAAGAAGCTTGGAATCGTTTTCCACCAGGCTGAAGATCTGCCAGTCCAGTCGGATATCTACAATTTTCAAATGACAAAATCCCCCATAGAGTGTGCAAACTGTGAGCAAGAAGATATTCTTCCAAATTGACGACGCTGGATTTGTCAGTCAATTTATTTTCGTATATGAAGTAACCAAAAACTTTTCTCAACCTACCACAGGGGCTGTTGTTTCTTATCTTCAGGGGTCGGTGGACCGGAGGTAGGCCGGCCACGTGCGTCCCAAATCTCACAATAGGAAGCTGACCCTTGAGAGTGGCCATGGAGAAACAGAGTGGACACCCAGTGACCGTCATGACCACAGGGATTACAACTGGGGGCAAATCTGCCACCTGGGGGCGGGAAAAGATCAGACCCAAAAACCAAACAGTAACAACCACCCTATACTGGAAAACAAATATAACACTACATGGCAAAATTACAAGGTCCTTGTCTTAAATGAGGGTGTGCCTGGAAACACACATTCCTACAGGAGCCACTGGTGGCTGACGCCTTTTCCCATAGACTGCGTATTACTCCTAGCCAAAGCCAACAGAGGGTTTGCATGGTTGCCATCTTGTGGGCCAGTGCTTTTGTTCCACAAGGTATGCACAAAGGAGGTTTCCCTGTGGAACAAAGAACTGCCCTGCAAGATGGCTTAAATGCAAAGCCTTTGTTCTATCTTGTTAATTTGAATATTAAAACTTGTGGATTGGGGAATTACCAATACATCTGACAAAATGAAAAAGAAAAAGAATTTTAAAGCCCAAAATTCAAGCAACAATGGAAGTCGGCACCCACCTTGCAGATGAGGTTGTCCGTGTAGCGCCCCCACATGTCGCTGAACGCTGTCACTCGCACCTCCAGCTCCGAGAAGGGCTCCAGCACGCCAGAGGCTGGGGAGACGACCAACGCTGCGCCGCGGTCATCGCGCAGCACCGCCTTGGCGTAGTCCGCCTGGATCTGGGAGGGAGTGCGGCTCTGTGGGTCAGCCAGGTTGGACGTGCGATTCAGCAAACCACGTCTGGTAAGGTGAACGAAGAAGATCAGATTTATATACACGTAGTGGCAACACAAGCCCCTCTCGGCTTGAATAAGTTACTGACATTCAGTGGTAGACAAGGTTAAAAAGTTAATCCGGATTTGCCTCTTCTATTCTTTGTTGACTTTGGTCGTTTGATGAAGGATATTTAGTAATTTTTCTAGAAGATCGAGATCCTAGATCCTGGCAAAGTTTCAATTCAAAGCAGGGTAGTCTGAACAACGCCCAAGCTAGCCCAATTGTATGCAACAGGAGAAAAACTTGCAGCTAGACCCAAACCCAGCCCAACTCAAACCCAACCCAGCAGAACCCAGTGCGAGTCCAGTCCAACCCACGCATTCCAGTAGCCTTGAACCCGGACCAACCCAACTGATCCTTGCCAAAAAAAAATGGCCGTTGCACCTCTTGGAGGAATCCTTGGCCTCTTTGTCCTTGTCTGGTGGCGTGGGGGGCTTAGCCGATCCGAAATGCTCCAGGATGATGTGAAAGGGTGCGGTGATGGCTGTGTGGTTGGTGACATGAACTACCCGGCTGGGGGTGGAGCCGAGCTCCACCTTTTTGCCAAAGTCCAACAACAGATTATCTTCCCTAAATCCGAGAGAAACACAAGCCAAAGTATAAAAAAAATGGCACATACTCCCTTTGATTTTTTTATAAATCATAACCATACTTGGTAAAAGCAAGCAAGTAAAACAAAGGAAACTTGATCAATTCCAATCTCTTCCATCATGTGGCAGGGCTATATTTGTTCAAAATACCGGAATACCAAAGGTTAATAGAGGAGGGCCATGGCCCTGCACGTTCCGTAACATCCCTCTATTTCTAATACTGCTCCTAGATCTGTGCATGCTCCAGACAATGACTTCCGTTCTCAAGATGTCAACACTTTGAAACATCACTGTCGTCATACACCCACCCACAAGAATCTTTTAACAAGCTGACAAACAGACATCTTACGAGCAGTCTCCAAACAACTTCAAGCTTACCCTTGTTCGCTGTCCGGGTTGGGGGTCTTATAGGTCAGGGTGAGACCCCTCACATCGGTGAACAGACCCAGGACCAGTGGGGCAACCATCCCCTCGATGTAACATGGAATCTTCACGTTGTCAAGCAAACCCTGTGCATTGTGGGCAAAAGAGATGCATCTCCAATACACGAATCTTCGCAAAGGACCTTACCCAATCTGTTAACTTTTGGGAGCTTACCAAATCCACCATTTCCCCTAAAAAAAGGAGTTTATATATAATTCAGCACCACTCATCACAGATAATAAGAATATCAACGTCTCTATTTGGCTTTGAAAAATAAACAAAATACGACTGTGTGATGAAATTCCAACGGTGGTACTATTGTAACAGAACGAGGTTTGAAAAAAACCCCAAAAAACCGTGAATACAATTTCTAAATACCTGTGTGTTGGCCACAAATGTGACGGCAACTTTCAAATTCTCTCTGGGTTGGAGATGTCCCTGGTGCGGGTCAAAGGTCACCCGGCACTTTTCAGCCTGAGAACCTTGCGGCTGTCAAAGATCATTGGACACAAACTTGTTAATTGCCCAAGGTCATTCCGCGTTGTGAACATAGTTTCCTCAATGTCAAATGAGAAGCAACAAACACTCCAACATGGTAATTTTATTGTCTTGTGCTGCATGGGAGATCCTAGTTGGTATATTATCTCGATATCTTGGGCCTTGTTCAAGTCTTGTGCTAATTAGAACCAGGCCTATGCTTTTACTGGTTGAAAATACGCAGGCATTTACTAACAACAAACACAGCAAGTCTGTTTCAGACTTGGCCAAATAGACCTATAACCGATCCTGACGTCACATATTGTTTACACGTGTGCTCTCCTATAGCAGTGAGGTGGGATGCGATCCATTGAGCCTCCATAGGAAAGCACACTTGTAAACAAAGCGTGACGTCAACATGCTTTAGGTCTACTGTGGCCAGTGGCACAACCTTTGACGTGGGTCAATGACCCCTGACCCAGGGTCACTAATCTACATATCTACAGCCATATGTAACACTGACCTCTTGCCAGCAGAAATTGGCGGCCAGTAGCGTCTGGTTGATGATGGTCACTTCCCTGGTTATTGGCACACCAACGTAGACCTCATCCATGGTCAGTTGACAGGATGCCAGGCAGGCCTGAGGGTGTTGTACATCAGCACGGACCCCAATAAAACTGGCAAAAAGTGCCAACAAAAAGGAAGAAACTTACTTCAGTCCAGCTCAAAAGAAACTTGTCAATTAATTAATTTATCAAAAGTGCAGATTCTACAGAGAGCAAATATTGACTTAAAAAAAATCACCTGTTGTTCCCGTCGGTGACTTTGCACTCAAACACGCTCTGAATCCGGCGGCACTGGACAGGCTTGAATGTGACCTTGATGATCTTTGACCCGAGCGGAGGAAGGTCGCCGCAGGAGGGTGTCAATGTGAACTCAGAGATGGTCTGAAGTTGAGAAGAAAGAACATTTTCCATGATGTTGGGAGGTTCTAATCTTTTCAGTTTTAAGGCTTATGAAATTACAGATGTGCTAACATAGGTGCCTTCCAGTACGCCTGAAATTTGTAACAGGTGAGAAAGGCACTTTGTAAGAAGGTTTTACCATTTCACTTTTGGAAGAATACAGAAAATGAAACAATGGACTTCGTCAGCTTTTCTTGTGGTTTTTAAGTTGAGTTTTATAGCGTCTGAGGAGGCAAATACCTCTCCAGTTTGGAGGTCTCTCAGCTTAAACTCTTCACTTTCTTCCAGATGCCAGGATGCTGCCACTTGGGATGCATTCCGCAGATGAAGCTCCTTGGCTGAGGTCTCTCCGAACCGCACCAGGCCAAAGTCCACGGCCGGGGTGTCGATGAGCACCCGAGGTCCCCCGATGTCAGCCACCACCCGCAGGGGCAGCGTGCGCTCCTGGTGCTGGATGCGACACCGTAGGGTTTGGTCGATGCAGCCCGGCCGTGCCCCAGAGACGGCCAGCTCCAGCTCCACGCTGGACTCGGGCGCGATGCTGCCCTGGGGGGTCTCCACCTCGATGATGTGGCCTGTGCTGTGATTGGTCCAGGTGAAGTAGGCGGGGAACTTGCTGTGGTTGGTCATCTGCGAGGGAGGAATCAACCAGGTTTCTACAACACCTACTCTTGGTCGATTTTTCACCAAGATATCTCTACCAGCACAAAATACCGTAGCTCTAACATATTGAATTGCTTAAAAGCATAAAGTATCTGTACCCTACATTAACCCTAAACCTAACAGTTCCTCCAATTTCAATACGATTTTACATACACCCTTGGGGGTTAGGGTTAATGTAATATGGCGTCTTCCAGCTTCTATTTTTCAACATCGCCGACTACTAAGATTCTCCATGAAGTACAGCAATTCATGCAACATATTACTACAAGTCTGACATATTTTCAATTTCTTTCAGTCATTCTCAACACTAAGTAAGATTAGTAGGATTTGAACCTTTGCATGGTGGAGGTTTGTGGGTAGTTTATTCTCAACACTATCAATGACTGAGTTGATAAGTTTTGAAGCAATCAGGAAATGTGGTTGAGAGTAACTGAACTGAAAAGCACTGGTAAGTAAGGGGCAGTTTCAAATTTCATTCCAGTACATTTTTTCTTGCGAGCTTGTGAAACGACTCTTGATGACGAAACGACGATGCTTATTGCATTGCCCAAAGGCACAGAAAAATGTCCCAAGGTGAAAATACCTTAAATGGTTTTCTGATGGTGGTGGACATCAGCAGTTGTCCAGGAACAAAGATAGCGTAGGGTTCGACGGTCACTCGGAATTCCTCGCAATCTCCCTTCAGCTCAACCTCCAAGCCGACTATGTCCGAGACCTGTACCGCCCCACTGCGCCGTGCCGAGCGGCCGTTGGGCGTCAGCTCCTCCTCCCGACCGTCGTCGCTCTTGGAGGACGTGGCTGAGAGCTGGCGGTCCTTGGGCACCTCCCTGAGGACAAGGTGGAGGACGCTGTGGGAGGGGCCAATCTGGAAAAGGGGCAGCCACAGGGAAAGATAAGCATGATCATTCTTTTGGGGACCAAGCCACCACTCCCTGACCACAGTCACTTTCAGGAAAGTTGAAATTGAAGTGAAAAATAATTTTCAAAGCTGCACTTGTCGATGGGAATGGTATACTTGTGGGTGTAGTTCTGCGTGGTGCCCGTCAGGAAAGCCTGCATGAATTGTCTATGAAAATACCAACAACAGGCCCACACATAGAATGCTGCAGTTGCATGCTACTTCATGTCACTAAGCAGGTCTCTTCCCTGCTTAGCATGATTCTTCTGTCTGAGAAACACCATGAAACTGGCCCTTGGTATTTTAACAAATTGTTTGGCTAGGGCTAGAAATACTTCATGTGTCTATGTGAAAAAGCACGAAGCCACTAGCTGCAGGCTTCTACGGGCACACGCGTGTTTTCAGCCTCAGCCACAATATTTGGACATGACTTACTTCGGTGGGGGCATATGCCACCGTAGCCTTGCACACCCCCTGGGGAGGCAGCACCCCTTTGTCCGGGTTGATGCAGAAGGTGTTAGTCTCGTCCTTCAGCCGCTGGATGGCGCCTCCCCCCAAGACTTCTCCGCTCTCCTCCTCTTGAACGGGGCACTCAAAGTGGGGCCTCAGCATCTCCCAATGGAAGGGCAGTTCCACGTTCCTGAGGGATCAAGAAAGCCATGGTTGGGTGGCCTGGTGGAAGCAGCAAAAGTCACATGACGGTGCACAACTAAGTACTAGAAATAGCACGTGTGTTTTGGAAGCCACTATGCAGCTAGCGGCTGCTGCCGCTTCCCATAAAGGCGTGCGCTAAACCAAGCCACAGCCAGTTGATTCCGACACGGCTTATTCAGCGCTGAGCACTGCTTGGGTTTCAATGCTTGACACTGGTTTGATCAAAACAGGAGAGGAGAGTTTCGCTTACGTAGTGTTTTTGATGGTCAGCTGCTTGGTGGTGAAGGTCATGGGGTTGATGGGGTCGAATCGGATCTGGTGCTGGGCCGTGACATCACACAACTCCCCTGGGGCGGGTTGCCTCTCCCCACCATCACTCACCGCAGCTAACTCCACCCCTGCTGTCTGGCCCTCGCCTTTGACACAAGGAAGCCGTATAAAGGGCGTTAACAGTGGGGACAAGCCATCAAACATCCTGTTTGGTGCAAACTTTGGAGGTCAACAATGATTCCAATGTCAGATTTGCTATGAAGGTTTCAGAATCCTTCAAAATCCTCAAATGTGTAGAAACTAATTGTTTGCCCTTTGTACCTAAACTATCAAAGGACATCACACCCCCTGTAGAGTAGCAGTTGGGCTCTACCTTCCGCAATCCTGCAAAATCCTACGAAATCCTCCAAAATGACCCTGAACTTAAAGGTCCACGGCGGAAATCCTAAAGGTCCATTTGTTTTCTTAAGAGGCATCCTGCATCCATTACAAAATGTCCTGTGGTTCCTCAGGACACTAACACAGGACATAGGTTTCTGAAACCTATAGCAGTGCAGAAATCCAAATATACTCTTTGTATATCACTTCCAGTGATCTGTACCTTTCAAAGTGAAATGCTTCACTGTGCAGTTATCACAGACCATCGTCAGATCACGAGCGAAGTGTTTCACCGATGTTGGTGTGAACGTCACCTGTGACACAAAAGCACCAAGGGTTAAACATGGGTTTCCCACATCCTCAAGCGTCATTGAGACACTGTAGCTGAGCCCAATCTGTGTGATTATTGGCTACGGCTGCGGATGCCTACAGAAGAGAACTATAGGCAGAAACTTTGAATTCATAGCGATAGGATATCTGGGCCACTTTTTGCATGTCAGCTTTATTGTCTTGGACTTTGGCTTTGTTACTGACTGGAGAATTGTCAGGGAATTCCCTTACCACATGCGGGCCTCAGTTAAGGAGTTGAGGGATTCCTGGTCAAGTATATGGACAAGTTTCAAACTTCACTCCTCACTCTCCGAGTGGGAGGCCTAAAGTCTCCTAAAGCCCATTTCCGGATGAAACTACGGTTTGAAAGAACCCTCGCCTGGGCTGGTCTGCCCACTGGTCTGTAGTTCTAACTGACCTGGATGGGGATGGTCTGGCCGGCGAGAAGTTCAAAGATGGCTGGCTGGATGACGAATGGCGCCAAGTCCACTTTGTCAATGTTGGTGGCAGACTGCAGAACAGGACGAAAAAAAAATTTTAAAAATGGGATGAATCTTTCAGACAGCAACATCAAGAATGCTGAAATGGAGAAGTTCCCTTTGTTGATCACAATGTGCTGAATGTGTTTATTTTAGATCTTTATGAAGATGCCAAAACGCAAGTACTGAACTCGTGAAGCAGTTTCGAGACTCAGTAAGCCATGTGATACATACTACTCACTGACTGATCCCAGCTGATTTGTTTCTCCATGAGAACATTTCAGTATTCAAAACTTTACGATGTTAGAATGAAGCATGACAGATCCCTCTCCGAGTGCCTGAATGCAATGTGGCGAATGAAAGGTTGTACTGGTAAGTCTTGGCTCTTACTCACCTTGAAGTTTGTGGTCGGCCAGCTCTCGCGGGGCATAAGGCAAAAGCGACCACTGCCCCCCTCGTTCTTGACCAGAAACTGGACCCTGCGCTTGCCCCCGACCAGGCAGTGGCCGCACTCCACGTCGCTGGACACTGGCAAGAAAAGCATCAAAAGAAAACATATTGTTTCTAGTGACCATCTGCTTCTTCTGACCGTCTGTTATCCACGCACCCCTTGTCATAACTGCTTACAAATCTCTTCGTACTGCAGTATTAATCTGTCTCCGTCCTACATCTTTCAAAATCCATGAAGAGGATTTTGGAAGATTCGGGAAGGTTCCAAAGTAATTGTCTGGAGAGCTGTGGCTGATAACCTTGACAACTTACAGGATAAAACGGGAGGCGGTCGTCTTCCCTGGAGCCGGACCACCAGCGGTTGACTGGACTGGGTTTGGACGATGACCTCGTCGTCAAAATCCATGAGGGAGTCGGGCATGAAGCGGATACTGTACTGACAGCTCATGCCCGGGGCCACGATACCCTGCTCACCGGGGAACTTGCCTGGAGTGGTTAGGGTGGGAGAGTTGAGATTGCTACCAGATTAGATCAGGGAGGACTAAGCAGAGGACAGGCTGATGACACTATGGCACCTGTTACTGCTGGATTGACAGCAGCCAGCCAGCACAGGTAACACTAACTATGGCACCTGTTACTGCTGGATTGACAGCAGCCAGCCAGCACAGGTAACACTAACTATGGCACCTGTTACTGCTGGATTGACAGCAGCCAGCCAGCACAGGTAACACTAACTATGGCACCTGTTACTGCTGGATTGACAGCAGCCAGCCAGCACAGGTAACACTAACTATGGCACCTGTTACTGCTGGATTGACAGCAGCCAGTCAGCACAGGTAAACTTGGAGATGGAGTGATTAAGACCTCTACACTAGTAAGCGTAAGGTCTTGGGTTCGAGTCCAACCCTATTATTGACTTGTGTTCTGTTTTCTCTAGTTCTGGCAGAGCAATGATCGTAGCTTAATTGGCTAAAGCTGAAACTCTATGCAAAAGAGAGCGCTGATCTAGAAATCCTTTACGGTTTTGAAACTTTGCTTGCGATATGTCAAAGTACTTACCCAGCCCGACAGAGAAGAACTGTGTCTTTGGAGGGATGACTCGCAGTGGTCGACTTGCCGCAGAGACATTCTTCAACTCGAGCGGAAGTTCATAGACACGTCCGACTTGATATTCGGTAAATACCACAGTGGATGGGTTGGCAAGGAAGACGACGGACGGCTCCTTTTGGCTAAATCCAAAACAACAAAATTCGCCAAATATTTCAACAAATTTCAATAAACTGTAAAGGTAACTTTTGATGAATTTTGAAAAAAAAAAAATAAAAAATTGGTCACAACTGGATGAAAATAAGATAAGAGGATGGCGTTGGGTGTGGTGGGGCTTGAGGGCAGGTGTTAGGGTTGGAGGTGGGGAGGGATGGTAAATGGGATTGGGTCGGTTGGGAAAGGGATAAGATAGGGTTGGAAGTTTGGACGGGGGTGGGGATATGCGGGACTGATTTCAACGATGAATGATGGGACGGTTGACAATTTTTTTCAGGCCTCGACTGGGAAGACTTACACCGTGTCCGCGACCTTGGACTTGGCCCCGCCCAGCTTGTGCACCACCGTGTTGGGCTTGACCAGCGTCTTGCCGCCAGCCAGGGTGGAGGGCGGGCGGTGGCGGGGGTTGCGCAGGAAGTCTGCCTTGCTGTGCACCATGGCCAGGTCGGTGCGGTGACGCTCCCTGGTCTGGGGCGAGGCCATGCCCTGCCAGGGCTTGCCTGAACCCTTGGATAAAAACTGAGGGACAGTAGGACAGGAAATGAAACACAAATATTATGTAGATTCTAACAATGTGCACAGCTACTTAAAAACTTTTCCATGGAAAATCTTTATGGCCTCTCTGTGAGGCTGAGACACTTTGGCTTTTACAGCTCTTCACTACATTCAGGATGAAGACATTATGAGGGTCAGAACTTGAATATTCTTACTCGTTACCATCAACAAAGGATCAAGGTTCAAGCTGACTTCTCACCAGGTCAGCTTGGCTTCCCGGCGTCTCCTTGCCGCCTCCCTCATGGATGTGGAACTCATCCTCCGTGTGGTGAACTCGGACGTTGGACGCATCGGTGGCTTCGGCGTATCTTGGTTTTCTCCTGGCTGCTCAAGATGGTCAGGAAAGAGGAGGCAGGTTAGTTGAGAAGCATCGACTCCCCTGGTATTAGAGCCGTGATTACCCATTGATCACCACGCCCAGCAAGGGGCACATTCAACTTGTTCAAATTTGGGTCGTTACCCTACAGTGTAGTGTAAGGAAAATCCACAGGGGGCCTACAGAAACCAGCCGTCAGATTTTGTGGGATCTACGGTTGTCTGGCCTCCTCGGGCTATAAGTATTTTTGATAGATTGCCATAGCATTTCACAATCGTTGACAGCATTCTTGTAGGAAATAATGCGACAGCTGACAATTTAACTAACCTTTTGGTGCATCTGTGGGTGGGGGTTCGGCTGTGGAATAGTCCTCTGGTACTATCAGGCCGTGCTTGCGAAGCAAATCGCTGTCCAGATAGTTTTCCAAGTTGGGTTCCACTAGGCAAAATTGATTGAAAAAAGAGAACAGGACATTAGTTTTGTGCCAATTTAAAGACATAGCTACTCAATATTCCAATCGGAATGCAACAAAACTTTTCAAGAAAAAGATTAGAAAAATTGTTAACGGTCTGTGTCGGGTTCTTGAGCAGTGATCTGGGCTGGGAGGGGGCTTTAGTACGGTACCTGGAGGCAGTCCCAAGTCGTGGTAGATATCGCAGCCCTCTGCTGCTTTGTTGAGCTCTCGTTCATCAGCGGCCATGGAGCGTGCCCGGGCCTGCATGATGTGCCTCTCCAGCATCAGCGCCTCGGCCATTCGCCGCTCTCTCTCGGCTTGGATCTGAGAAATGGGAGCAAACATGGCCGAAAATTGGATGCTACTCTTCACAATTTCCATCAGAATCCTGTGCTTATGAGATAAGAACAGGTTTCTTCAGGCTTGTGAGCTACAGTGCCGAGGGTGCTTTTGAGGAATCCTTGGTTTCATTACCGGAAATACCAAATTATGCTAACTTTAATGTGATTTTCTCAATCATATATTTTGAATATCTACCTTTCTTAGTTCTTCCACATATTTCTCATGGTAGGTGTCATCTCCGCTTCGGGACTTATTGAGATTTCTGACTGTCTCCTGCTCCACAAAGTCCCGAGTGAAGAGGTCTCGGAACGTCCGTGCTAGCACGTGAGTGACATCCTGTGAGCGTCCAGATGAAGGTCGCTGCAGGTACATAGGTGGCTCATCATATGGCAGTCGACCCAGCTTTGTCGACATTTTGCAAATAGAATGGTGAGGCCTACAAAGAATATATTAAACATGCTTTCAAAACGACAGTTGGGCCCCGACGTGATTAAATAGGCCAGCAAACATGATGCTGGGCCTTGTGGACATGATCATGTTGTGCTATCAAACAGGCTTGTAGTGTACGAAATTTCACCAAAGTGAACTTATTTCAACATTGAGTACGCCTAACCATTAAACATTCAGGGTGCACACCCCTAGAAATGATGGAGTTCAAAAGGGACAAAAAACCAAACTGTGCCACCGCGCACATCCATTCACATGATGTACCTTATTTACATTGAGCATGCCATTTCACAATGATGTACACACACACAACTACTCCCACAGAGGCAACCCTGGGTTTTTCTGGGTCAAACAAGCCCTGAAATGTAGGTGACGTCTTTTCATGGCAATATAATTATTAGAAGAAAAATGGTTAGGGCCTAAGCCTAGTTTTATAATAGGCCTAGGCCTATTAGTACTTGCTGTTTTCAACTGAAATTATATACATCAGTCCCACGCCCCAGGTCAAACCACTAACTGACTAACGTTAGGCCCAAAGTAGCCCAGGTTGGACGATGTCTACATTAGTCGCAATGCAGTGCAGACGTCGTCCAACCTAGGCTAGGCCCAAAGACTTGTGCAAAGACGTCGTTAGTAAACTAAAAGAGTAAGACTAACGTTATGTAGGCCCATGGAGGAATTTTCCTTTCTCCATGGTAGGCCCTAGGCCAGTAAATTAACGTTAATTCAATATAAAAATGAATTATACAAACCTAAAACATCAAATGAAGTTAGAGATATACACAAATTAACTCTGTCAGTTAATTGAAATTAAATATCGGAGCTTTTTAAACCTCAAACTTGTGCTGTTGTGTTGTTGTACTTAAGTTGTAGCAGTCGATACTCGATACTGTAAAAACATTCCGCCATCTTTGTTTTTCGTTGTTAAGTGGGCACGTCCTATTTTTTGAATATAAAATTTCCTAAATCAAAATGCAGTTGCTTATTCTCGTAAAGTTATCATAAAAAAATAAGAGAAGTAGTTATTTATATTTTATGAATATCTTCAACTTTTGTTGAAATAAATAATAATTAGTAGCAGTGAAATTTAATAGTAATACCTGAATCTACATGTCTGGTCCACTTTCAAGAAGTCTGGTCGCGTTTCCACCACAGAGGGCGCTATATCAAATTAGCGGTCTTGAAAATTCGGCACGAGTCACTGATACGATTGCAGCCCGCGCGACGCGACGGTGGCGCGGCGCGCATATCATAGGCCACGGAGGACTCTATTATAACCCGGGGGTAGTGACGATATACGCGACGTGCGCTTATATTAACACACGAAACACGCATAAAAAACGGAGGAGGTGAGTCATCGCATTCACAATTACAATAGTTTTTTTTCTGAGAAAAGACACTAAGGAAGGACATCATCGATCCAAACGTTTACGTCAGAAAAGTGTAGTAGCTATCACTGCTCAGTAGTCGTAAGTTCGCATTTAATGGACAACCTTGGTTCATGGTGACACGGACTTGGCTCAAGTGGCGTACAGCACCGACCCATTGGTTACGTCCTCGTCGCTCGTGTTGTGAGTAGACGTCACGAAATTTTGAGTCGGATATTGGTGAGTGAAACCATGGTGAAACCCCAAAACATGGTGACATGTGGGAAAAGCTGAGTGAACATATTGAAACATTTTCCTTTTGTTGACCATTTTGTTACTTCATCTGTAGGCTATATAGGCCTATTATATTAATTTTATTCTGTTTGAGGCCCGTATATTTTAGGTTTTGCAGTAGTGCCTCCAAGGATAGCAATTTATTAACCGATGGGGCTTTCCTGATTGTGGAAATAAAACTACAAACAAACAGAGACGAAGTCATGGCTTTGTAGCCCAGGTTGGATGGCATGTCGTAATGTAATGAAGACATCCATCCCAGGCTAGGCTTTGGGCATTGGCAGGCAGTAAATGAAGTGTATGTTTTGCTGTCATCCGATCACTTAAAAAAAAAAAAAATTTTTTTAAACAGCCAGCATTGCAGTGATTGCATTAATACCATGCCTATTTACATTGCTCAATTCTCCTTTTTTGGAGTGGGTGGTGCAATTACTTGTTCCATCCACCACAGGTCAGACTGCAAGTTTTTTCCACCCCCCCAAAGTTGCAACATTAATTTCTTTGATGTTTTAAATTGAATCCCAAGTGTAGGCCATGAGAATGAAAGTTTCAGATTTACGTCCATTGCCCGCATGCGCCAAAAGGCCTTGCCGAATACCGAAAAAATTCATTAGTTCCAAAAAATGTCATTATTTTCACAAAAAGGCTACCGCAAAAATATTTAAATCCCAAATCATAACGCAGATGTGCATTTTCAACTGTGGATGGATTTTTCTCATGCAAGTCGTGCGTACATGTACAAAGGAATTAACTTGGAAAAACTCCTGTAACTTTGGGAGGGTTGCAGCTCTGGCTTGATGAGTCTATGTCAAGAGACACAAGTCTCCCTTTGTCATGAGCCCCGGTGCTTCCGTTGTGGTGAACCATCGGACCGGGTTAAAATTTTAAGCTACTTGTCACACCTGATTGCCCTGTTGTCATAAGACAGAATCTAATGATGTCTTACGCTGCTCATCGTCATGTTCACGTTTTGGACTGTGAGTCGTCTTCAACATGTTTCTCATCCGTGACTTTGTTTTTGCTAGCTGGCATTGACCGACTGGCGACTAACATTGTTAGGTTGCACAAACAAGGTTGGGGAAGTGGTAGGTGAAGACTGGATTCAATTTCGCGTTTCACTTTTGTTTTTAGAAAAGCATTCTTCTGTCATTGTTCAATGCACTTTAATTTTACGTGTTGAATTAAGTATGTGAACAGCTATGTAGCTAGAGTCAAACTTGGCCAGGGTACTTCAGTTGAACCCGTTCACTTGGGGGAGGGGTTAGATTTCAATCATTTTAGAGCCTATATGATTGTAAATGTAATTGTTATCATTGATTGATGTTTTACAGAAGTTAGGCCTCGTACATTCCTGTCATGCCCTTACAAATGTAGGTCTGCAAAACCCATGCAAATATTTGTAGTTTCTTTTTTCAAAAATATTGCACACATTTTGTTGGAAACTACATGTACCACTTGTTTTAAGGTTACTCAGTTGCATTCTTGAACAGACCTGCATTTAAGTTGCCTTATTTTTTTACATCGCCCCGCTTGGCTCAAAAAGTAGAGTTACTGTCCCCAGGCAGCGCTTGCCAAGTGACTCAAACAAACTCCACCCCCTGCCGATCCTGCTCTCTTTTCATGCATTTTTAAAAAAAAACAAACCCGGCCCTAGATTCGACCGTTTGAATTCTTCCTGCATTGTGTTAAAATTCCCCTGTGAGCAACAGGAAGCAATGAGTAAATTGGTGCGCGGCTAAACAAAACTGACACCCAATTTCCTGAGTGCTGTTCCCTTTTTCTTGGTGGCTTTCTGGTCTAGCTCAAACCCCTGCTGCCAATGCCACAGGAAATCAAAAGTTTGTTGGCCCCTGTTGGGTCAACAAACTTTTCCCCAGTGGGGGGTCCAGTTGCACTCCTGTCTGGAAATCAGTAGAAATTCCCATGATGGCCCTGGAATGGAGTCTCCATACTTGGTGGTGTGCAAAAAAGTGATTTTTTTCCAGTGGAGTGATTTTGAAAGGAAAAGAATTGGGACAGGCAAGGTCACAGTTGCTTGAAAGCTTGCATCTTGATTGATGATTCCTTTGAAATAGCAAGTCTGCAGACAGCTGTAGGGCCTATAGATTTCTTTGAAAACATGTGTAAGCACTACCTGATTTTGGTATATTGGCTGTATTTCTTAACTTGGTGCATTGTACATATTACATGCATACATGTATGTAAGTTTTGTGATGGCAAAACTCTATATCACGTGTATGGGTATAATTCTAGAAATTTGGGGTACATTTTTTGGTGCCCCTGTCACATCTGACGTATCATTTTGTAAGTTCAGATCACATTTTCTGATGTCCAAGAGTGATGAATTAATGCAAATTACCTGCCAAACAAACAGTAATAGTTTGAAATCAATTCTGGGGATATTTCCATGTCAAATAACAAAGGTCAGATGTAACAGGGACACCAAAATGTCACACTTTTGGACCCCTAATTTCTGGAGTTACCCATATATACAACACATGGCATGACCGTGGGCACAAGGTAGGCATTTTTATCCAAAATCACACACACACACATGTACAATACGTACCAGCACAATTGAATCCATGGTAATTGACCCCAATCTGAACTCACAGTGACCAAAGCCATGGCCATAGCCATGGGGGTGTGTGTGTCCAGAGGTCACCCTGAAGTCAGGCTCGAGTGCTTTCACTGCATGGGTAGCTTTCTTTTCACACTGATGACCTCTGGCAGGACCTTCTTTAATCTCTGTCCAGGAAGTCTGACCACAAAAATAAAGGCCTCCTAAGGTCAGTGCTTTTGTACCACTCAAAAAAAAAAAGCTTCATCATTTCAATATCCTAATAACTAGACTTTATATGGACGCACATAACATCGTGGTCACAGTACTGAAAGATAGTAACATTTACATGTGTACATTTCCTGTATGATTTTTAAACGATGAGAATATGCAAACTGTCTGGTATTAGTATAGAAGGTTGGAAGCTTTGGAATGGAAACCTGTCTTCATTTCAACTTTTGAAAGGGGAAGTCCCTGTTCACTTGCTGGCCTTTTTCGCTCCAGTTGTTACCCAGCCTGCTTTTAAATTCTGAAATATCAGTTTTTGAGGTTAGGGGTCGACCACTGAGGTTTTTGAAGATTCTTGCAGGATTCTGGAAAGTGGAGGCCATTTGTTGTTATTTTAACATGGCACCTGCAGGTCAACTGAAAAGAACCTACCACTGATTTGCATCACAGACCACAGAGGATTTTCTTTGTTAGGGTCCAAGAGATTGCTCGCAAAAATCCCACAGAAATTAGAGTATGGCAAATCTTCTGATTAAATGGATTACTCTGTTGATTATGTGGTCCGGCAGATTTTTGGTGTGCTTGATAAGGTTTGGTTTAAAATCCTTGTGAGTTGATGGGCAAACACAGATACGTTGCAACAGTTATGAAAAATGTTTCCATTAATCCAGTTCTCTTATCGGATCAGTTTGGTGAGTGGTGCTTGGTTTTGTTTGGTAAAGTGTTCCGTAGTGATAAAGCCCTGTTGCCCATTCAGTTGGTTGGTTTTTAAATACACAAGTACACAAAGTGTGTAGACCAGGCCAATTAAAGTCAATTAATAAAAAAAGACAGCTGCAGACCTTCCCTTCCTCATGAAGTACATGTACATGTATGTTCAACTGAACGCCTGTGCTGTGAGACTGTTTGCCTGTCTATGTTGATCTTTGACCCCGGTATGTTATGCGCAATTTGAGGGCCCGAAAACCAGTCAAATTTGACTCGCCACATGACCCCCATACTAGGGTTTGGTAACTGAAAGCCCCACCTGTGTCGAAATAGGCTGTGTTGTGCATTGCACATGGCCACTTCTGCTTTAAGAGGACCTAGACCACTTGGCCCGTGGTAAATGTTAGCGTTCTTGAGGTACATAGATATCAGCCAGTACAGCAACTGCCATTGATTGATAGGAATGCCGTTTGCCCAGGATCGCTATCCACACCTAAATGTGTTTGGTGATGATCTGTCCCAAAGCAAGTTTGTGGTGCTATTTTTTTCCTCACTTCCTTCCAGATCTGCTGATTCAAGGCAAGACTTGGCCTCAGGGGCGTTGACCTTGAGATGAAGGTGGGGCGAGAGGCCCCCCTGGTGGACGACCACTTTGGGGCGTCACTGGACAAGGAGATGAACGTCCTGCGTATGCGGCATGCGGCTCAGGTGAGTTCCACAACTGCACAGCAGTCGGTGCCGTGCCAATTTTGTTTTTTTTTTTCTTAATTATTTAGCCTTTCCTTCCGGGTTCCTTGCCATGAAGCAACTCCCACTGTTTCTACTCCACCCTGCATGGGATGTCAGTCCAAGTTTTACCTTTTTTGCACCCTTTCAGTCGTACCCATTTACTCCTCTGGGTGGAGAGAAATAGATGCAGGTAAAGCGGCTTGCTCAAGGACAAAACAAAAACAATAGAAACCCCACTGGTACCTGTCATCAGTGTTCTAATATGACTTTAAAAAAATGAGGGTGAGTTAGCCGTTGAGAGATTACTGTTGTTATCCCAAGCCTAATCTGTTTATCACGAGATAACTCCGTTTACCTCCAAGGGAAAAATCAAGGGATTTTCATGTACAGTTTTGAAGTTTTGTTGATATGTTACGTTGCTGCTAGTCTCAATTTTTAACCCAAGGTGTACTTGACCACAAGGCTCTGAGTGCAAGAAGTTTGCTATAAGTACATGTATTTTGACAAGGCCAGTGTTATAATTAAAAAAAAAATGCTCAGTCATCCTGAATTCTAATTGTTGATCTCATGTTAAAAAGGATTTGGTGAAAGATCATTCGCCTAATATGGAACTTTGTCCTAGCATCATTTGCCATGTGAAACAATCCTGGGAATCCTTTTGCCCCATGGATAATAGACTTTTACACTATGGATTGTTTGCTTTGTAGAAATTCTGAAGCTGTCTTGTACCAGCTTTTTTCTTTGGTTTTTAAACACATGAAACAGTGTCATGTGAGTGTGACAAAGATTTTGTGGAATTTCTCTGACTGCGACGGAATGCCCTCAATGCAATGTTGGTATTCGTTCACAAAACAAAATACCTGCAAAAATACACGTACCAAATCAAATATAGCTGGGTACTTTGTAAAGAGCTAGTTAAAGGATATGAAGAATCAGGGGAAAAAAATATCCAGGACGCAAAGGTGGGCCCTTCCACGTAGTTGTTACAATACGCTGCATTTCAAAATACAGCGACAGTTAGGGTCATTAAGTTTCTTGATATATCATTCGCAAAGATTTCAAATCCAACTTCCCTGAAACTGGTTGGGAACACTGCATTTAAAATGTTCATGGGTAATTCCAGAAATTTGGGGTCCAAACGCGTGACATTTTGGTGTCCCTGTTGCATCTGACCTTTGTTATTTGACATGGAAATATCACCAGAATTGGTTTCAAACCGTTAGTATTTGCCTGGCAGGTAATTTGCATCAATTCATCACTCTTGGAAATTGGAAAATGTGTTCTGAACTTACAAAATCGTGTGTCAGATGTGACAGGGACACACAAAATTACCCACAAAATGCGGCACGTTGTGTATCCCGCTTCATGGAATTACCAAGATACCAGTAAACCTCGACTGCAGATAGCCACTTTGGCAATATTGAATTCAGAATCTTTGATGTTAAAGCCACATGGTGGAAAAAGAACAGCGAAGAGCAACTCTGCTATAATCCCCATTTTATGCATGCCAAACAATGGCTACAAACAATGGCTACATACATTGTTCGACATGCACAAGGGTCTACCCACTACAAACACAGGGCGAGGGTTCCCCTTGTTTTCTCTGTTTTCTCAGAATGACGCAATCTACATTCAGTATGTTCAGAATTCGTGTCTTGGCATGAACAGAATAAAAAGCCCTTTTTAGCTTCTTATAGATGAGCTCTGAAGACAAATGACACTGTGTTCGATGTGGATGCTTCCATGTTTATTTAAACAGATAAAATCAGAGAAAACATGTTTTCCTTTGAGTTGCTCTCTAATTAACCCTGGTTTAGGAGAGTTAAATACCAATGAAAATATTTAGGAAAATCTATCTCACCACAGCAATGAAGTACCTCATTGCGTTGAGTTGATGTCTCGCCATAGTGAGTTAACGTTATACCACCGCAAGTTTTCCATGTCTATCTTGCAAACTCACCACAGCAGGAAAGTAACTCGCTGCGGTGAGATAGCCCTTCTATGTTCATGTACTTTCCTGAAAAAAATAAAATGGATGGAATTTATTTTCAAAAACATTGACTGTGTGTCCCCCACTTGGTCTTGACCGTTGCTGTTCTTTCCAATTTGTAGAAAGTCCGGGCGGAGTTTCTGGGCCACCTGGACGGCCACCTGGAGGGCCTTCTCGAAAGCTTCGTTGGGGAGCTGGAGAAGCAGACTGACCTGAAGGAGACCGAGGAAAAGGAAGCCGCCCCCAGACCCAAGCCGGGCGACCAGTAAGTCCTGCTTTCCGATTCAAACACCGCCTCGATAAAAAGTTGCTTGATAAATTTTACACAGAAGTGATAAATGCTAACGATAGTTCTGTGACAACGGCCTTTTCACACAAAAATGAAGCTGCTTCGAAGTCTTGCATTTCAGTAAATCATTGTAGCTTTAGGTGAAGGGTCATTCTATAAATTAGGGGCCCAATTTTTCCCTCGTCCCTGTCACATGTGACATATGATTTTTGTGAGTTCAGATCAAATCCTCTGATTTCCAAGAGTGATGAGTTAACGCAAATTATCACCTGTCAGACAAATAGAAATAGTTTGAAATCAATTCAGTGATATTTCCCTGTCAAATTACACAAGTCAGGTGTTACAGGGACACAAAAATGCCCCACTTTTGGACCCTGAAGTTATAGAATGATGCTAAAACAAGTTCCTTCTGCCTTGCCTCATAAAAAATCTTCCAGCTTGAGATAGTTAGCGATGTAGTGTGCGGATTGTTCCCCTCTGCAGACCCATAAACCAGCTCTCTTTCCAGAACTCGATTTAGTTTATCACCAACAAAAAGCCCACAAAAACTAAACTGTCAATTTTTTGAATTCCTTACGAAATGCAATTAGGAAAAAAGGGACAAGGAACATAACCGCCAGCAACTCGTGAGCATGAGCATTTGAGTGCAGGGCATTTCAAAAGAGGATATATCTTTTAAAAATCTCATTCTTGAAGTTTTATTTTTGTGATGCATACCATTCTGTGCAGTATGTACTTTGTCTTGTATGCTGCCACGGAGCCTGGTTTGGGCACATAGGCTTCATACAGGAAACCGAGGAGCCCGAAACCAGATAAAAGAGCCGGGCCTTGTAACAAAAGACCGTACTCAGAACAAAAGCCCGAGCTGCTGGGAATTGCCAACATTGTTTTCAGTTGTCAATACCGGAGGAAGTCCGTCATTGTTTGGAGAGATTATACCGCTGTTTGTGGCATTCAGCCCTGAGCAGATTACCACTCTGGGGACAAAAGCGCTCCAGCGCTACAGCGATGAGGGATACATACGCTGCACACTAATCTGGCTCCCATTGAAAAGACACCAGTAGCACACTGTGCCAGTTTCGGGAACAAAAGGAAGTTACATAACACCGCACAATCTGGGTTCTTTTTACAAGGCGGCAGGCCTGGCTGAAATTCTCGGGCGTCAATAGATGTTGTCTGACAGATTAGAGTAGCCACCAGACAGTCATTCGTGCGGGTATAAACATCCTGTAAATGAAGCTATGATTTGTTGAAGAACTTTGAACATGGAAAATCTTGAAAATCTCCCGGTTTTACAATATGCAACCTCAAATTCCACCTGGCAGCAAGTGGTTAGTATCTTGTTCCTGTGTTCATGTGAACAGCATAATTTCGTGTACATTTCTGGCATGTTACTGGTCCAGTATATCTGTGGATTGCAGCGACTGTAGGTTTTCCATCCTAAGAATCAATTTTCTCATCACTTGTGTGACAGGAAACAGCTAAAAGAAAAAGTATTCGTCGCTCGGGAATCACTCCTCACGTAAGTACCACGTTGTAGCCATGGACGCATTGGATTGGAGTTGTTACGTTTTAATGATTTTTAACCCATGAGGCGTGCTAAGGTAATGACACTTTGTACATTCGATTAAAAAAAACTGTTGGAATTAAAAAAGAAATGGATGGATTTCAAACTCTTATGTCCTAAAAAATTCAAGAAAATTGTAAATGCATAAAACTTGTCACCCATTTTTGGTATTAAATGTACAAACTGACAAAGGAAGGATTGTTTGAAAATTCTGTAACCTGCAATTGGAGAAAAATGACTCAGATATGCCATAAAGTAAAGAAAAATACTGAAATCCTTCAATTTGAGGGAAAAATATTCTCATCAGATTGGGTGTGATGTACGGCAGACATGTTTTGTTTAGTATCAGATATTTCACCTCATGGACTAAACACCCACTCATTTTACATTTCACAATTTCGTGACACTTTGAGCTATTCCTTTATGGCCTTTTGTCCGCGCTTCATTTTTCCTCCCCCCCATGAATTGAATGACTCAGACGTCGCTGTGCTTTCTGCAGTGTAGCAATAAAAAATCGTGAATGTTATCGAGTGGGGAAAATGTAAACATGCGGGCTTAATCAGAGGGCACTCCATGCTGAACCTACGAACCCGGTGGGCTTGAAAAGAATGGACCTTGGTTTCTGTGCCCGGAGATTTAATCGACTGGGTTTACGATCTGTCGAAAAACTGTTCACAAAATACTTGGCTTTATTTGAATACTTTTGCAATTGTTGGCCTTGTTTGTTGATGTGGTTGGAATTTGTATCCTGCTTACCACACACAAATCCGTACACGTGACTTTATACTCGCAGCACACCGTTGCTATAGTGGAATCAATTGAACAGCTATATTTAGAATGGCCCCGTCATGTGGGTTAGAACAGTCTTCGTAGATTTCCAAAGCATTGCATTGTAAAATCCTTGTGTTTTTGTCAACCTCCACAACATGCTCAGTTGACACTTCCAACAAATTTAACGGCGTTTCCTCAGAACAGTTAATTTCGACGTACGAAATCTCATATTGAAAAAAAAACACCACACAACTCTTGGTATTTTCATATTCAAACTAATTTGATGGACAGATGAATTCAACCTGTCCTGAGGATTTCTGGTCGCAGCGACAACACTTACATGATGACTGTGGCTCATGCCACAGGCTGTGTACTTGCTTTAATATGTACAAACCTTGCATACATGCAGTTGACAGTTTATGCCGAATTCTAAAACTCAGATTGATTGACGCTACGAACATCTAACAAAAGAAACACAGGTCACTAACAATGAGCCTCCATTGTCATTGCACCTTACTTTCTTTTGTTAGATATTCACAGAGTGAGCAGTGCTGGGTATGACGACCCAGCCTGCCGTGCTCCAAGACGCAGAGTGGGACACCTGTGCATAGTGTTTTTATTCTGTTGACTGAAATCATCTTTGCCTGAAATCGTCGTCTGACAATTAAACCCATTGTTTGGTTTTTTTTTCTGCTCACAGACAATTGTTGGTGAACAAGAACATCCGGACGATTTACAATATCTTCGTGGCCATGCTGATCGTCTTTGTTCTAAACACGGCTGTCTACGAGTACATTGAAAATGGCAGGTAAGGACCAACTGAGTGTAGCTTAGATGTATCCTATAAAATTGACCATATCTACGCATATACGGCGATTCTGGGGTGGCTGAATGAGCTGATTCCTTTACATGTGATAGTGCTCGGTACAAACTCAAGAGGGCGATCTGAGGCCTAACGTGCACATGTTTGATCAGAGTCGAGCCACTGTCTGAATCACTCGGTTCCGGCCGGTGATGGTACGTCTGCCTATGGAAGCCGCTAGCTTGCAGCTGACCAGTCATTTCCCCTAGATGCGTGTGTCCTGGCCAGCCATTGCCATGAAAATCGGGACAGAGTAGTTGAACTGTTTCTAATTACAGTCTAGGAGCGTTTTTGAAAAGAGTGGATTCGGCTTAGACTTGGGTTTCGCTGGTTCCAGCCATTTTGAAGCAGTGTTCGAAACCACATGTTCAAGCTCTGACTGAAACCAGTGAAACTGAAGTCTAAGCCAAATCCATTTCGTTTTGAAAATGCTCTAGGATCCAACTTTCTCACCGAGTCTGATGCCTTTTTTTTTCTCCGTGTGTACAGCATCAAGCTGAACCTTGACATGCTACTCTGGCAGTTCGGACAGTTTCCCGTCGTCTTGTCCACCTGGTGTGTCATGATGATGTGGACCATGGTGGTCACCTTTGTCATGTTCCAGTACTGGGCCACCAATCGCCATAAACCAAACCGTATTCCCGATGGGGTAGGCCCGACGTAATGGTTTCATTACTAGAGGCTAGGTGTTCACCAAGAGCTCACGAGAATCCACTTTCAATAGGGCTCGACATGAATGCACAACCTGCTATTTTCCAGGGCCGAGCGGTCGACGAAGCCTTTTGTTTGGAATAGAAAGCATTTATACCTGTCGAGCTCAGCCCATGGAATAATTTCGTAGTGTACTTTGACAATTAGAATTAGAAGTCATTACTGTGGTGGTACAACTCGTTTGGACGGTTGTTACGTGCACGTCACGTGCCTCGTCGACCACTAGGGTGTCGTGATTTGCCACATGCACGTGCACGTCAAGCTGAAAAATGTGTCTACTCAGATTAGTTTATAATCTTGATGAGCGGGGATAGCAAACTGTAGTTAGGACAATGTGCACCCCATAAATATGCAAAAGTACTGTATAATCCTTTTCCTCAGTGATGATGAACTAGAAACTTTCTGAAGTACAGGGGAAAATGGTGTTACTTTAACCTTCAACCTTTGACCTGCCCTCCTCAGGTTTGGCTTTGTGTCTACTTCGCCTCCCAGCTCTTCATGGTAGTCTTTCCGCTGTGGGCGGTCCTTGCCCACCAGCTTCCACCTGCCTCCACCATCATCGTCATCGCAGAGCAACTCCGCCTCATCATGAAGACCCACTCCTTCATCCGCGAGAACGTGCCCAGGGCCCTGCGGTGGAAGCCCCATCCAGGTAATATACGTAGGTTGTTTGGAGTTGAGGTTGAGATCGGAATCACAGAATTTCATGGAGCTGGTGCATAGAAACTACTGCCTAGCAAAATTATGTGGTTAGCTAAAACTAGTTGGGAACCAGTCATGAGTAATGTCGTTTGCATGCAATTTTGCTGGTAACCTGATTCTGCATAGCAAATATTTGGTATGCTTAGCAGAATTGTGTGTTAAGGAGCTCTATGAAATCAGCCTGTGAAGGTAGTTGGTGGTGAGTGAAATTGATTTTCTGGTATCGATTTCTCAGTTCAGTAATTTGGGTAGTTTGAGTTATTTGGTTAAGTTGATTTTGTTTTTAAGTGACTCTTTGTTGATTTTGCCTGATGAAATGTGTTGTCTATTTGAATTTTGGACAAGTCTCTTGCAGGGTCACTTTTGGGTGTAGTTGATTTGCCGCTTAGTTATTTATGAAGTTGATTAAGCTGCTTTATGGATGAAGCTGCTTCGTGGTCTAGCTAATTTAGGTTTGGTTGATATTAATTCTCTAGTTGACATCTTTTTTCAATATGACCAATATTTGGTTGCATTTTTTTTTAGAGGATTCTAACTTTAAAATATGGATTTTTGGTAGGGTTGGGGGGAGAGGGGTTAAGATGAATTTAATGCTTAGCATGTAATCTATCTTGGGTGGAGTTTATGGGCTTGAGATGTAATTTGACGATGTTGAAATCAGCACCAGTACATTTGGATTGCCTTGCAGTTGCCAGTCTCCTGCACAGGAATGGACTCACTAACCCCCAGCTCCACTCGACCAACGGCCAACTCCGCACCAACGGCCACATGCGCAGCAACAGCGAAGGCTGTCCCCGCTTCCTCAGACGGGGCAACGGCGTGAGCTTGGCCGGCCAGGCCCAGCCGGGTACCAACAGCGACAGCGGCGGTGGCCACGACGGCAGTCCCGGGCCCTGCCCTGACTTCTCTCACTTCCTGTACTTCCTCTTTGCTCCCACGCTGATCTACCGGGACCGCTACCCGCGCACCCCCAGGATCCGGTGGCACGTGGTCAATACAAACTTCCTACAGGTGAGCAGCTAGCCCCAGGAGGTGGACGGAGCCAAGTTGTAGCCAAGTCCATCACAAGTCCCCTCAAGTGTCGTTTGGTCTCGGGTCAAATCATTACCTACTTAATGAACTTTAAAAAGCATTCCTTTGTCATCGTTCATCCTGTTACTTGTGAATGGACTTGCGACTAGTCTTGCAAATCAGCCATATAGCACTGATACAGAAATTTGAAGAGTTAACAAACATGGCTCAGATGGTTTTGAATCAGTGATAAATTCACAAGAAACAAAGATTGCGAAGTGTTCTTGTGTTTTGGTGAGTGAACAATTCTTGTGACTGCACGACATCTCGTTCTGCCTGTGACCTCTTCGGTAACAATAAACACGGGTTATAACGCCTACCCTTGATGTCCAGAAATCTTGATGTACACAGAAATCCCAGTGCACGTGCAGACAATATTCAGCAAGCTGGAGCACCAGGCTAGCATGTCTAATTCCCATCAGAAAATTTTTTGACTACATTTTTGAGAAGTAGGATGTTGTGACTTTCCAAACAGACAAGGGCAAATCCAGAACTGAACTTGGGGGGGGGTTTGAGGGCATCATGCTGATACAGGGGGCCCAAATATGTGGAAATTTTGTTAATGTAACCTTTTATGGCTTTTCCGAGGGTTGACGCCATGTAGGGGTCTTGTTACATGCTTTTTTTAGGAAAGGAAAGAAAATGAACCGAAAAGTCCCCTTTCTTTCATTATTCTAAAAATCGCATTGAGGGGGCTTCCTTTTTGGCAGGCCATGCTCCCCCTGGATCCGCCCTCGCAAACGGACACATGCCTAAAATGGAAGAACTTGCTGTTGGTCTCTCCGCCTTGAGCAGCAGCGCCCCTTCATTGGTTAAAAAGAGCCATGTTAGAGGGGAGTGTTCATTTTGTTGGCAGCCATGCTTCCTTAAATGCGTGAACCAGCGAAATGCAGCTCCCGCCCAAGGAGCCTCCGTTTCTGTGAAAATTGCGCCCTCTCGTGGTCCCGCTGAAGGTGGATACTTCAGGTCATGAAATGGCTTCATTCATCCCCCCCTATCCCCGTGTACATTACCCCCTCCCCCCCAGGTGCTTGCATGCCTCTTCTACACCTACTACACCTTTGAGCGGTTCTGCGTGCCCGTCTTCCGCAACTTCAGCCAGGAGACGCTGACCGTCCAGCGGTTGATCCTCTGCGTCTTCAGCTGCATGCTGCCAGGGACGCTAGTCCTCATCCTGGCGTTCTTCGCCATCTTGCATTCCTGGATGAACGCCTTCGCTGAGATGATGCGCTTCGCCGACCGACAGTTCTACAAAGTGAGCTTTAAAAAAAAAGTGACAGTCAAATATATTTGCATGAGTGATGAGTTCAGTTACAAGCTTAAGAACTTCACCACGAGTACGAGAGTGAGTTCTTCATAACAAGTATAAACAAGTCTGTTAATTGAGCTACCCGCGCAGGTGTTAAACTTGGCTGCTATCATAATGTCTTTTTTATTTGTTTATGTGAGTTTGAATTCGAGTGGGAGTACTCCACCACAGGTGCAAATTCTTCATCATGATACAAATGCTCCATGTTGAGTATGAGTGGGTTCTTCACCACGAGTTTGTTTATGTAAATACAAATTACGAATATACATGTTTTTTCTCATTTGAGTACCAGTATGAGTAAGGGTAAAAAGAAACTACTCAAGTACTGCGGTACTAGAAAAGAAATGGAAAATTACTTGTTAGAGTCCTTTTTCTAGTCACTTTGTCATGCTGGTACCCTTCCCATGCTGGTACCCTTCCCATGCTGGTATCTCTCCCATGCCGGTACCCTCCCCATGCTGGTACCCTTCTCATGCTGGTACCCTTCCCATGCTGGTACCCAAGGCCTTCCCATGCTGGTACCCTTCCCATGCTGGTACCCTTCCCATGCTGGTACCCTCCCCATGATGCCCTTGACGGTTTTGCTCGTTATCCAGGATTGGTGGAACTGTAAGTCATACGCCAACTACTACCGCACCTGGAACATTGTCGTGCACGACTGGCTGTATACGTACATCTACCGAGACTTCCAGGTAGGGTGGAGCCAATATTGTTTACCACAGTTCTGTGGTAGCCGAAAGGCTGGGTCATCCAATAGGAACTATAGGCACTGTGCCGAAGGCCTATAAACAGTTCGAGGGCCTGGGAAAAAGTGTGGGGTCTTACGAAATTATCGCAGGTGATTTGTAAAACACAACCACCAATGTTCACACCCACACAAGAAAAGTTTCAGCATCTCTCTCCAAATTTTCTGTCTCGGGAAGGCTTCATATTAAATCATAGTTTACTCTGCCTAAGGGTGAACCCAAAATGCAGCACTAATCGGCATTATGAAATTGGTGCTCAAACCCAGGTTGGAGTAGAGCCCACGGAACACTGATACCAAGGGGTCTGCGGAATACTTTTTTAATCGGACCCTGCTCAGTCTTTGTCACGTTGTAGGGGAGTGCGTCTTGCAAACTGAAAAACCTAAAAAAAAATGAGGGGGGGGGGACTCAAAGTTACTGGTATCCCTGTTTCTCTTGATTTCCTTCCATCAATGTTTTCCTCTGTCCTCTCTGCTTCCTCTCGTCAGCTCCTGCAGTTGAGGAAGAGCATCTCCATGATGGCAGTCTTTGTCATCTCGGCTCTCGTTCACGAGTACGTGCTATCCCTAGCGTTCGGCTTCTTCTTCCCCGTCTTGATGGTCCTCTTTGGGGGAGTTGGATGTGAGTGTGAAATTTGTCCCCTTCTCATTTTTTTTCCAAACGCATTCTGAGGAAGCATCCAAGGGAACCATCTTTTAGGGTCGATTTTTCCTATTGGAAGTGGAAAAAGAAATTGATGATGCCTGTGAGTGATTCTGGCTGTCGTTTTTTCAAGCGTGGTGATGCTCGTATCATTAGGGTTGTGATTGAGAGTAATGCCTAGCCATGTGATACTTATGGCTCCTGGCTAATGTTCAGATTACGAGGCTGCGGCTACAAATAGCATGTGTGTCTGTGGAAGCCGCAAGCAACTTTCCCACAGATGTGTGTATAATTGCTAGCCGTAGCCAGGTCATTCTTATGTGACCTGACAGATCAGGAGACTCCCAACATGGGAGATGCAAGGTTCAGTTTGCTAGATTGCCTGCATATTTTTTCTACAGAGGTCCACGGTTCGTTTCTCACCAGTTAACTGCTGGATGACTCCATTGGTAGAGCACCAGTGTGCTTTTCCAGAGGTTGACAGTTCGATTCCCACCTCAGTCAATTTTTCAGTGTATTTGGAGCAGGCACCATTTCCCTGGTCCACGCGAGCTGTCCCAGCTACCAACTGGCACATAACAGTGTGGGCGGTAACTAGGGAATCTCTCTCTCCTGTCCCTCTCCACCCTGCAGTCATGTTCATCTTCATCCCTAGCAACGGGTCGTCCAACGTCCAGAACATCCTCGTCTGGCTCTCGCTCTTCATTGGCAACGGGATCCTCATGTGTCTGTACAGCCAAGAGTGGTACGCCCGGCAACACTGCCAGTCGCCAGACGGGAACCTAACGTTTTTGGTGAGTCCTTGAAGGATGGACGTGATCACAATACGGGGGAAAAAGCCCTTGTCATTTGGGCAAGAAATCTGTCTGATTTTGCCCACAGGAGGGGATAAACTGACTGCATACTCTATGTGTTCTGATTTGAGACACCAAGCTCTGTTGGAAATATTGATGGTTTAGGCTGAAGGATTTGTTGGTGGATTTGAGAAAGGGATATTTCCTTTTAAGACCAGTTTTGAGGAAGCCACACTCTGTCAAAGATCTAGAGAGCAGATGCATTTTTTCCTTTTTCAACAAGCTGTAATGTTAGTGTTGGCTGTCCATACTTCATCCACACACCAACACTGGTATTCAGAGGGTATGGAGTGCCATTTAGTGACATAATAATTTTTTTCGTAGATTTGCACCAGCAGCGACTAATAACTTTTACACATTGTTCGTATGAACCCCTTTTCACCATTTACTGTACTTTTACAATCAAGGGATGAATGCTCAACTCATCAGTGAACAAGATAAATAAAGATAAAACTACTGAAATAAGGATAAAACTACTGATTTTTTTTTTCAATTTCTCGTTTTACATTCCAGGATGCTGCAGCAGAGTTGGTCGTGCCAAAGTCTTTCTTTTGCAACTGGAAGTTCTGAATTTTTGAGAACATTCCGTCTACGAACAGGTATAGAGCATTTTCCCCAGAAAAAGGTTTCAGACCTTTGGGGCCGATATAAAGTGGAATTCACTGACTTTAAGACTTTATTTTCAGAAGTCAGTTTGCTATGGAGACTTTGTCCATGAGTATGCCTTTTCTTGTAAAATACCAAAGATGGCAGTCAAAATGCATCAGTTTGCCTGGTATGCAGCAGTTTTGAGCATTTGATATTGCTGCGTGGGAACCAGTGATGGATAAGAGAGCTCTTAATTTCCTGACTGGTAACCATCCCTCCTTTCCAAGTCTAGAATACATGTGTAAGATTGTGGGTCGGGGTACCAGCCTACTTGAACCTCATCAGCAGGCAGCTCTTCGCCTTCCCCCTGGTATGTCTGCTCAGAAATTTCTGAATGCAGATTTTCGATGACCAGCATGTGTGGACCAGTGAAGAACACAACGCCCTCTTCTGTTGGTGCTTACGGTCTATAGAGTGTACAGTTGTGCTCTCTCTTGCATTACGATTTCTGTCATGGGTAATTATGCAATCATTTATAGAACTTTTTTTCTTAGATCTTAAAATGTAAGAATAAGAAATTTTTGTGTTAATGTCATGGTGATTTACAATGCAATTCATGTCAGAGGCCCTGAGAACTGTGTCTTGTTGCAAAGCAGTATTTATCTTAAAAAGTTTTGAGAGAGAAAAAAAAAAAGGCAAATAAACCGAGGTACAGTTTGTACCAAACGCTCAGTCAAAAATGTATTTCTCCAGAAATAAGTTGTCATTTAGACAGAAAGTATTGTACAAAGTCTGAATAAAGTATTAAGAAAAAAAGAACACTTTTAATGAGTTTGAAATGAGGAAAGTATGATTTTTTTTCTATACCTTATCTCCAAAGTACAATTTGTTGATCTTAAACTTCTGAGAGTGTAGATTTCTCATTAACAGTGCCGGAATTGAAAAATGTGAAATTTGAATAATTGCTTCAATCTGTCTTGGGCTTTACCTATGATTACCATATTCTGATGTGATAAATTACTGTTCATCTCATTTGAATGGAGGAGGCATCTACACAGAATTATAGAAAGTCACTGGGCAAAAGGAGATGGTCGTTTCCATCTAATGTCTCAGTTAAGTCAGTACTTTTAATAATGTCATCTGCTGCCGCATGTCGGGAAAACTTGTTTTTTTAATAGCTTGTGAAAGTAGTGACAGTCATGCAAAGTCCTGAATGTGAGGTTAAAGGGCCACATAAACGGGCGCCTGCTTGATGTGATCACGGTACAAAAGCATGGTGCAAAAAGTGGTCTTTACGACCAGCGCCCTCTGTTGGCATTCAGTTTCAAAAGTTAAACTTTGAATGGGGGAAATAGGGCCCTCTGTGTTTCAAAACTAAAAAGAGATGTTATCAACATCAGTTCCTTACAGTAGCGCCCTCTGTTTGATACTTTGAAGTACCTTGTGGAAAACCCAGTGTGTAACAGTACGAGAGCAAGCCCAGGGGCTAGCTATAGTTCAATAACTTTGTTAACAAGCCACACGTGCAATACTGTCACGCTCAAACAACCCCAGTCAAACTTTTTTTTAAAGATCTCATTGTCGCTCACATTTTGCCTATGCCTGCAACTCTCGCGGCGTTCATGGTCAATGACATCTGAGATGATTGTTATCTTGTGAACGATTCTTTCTCTGCTGATAAATAAAATCAGCTTTCGAGAGCCACTGGTGCAATCATGCCCTCAAGGCCAGGCCCCAAGGCCACGTTCCAAATGACGGTCTGGATGGTCCAAACTGGGCATCCTTTTGGACATTTTGATGTTAAAATAAAGTAGGCAAACTGCAGATGAAAATACAACAGATTGTATTCTGTTTACAGTGTTTATTTCGTACCAAAGAATTTTTTTGTAAAGATGTTATGAAATTGTGAGAAACCTCCAGGCCCACCTTATAGTGGAAAGGTGCTGCTCGAAACTGTAGACACAAAACATAATGGGTTGCAAATCGTGCACAACTCTTGGTATTTTTTTGTTAAATTCAGACTTAAAAGAATTGATTTGCCAGATTTGCCAAGATTTAGGCAAAAAAGAGAACTAACCTCTGTTTTTTTTTACCCAGCTTTTGTGGCCTTGTCATTTTTGCAACTGTATGTTGTGACTCATAGCTCCTCATAGGGCTTCGGCGTATGTGTTACACCTTGAAGTTTTTTCAAGTGTTTATACATTAAGTATTAGATTTTAAAGAAAAGTTCAACCTATTTCGGTGTCAGGGTACTAAATATTCAGCAGAATATGTTTACTGGCTCTTTTTGTTAGCTTCGGTGGATTGCAAAATAGAAAATAACATTAATGTGTCAATACTATTGAAACATGACAGATTGTTAAAGAACTACTTAAATTATGTGAGATATTATAAATGTTATTTTCCACATTAATTGAAAATGTAACTATGTAGTCGTTGATTCATGTCATAAAAGAGTACAAAACTCCAAAAAACGAGTTTGTTTCTTGCGATGATTAGTAAAAGAAGATGTGTGTCCGAGATTTGAACTTCAATTACCTTGCAGTTTTCAAATTACCCCTTCCAACTCCCTTAAAGTAAAAAGAATGGTTTTACAAGTGCAAATGAAAATGCCTTTATACTTCACGTAACATTACGGTAAAAGCAGGATATGCTTTATACTGATGTTTTCTTTCTGACTCGCATATTGTGGGCAACATATCTATTGATTGTTGATTTTCCTTCAGTTTCAAAACCTGATGATTTCGTAATTTTTTTTGTTTCAGTTTGAGTGCCTTGGAATTGGGCTAGTTTAATTTGGTAAAATTTTGTGGCAAAGAGAAATTATATGAGATTTGTACAGATTATATTGATGTCGATATATGGATGTTCCCGTGAATAAATGATTCTGAAATCACACTATACAAAGAAATATGTCTGATGACGTCTTGGCTCATGCTGTTTTGAGACGTTGATTTTTTTTGGGGGGGGGGTTGTTATTTGTTTTATATCGCTCAATACCAGCAAAGCATTTAAAATACATGTAGTTTATATATCTGTCCCGTGGGGGGGGGGTTAAAAGTAAGTGGGTGAAATTAAAAGGGGAGGTTAAACAATGTTTTATATAGTTCAATTATGCTGGGATCAAATAGCTGGCAGGAAAAAATGCGCCTCGGGACCATCATGGAGGTAGAATCACATGGTACCATACAGCTTTTAATGTACAGTATAGCACCATGCGCGGTACGCAACTTCGCACCTGCTATACACTCAGATACAAAACAATCACGCTAGTGAACATGTAATCATCCGCCTCATTCATGAAATCAGTTAAACGACAAACTGTCAACCAGCAAATATAATTTCCGGAATTTCTTGTAGGAATTATTAATATGCTTAATTATAGTCATTATTTCCAGACAAAAATGACCTGTCTGTGACGGTAGGTGGGTATGTTTGTGCGCAGTGATATAGAAGGAAAGTAGTTCCAGTTATGAGATGCTGAGATTGAAAATGGCCCTGGGGTAAACAAAACCGCACACAACAAGTGCGCTGTTGACCGGTGATGCGTGCTGCACAGCCAAGCTAATCCTTGTTGTACATGAACGTATACGTATGCGGAGAACATGTGCGGAAGTGAAACTTTTGCGTAGAAATGACGGAAATTTGTTGATATAGAATCGTCGCTTTTGGATTATGGACTTCATTTCCCGGACACCATGAAATGCCTGGAGCCCAGGGTCACTCCAGTGCTGTTTTGGGGGATTCATGCGGTCCTTTTCGCCCAGGTTGTCGCTGGTAAGTAAAAAGTCCTGTCACATCGACGAAAGTCCGAGAAAGTTAAGAGAGTCGAGTGGTTTGGCGTCCCGTGTTGCCATGATGTCGTGGGGTCGCAGTGGGCTTTCCTTCCGGCAGGTTTTCAATGCTGAGTGCTGCGCGGAAACTTTCGTACTCTTTCACAAGAAACAGGGAATTGCGTTAGCTTTGCATGGCTATCATTTCAGGATACTGATCTTCCTAGTTAACTATTGGCTTAAGAATATGTATTTGTTTCTGTAACGAAGAAAATGATTTGCCGTGTCGTGTTTTTTCAATGTCATGTTTGTATGCAAATCATGGTGCTTGTTCATCTTTTTGTGTTGCCATTGCCAGGCACGTCATGTAAAAATAAACTCCTATTGGCATGTTTAGAAGGTGCAGCGACCTTTTTTTAGCATTAGTGTTATTGAATTTTGACCAACAGAAGAATATAGTCAACTTGAAGTTGAAAAAGGTTTATTTCTCATCATTAATAAGAGTTGCATCTGTGGACATTATTTATTTTCCCTTAAAATATTACAGCAGCCATCAAAAAGTGACAACATGCCCTAAAAAGTGAAATTTAGGTAAGAAAATTCCGAGGCAGTTACAAAACACTTCGGTTTTTCAGACAAGTCTGATACTGTGCGCAGGAGAATCGAGTGTTGTATATATATATATGGAACTCTTTCCATTCTCACTTGTTTGTAAGCCATGAGAAAATAATAACAAAATCATAACATGCCCCCAAAGTCAAATTCAGCAGTGAAAATATTGAATCATTTACTTTAAAAACATTTTAAAAATTTTTCAGACCCAAGGTTCTCATACGGTTTGTGTACAGAGTGTCAAGTGATGTCACTTTCCCTGAAATTTTGGGGGAGAAAATAAACATGATGAAAATATTTTCGAAAGGAATATGGCAACAGTAAAGTCAAATATGCCAGTTTGAAATTATCTTTGAAATACTGGTGATGAGAGAGGAGAATCTTCGAAAAAACTTTGTAGTAACAAGATGGTGTCTACACATGTTTATTACCAGTATGAAAATAAAGATTTCATACATGTGGGTCCTTCAATAAATTAAGGATTCAATTATGTGTGAGTCCAAATCTCAGCTGACATGATTGTGAAAGTTCAGAAGACTTTTTTTTTTGCCCAAGAGTGATTACATGTAAGTGATATCACCTGCCAAACAAACATAAATTGTTTGAACTCAATTTCAGTCATATTCTATGTTGAATTGCACAGGTTTGGTATAACACGGACACAACAGTGTCACGCTTTTGGACCTGGAATATACGTAGGCCTACATGTATAGAGTAACCCATGCATGTTTTAGACACCTGTATGCAAAACGTCTCTAGTGTTTTCTTAAAAATTGTCTCATTGATTCATATTTCAAAATCAGATTACATGCACTCTGAATCCTTAGGCTAATGGTGTCACTGTTGTTTTGGACACTTGAACTTGAGTTTGGGCAGATTGATCTTATTTTGTCCCGGATTATACTTGCAACACTGTATGTTCGGAGTGTGGATGTACATGTACTTTTGAGTAAAGTTAAGGGAAACTTATCTTGACTGAAGCATGCACATGTAACTTATCCTCAACCATTGAATCATTTGATTAAACTTTTTTTCACTGATAGGTGTTTAAAGACTTCCCATGTCTTCTCTTTGAATATCATTTCATCTGACCAGTTGAACAGTTCTGTGAAAAATGCGTTTCAGTTGAGTAACCTTAAACCATTATCAACACTCTACAGCAGTTGGAAGCCAGACGGTGCTCACTCACCCACTCAGAAAGCGCCACAACCCATTGAAGTGCCTCCCAAACTCCATTATTACACCAGACACCGGCTCATCGCTCTTGCTGAAAAATGCCTTTGTTGGCCGACATGTTTGTCGGATTATTCTAGCAGGCCAAGCCATTCAATAGAGACAGGGAAACTGTTACATGCAGCGTGGCTAGTCATGCATGGGCAGTGAACAGTAAAGAATTTCAACTTTCGAATGGATGACGTGAACTTTTTGTCGACCACAATTATGCTTTCAGTTGTTCAAGAGCTAAATTATTGCATATCCTGAAAAAGAAAAAGGCCATAATATTGTAGCCACCCTTCAGAAACAGTGCTCGGCAGTAACAGCAGGCTAATTACCAAAGAACATGTGTGACACAATTCCATTTTGAGTTTTGCTCCTTTACAACTTTTTTATCTTTTTTTTTTGCCATATACGTTATTCATGTACATGTACTGATGTTGGTAAAAATCTTTGATAAAATAAAATTTAATTAACATACAAATGTTGCGTCATAGGCCCTAAACTGGCTTCATCGAAGATCTCGGCCGGCTGGCCAACCTAGAATTCCTTGTCATCTTTGTTTTTCACAGATGCAAAGCATACCTTATGCCAAATGTAGGAGAACGTTTCAGGGAGGTAACCATTGGTAGGAACTCAGAGGGTGGTCCGGATAAAAATAAATCCCTGGACGTTATTATCAAGGATTTGCTGGACTGTTGCTGGCTTATTTTAGCAACTCTGTTAGCCTAAGGGCAGACAGAAAGTTTGGTAACAAAAAATACTGGACCGTTGAGGTTGATATTTTATGCACCCCCCAAAAAAGTCTCTGTGTATAAATAAGAGTAGTTTCATAATGTTCTTACAAGTTTAAAGTTCTTTTCCAAAAGGTTATATTATTTAATAGCCCATGCTGTGTAAAGTTATACTGCAGTCCTTGAAAACTGCACTTTCACTAGGATTAATTATTTAGGGTTTTCCAGTATTTTCATAGTTCAAGTCGTGAGCCGAAATGGATTGATGCAAGGGTGAATGTGAAATCTTATGAAGAAAAATTGATCTTAGTTCTGGAGTTTATTTCTTGGAGCATTGTAGAGATTGCTAGTGAGTTTGTTTGCAGTTGAGTACCCTGTACGGACTTAATTTTAATGATAATAATTTATTTGATGTAGGGTCGTCATGGTACTTAGGATGTACTCACGGCAACACATCATCAGAGAGCTTACTGCAAGACTCAGATGGGAATCTGGTGTTCACCCCAGCCTCATGTGCAAGCTCTTGTTGGGCAAGAGGGTAAAAATCAAATTAAAAAATTAAATCCTCATGATTTATCAAAGTGTTCTACATACTGTGTAGGAATATGCTGTGATAAGCCGTCGTGTTGGGAAGAAGTTTATATCTTTTCTCGAGAGATGCTTAATGCTTATGTCAATCAGAATGGTTTTGCTACATGGTGAAATAAAACGTTGAAAACTTCTGTCATTTCCTGTTTTTTTTTTTAATCTGAGAATTTATAAAATGGACATGTCATTCCCCAAAGAATTGTACATTTTCTTTGCCTTAACAATAATTATTTCATCAGTGTGGGTGGTCCTGCAGAGCTTTTTGATCCGAAAGGAACAGCTTCTGTCATTGGCTCAAAGCACAAGTTTGTAACTTCCACAACTGTTTTTTCCCGTTCACGTCTTCTTTCTCTTCAAAGTTATCATGCCTAAATGGCATTGCATGGTCTGGGGTTTGGGAAAATGTCTGTTGAACTTCAGAGGATTAAGGATTGGAACACATTGTGGTGCTTTGTTGTCATAGTTTCAGTTTATTTATGCAATACAGATTCCCGTATGCTGGTATACATGGACAAGGTGCCAATTGTACCTGTAGCAGTGTAATAGGAGAGAGGTTACCAGACCAATTATGCAATATAACGTAAGTTTTCTCTTGACCTCTTTTTAAAATTTGTGATCTGCCAGTTTTTTTTTCTGCCAAATTTTTTATCTGCCAGTTAAATTATAGCCTTTACGGCCCTTGAAGAGAAATTTATCTTATTAAAAATGTCCTGCATTTGCTAATGTTAGATTACACGTTCGCTGTACAGTACAGCAACAGTGCGATAGCTGTGATAGGAAAAAAAAACAAAAAAGAGGAAAATCTAATGTTTTTGCTAAAACACCTCAAATGTCAGAGCTTTGCCTGAATATTTCGAGGTTTCATCAAATGTAGAAGGAACATTTTAGCACTGAAGTAAATTTGTGGATTCACAAGTTACAAAATATCACAAACAGATGTGGAAATGTCAGTCTGCCGTGCGGAGGTGACGGCGCAGTCAGTGTCTACTCGGTGGACGGTCCCTATTTATTAACCGCCGAGCTGAGTCGGTCTCGACACTTGGTGCAGGAAGGGACCACAGTCCGCTTCGAGGCCAGAGTGGCCCTGGCAAGGGATGAACTGGAAGACTTAGGTAGGCAATTTCAATTATTTTTGTTTGGGTGGGGACTGTAGAAATGAGATTTGTTGCAGGGCACGACTTCCCGAATTGAAGTATCCTCCAAAGATGTTTGGTTGAGAACTGTAGTGGAGACGTGACTTGAGAATTTGTGGGTAACAGGAGGAAAATTCAAGAGGAAAAGAATGGTCAGTCCGTATAATGTTCGATTACAATTGGTCCAGTGCAAGTAAAAATACAATCTTTGATACTTCTGAAATGGCAACTTCATGACTGTCGGTAGCCCAAACCCCACATGTTTAGTGTATTAAAATTACTCACAGGCATCACATGCACATGTAGAACTCTTGTAGCATTTCCCCTGGTCAGGGGTAAACATTTTACTAAGAATGACAACATTTGACGTTAGTTGGAAGTTGAAACTTTGCACATTTTTTTCAACAGCCATTAAAATTGTCAGAATTAGTCTCTGTGCACCTGTACATGTGTGTTGTGGTGTAAGGGGTTGAGCTAACTGAGAAGTGGGGAAAAATTGAAGGGGGGGTTCATTCCTCCTAGCCCCGCGCCTGCAGTGGCTCCCACTGCATGTGTGAACTGTGCGGTTATATTTGAACTGCCACCAGTCGTAGGACATTGGCCCATATTCCTTCACCCTCCACATTCACAGGTGTTTCCAGCCCACATCTGTAGCAACACCAACACATCTGTCTGGGGATCAGAAAGACCACGGTTCATGTTTCTTTGGGACTAACAGTTGTGCAAATGTTGCCGGAGCCAAGAAAAATGGGGAAAGGAAATATCATAAATCAGGGGAGATTACTGCTAAATCCCTTGCATGTAAGCTCTCGTGGGTGGTCGGGCCGTTTCAGTATGGTCTGGACAAGGCGTCAGCGTATATTATTTCCAGTTGCAGACAAAGCGCTGATGTTTGCATTGTCTTGCCTTTGTCAGACTTTTTCTGTCTCTTGGAAGACTTCCAAATTGGAGTCTTTTGTCTGCCAAGTAGGGACCTATTTGCAACCATTTTCTGGCAAGTTTTCATACACAGAAACCAAGTCAAAGAAAAAAAACGAGTCAAAGTTGATTTGTCTGGCTGTGTAGAAATTTTGAAAACAGATTTGGGATGCAACTTGAGGTAGAGAATGTAATCAAATTGCATGAATTTATTTTTTTTTTCATCTGCTGATGTCAAAAATGATTTTCTTTCATTGTAAATTTTTTGGTGTTTTGGGTAGTAGTGTAAAAGTATCTCACTTGAGCTAAACTTTACACGTAGTATTGCCATTGTGAATGTGCCGTTCGATCCTTACTCCGTGCTTCTGAAGGGAAAAAACTGAAAACCTGTGCATTCTCTGTACAGGTACATGTAGTTCAACAGAAAATGGACAGATGCAAGTGTCAATGTCTGTGCTTGACAGACCCGACTCTGTCCTAATACAGAAAAAAAAACAGGTGTTGGATTCTTAGGGTAGATTTTGGATAGTGAAGTTAACAAAGATTCTAAACTTGTGTAAATCAAATTTATATGTACTGCTTTCAGGTCTAGATGGATTCAGTGGCAGCCAGTTTGATGAAATTGTCTTCAGGTGGAATGTAAATGGTGAACGGATTGCGGAGACGTCCCTTCACTATGGCAACTCCTCTGTCGTAGACAGTTTTGTGTATACTTTTCGTCATGAGGGGAGATGGCTCATAGGTAGGTAGATTTTTTAAAAATTGCTGTGCAGTTCTCACTCAATCTTAACTTTTTTGTAAACAATTTGTTTTCATTTTGCGTAGTTTTTTACTTAGTTAAGTTTTTAATGTTACCAACTTAGACAGAGCAATCAATCAAAAATTGTAGATAAAGTAATATGAACTGCTAATGGTGCAAATGGAAAAATGCTTTTCCTCATTTTAATAAGTTAACTTTTGAGTTTATTAACGCTCAAGCTTGTCTGTACTGATGTGTAAAAACAGCAAAAAAAGTTGCTTTGCCTTGAAAATAATGAGATTGCAAACAGTTATCAATTACATCCACTCTAAGGGATTGTACATTATTCCAAATTGCAATGGAAGGACAACTTGGGTATGTTTGCTAGAACACTGTTAACCATCGGGCACCCCTGTCCTTGTGTTATGGAACTAGTGGGGTAAAATGAATTAAGCCTTGGGAGTAAGGATTCCTAAAGTTGGATTTCGATCACATTGCTTTTACTTCACACTGCCGCTGTTTGTGCAGGGGCAACTGCTGTTGTTAGTGTAAGGGGTGATATACCTTGGGGGAAAGTTCCTTTCTGTGGAAAGCTATGGGCTGTGCTGACAATGGCAGACTCTGGGCGGCCACTAAGGAATGGATTGAAAGGAGGGGATTTGCTGGGATTGCTCGCTCTGTGCTGCGGGCAGTAGCGATGCATACCTGCTGCATATGGGGCCCCTGTACCAATTCACGGCGTGAGGGATTGGTAGCACAGGGGGATTTACATCTTCCTTGGAAGATCACTGTTTGGCTAAGCACTTTCAAGGTGTCTTCGGAATAATACTTGGGCTCCCTCTTATACTTGTAAAGGCCGTTGTGTAAGAATGTATGAAGCTTGTGTCAGCCTTTATTGTGAGATTCCACTGTACTGTTATTGAACAGTGATGAATCATTGACTCCAGACCACTGGTGGTATTGCTGTTTCACACTCGGTCAACTTGTTTTAGTTGTAGACGTGATGAGAGTGGAAAGTAATGTTGATTTTACACCATCAGAAATAAAGATCAAAGGGATCATCATCACATTCATTGCAGAACCTGCGGAAGCACTGCCTGTAAGGATAATAAGAAATGAATGGAATGAACATTGTACAAAAATTTCCTGGAATAGACATTTAGTTTTTGAAATGAATAAGATGTTGTCATGAAATAGATAGGCCTATACGTAAAATAGTAGAAGTGAAACCTTTCCATCCTTGTTTGCCCGTGCATGATCGGTATTTTAATCTTAAAATCCTGCCGTTGAATTGTTTCCCACAAATTTTGTTTTGGCCAACATTGGTAATAGGCGTATGAAAACACCTGAAATTTGTTTTGCACTGACTCGCAAAGTTGATTGAAGTAGCCAGTTGAACTCTGTAGAGCTCAAAATTACGGAAGAGCTGTCTTTTTGCTTCACTCTCTGTGAATACCTACATGTGCCTTTAACTGAACTGAACTCTTCGGCTGGCCTGTTAACGAACTTCTAAAATTATCTCCACCTAAACATGTTTGCCTCATGAAGAATTCATTGACCCGATGCGTCCCATTGACTGATTGTACAAGCCAGAGACAGTTGTTTTGTAGATGTACATGTAGGCATTGTTGTGCTTGGAGGGCGATACACCCCTAGACAGCTCCCCCTCCACTGGACATTGGCACGAGGTGTTTAACCTCGTCAAAAGAAATTCTGCCAAGGTGAAGGTCATGGTTTCTGGTCATGAAAATTGGTTTTGAAAAAGCCTGGAATTTCTTCAAGGGCGTGCTTTTAAACCGCTAAATTTTTGTGTCATGTACCAACATTTAGGAAGTATCTTGTAGACTCTAGTTGAAGGGAAACCTAACAAATGTGGAATTTGTTTTATATATTAAGTAAAATATATTTCAAAAGGAAAAATCATTGAAAAGGGTAAGTAAAGTGGAAGTTTAGGACAACAACTATTGTCTTTCAGTAAACTGAACCTTTCCTGTACCACATGCATATTTGTCAACAAAGTTGAAATTGAATTCCCTTTTATGCTGTGAAACCACAAATATGTTGCACAACAAATGCTTGGGTGCCAAATGTCTCAAATTCGCTGTAAATCCTCATTCAAGGAGGTGTTAAAGTTGAAAGAATCATGGAGTGAAAAAGTGACTGAAAGAGGAAAAATGGATAAAAACTTGCAAGATCAGTAAATGCACTAAAAAGATGAGGATGTAACTTGTTAGCCGGGTGATAGCTTGAGACACATTGATTGCTAGTGCGTGCTATTAAGAATACATTTTTGCAATGCCAGCCAGGACCTCCTGCCAGGCCTCACACCGGGACCCAAATTGGTGCAAGATTTGCCGGCTTTGCCCCCTGTCACTCGGCTGCTTCGCCTCACTGGGGCAGCATGCCGGTCAGTAAACCCAGGGCTCCATGGTAGACCCCAGATCACCTGATCAGAGATTTCAAAATCTACTGCTCCTTATTCCCTTTGTAATGTGAAATTGTTGTCTTGTGTCTGGAGGTACGGTGTATGCTTTTACTAAACTTACAAGCTATTCTCACTTTAAAAAAAATCAGGTGTCCAGTGAAAATAATCAATTGGTGGAAAGTTACACGGCCGGTTGGGTACCACATCATTGTTTCACATTTTATTGCTTATGTAGAAAATGGAGTAGGCATTTGTATCGAACCCAGCGTGAAAATTTTCTAAATGCATTGTTGACACTGCTTAGGGTTTCCTCCCTTTGATTAAAAAAAAAATGTTTGTTTTGAAAAACAAATTAAACTCTTACTTTTCATCATGAACGAGGCATCAGTCAACAGAGAGAGAGAGATATTTAATACATCAGTCGTTGGTGACGGAAAGCACATGGATAGGTTCTGAAAGCTACCTTGAGTACGGATAGGTTTCTTTGTTGAGCAAATGAGCTAACTTAGTTACATATTCCAGAAATGTCAGCTTAGTGAATATGTTTAAAAATTTGTGCACAGATGTGGACGTCAGCAATGCTATATCTGCTCTCACACGCACCACTGGCATCACCGTGGTGCGCCCTCTGCCCTCCGACCTCCAGGTCATTCTGCGGCCCACCCAGGGTGATGCTCCCTCCTGCGTTCCCGCGTCAGACGTTACGGCTGCAGCGTCCCTGCCCGCCGTATCAGTCTTCGTAGGGGAAGAGGTGGAGTTTCAGGCCTCGGTGGCCATGGGAGTCAACTTGACATTTGCGTGGGCATTTGGTGGCGTCAATGACGACAGTTTAAACGTCACGGAAGTGTCTTTAGAAGAGCCCGAGTGCGAAGGGATCACTTGCATGCAGGATATCCAGGTACGTGAAGGTTTTAGTTAAAGCTTGGAGAGATTTCACTCTCAACAGTTCTCAGTCGCTGTCACATTGTCCTTCAGCAGCATCAAGGCATTACCTTAAATTCTAAGAAGATGGTCAAAAAATCTCAAAAGCTACAATCACACGCCTTGCTTCTTGGCTGACGTCTTGCAGTGTAGTGTCACCATTTAACTTGTTTGATACGTGTAATTCTCTATCAAAACAGGCATGGGAAAAAACATGAAACTCTGACATTGCAAAATTGTTCCATGGTTGGGTTTATATTAATGCACTGGAGCTGTAATTTCCTGTCATTTTCCGTTATCCAAATTCTATAATTGCTTGTTTTTATCCCTGAAGTCGGGCTTTGCTTCGTTGCCCTTTCACCAAATCCAGGAATTGTTTACTTCAGGACCCATCTGGTTTGGATTTCATCTCCCGTCCTTGTTCTCTTCCAAGTCTTGGTAAAATGGGGTGATAGAGTAGGATGTTATTCATTTGAAACTTGCTCACTGGCGGCTTTCTTTCATCCTTTATCAGGCTGAAGAGATCAGTGATAGGTTTTGAGGTATTGGCTGGACCCCCAATGCCACTTATGTCCTGGGGGTTCGGGAAAGGGGTATTCCAGGGTCCCAGGATGGGGTCAGAAATGCCCCGTCTGGCCTGGAAAAGGAATGTTGGGGCTTTTGTTTCAAGCCAGTGGATGGGAAAAGGCCGTTGGGCTCTAAGGCCTAGTTTTTCCTGGGTTGCCAGTTAATTTTATCCAGACTTTTTTTAGTCAAAATTCTCTTATCCCAGCCCATCACCAAGGGGGCCCTAGGCTCCCTGGTGGGAAGCTATTCCCCCATCAGTAAGAAGCACAAGCATGAAAAATATATTTTGTTCCTGTGATATGGCCCCCCTAGCCGATACTGTGGCCCCCCTGAATGCCTGAAGCTGGCGACGGTGCTGTGTTATCCCCTTCTGTGAGCGAACAGGAATTCTGTTCTAAAGTTCGTCAATTTACCCTGGAAAGAAAGAAAGTAGTTTTGTTTTAGTCTTAGGGCCCCCCCTAGCGCAAAATACCTTACCACAAATTCAACTTTGTTTGACATCACCAACAAATTTTACTTATCTCAAATTGAAGTAGCTTTATCTCTAGTGTCACCATTGCCTTTTTCTTCCTGAGCACAACGATGTAAAATCACTTTGTCCAGTTGATGAAACCCCCCTCTCTCTTCAGGAATGTAGGATCACCTCAGTCATAAACTGCCTGAAACACCACCCTGTTAACCCCAGGAAATCTCTTAAATCACTCATGGCTCTTGATTGGGGCCAAGTTTCTCTCCTTTTGTTTCTCGTGGCTATTTATAGAGTCTATGTCCAAATGTTACTATCGGAATTTTAATGGCAGCCTTGTTTGTTTCCTTGAAAAGAAATATAGTTGTTGCTGCGTTGTTCTAGAACAGGTATCTACTATAAAGCTTATTTGAGATTTTTACAAATTTTCTTGTATTGTGTAAGCATGTTCACAACATGATAGGGTTTCCTGAACAGCAATTGGAGAAATAGCGCTCTCCCTTTCAATAGCTCCACGGTCACACTTGAGAGATACAGATTCCCATCTTCCTCCCCCTCCTGCAGCTCCACCCCATCCCAACTTTCCATCACCCCAAGCCTGGCTCAACTGTCATCCCTTCAGATTTCACATCAGATCTAGAGTTCCCGCGGGGTTGTGGAAAATCCTGGGGAGTCATAGCAAGGTCGTGGAAAATTGGGGGGGAAAATAGGATGTCACGGACTCTTGCTTTGAGAGGAAAATAGTCATGGAAAATCAAGATCATGCAAGGAGTTTTCTAATGGCCTACAGGCCGCATTTGATGGATGATGGAATAATGATAACTGTACAGTCTATCCAGTGCGTAAGTGTGATGTCACTTCAGTTTAAACCACGCCCACTGCACACGTGCACTGCACATAGGGTTACATGCATTGATCGCCGTTTATGTGGAACCGTGGAACCGGAAGTTAGCGCGCATCTTCTGCGATCGTCCAATGGGAGCCCGGGCATCGTGACGCGTCTACCTTTGTGACCAAGTCACATACGAAATGGATAATCCTGTCACTCTGTCTATAGTAGCGGCTGTGGCAGTCTTCCAGTTCATAATACTTAACAACTTTGCTCCACAAAATGATGTGAAATGTCCTAGAAATTGTCATATTTTAGTCCTGGGAAGTTGTTGAGGTCATTTTTTGTGGATATGCTGAAGTCACTGTCTTTCTATTAGGTTTCCATTTCCAACAACCAGCAACGACCTGCCGTAAATCTGTCCACTTACAAAACTCTCCACACTATGCCCAGCTTTTGTATTTTCTTTGATTCTTTTTTCTTAGGACTTGAAGTATCTGAGTCATGAGCTTATCTTAATTTGTCTGTACCTACGTTCTGAAGTACCACTTTGAAGTTGGAAGAAAAACTGATCTAATATCCCCCCAAAACAGCACTTCACATTTGATATATTTAGCTTCAGTTTTAGCCAAGTGCTTGTTGGCAGCAGACAAAGTTGTCCATCGGTATGGTCGGACCCAAATAATTGACAAAACTATGGGTCAATGCCTTTGAGAAAGCTGGGTTTCATTTGTAAATCTCAGTGCGTAATTTGCCGAGGGTGTAAGTTGTTCCTGAGGGCTGAGACTTGACAGCCCTGTGGTTTGTCCGCTTGGCCTCATTATCACAACTTTGAGACCACTTAGGAGACCGCTTTTCCCTGATTTACTGATCAATTTCTGGTGAGGTTGTTAATGGTGCATGTCACTGCTCCCCTTGTCTTTACAACTCCCCTGCCGCCAACTTGTGGTCACCCGTTCTGGTGAATGCGGGAAGGCCCAAAACCAGTGCTTGTCCGTGACCCACATGCAGCGAATCTGGGTCAAGTCTACACACAAATATCTTTTGAAACTGAAAGAGTGCACTTAAGTCCCTTGTCTAGATAACTTGTGATGAGAATGTATTTACACCTCAGTGTGCCCCCCAAGATAACAGTCTACTACTTTCTGTCCAGTGACATGGAATTACTCAGAGTTGAAGGATTTAAATGTCTGCCAAATGTTCCCCCATTCTACAATTCAAAGTTAAGTCCATCTTGTTGAACAAAACTGAAATTTCTTTCAATAATTGATGAATATGACTTCCAATAAGACACACATGACTGTGCAGGTCATGATGACAAAGTTTGGAATCCAAGATTTTACCCCTGTATTTTTAAGACAAAGACTATAGGACTTTTTAAAGAGAATAGCTACGAGTGAACAGCAAACAACGAGTGAAGCATGTTTCTGTCTTCCCTTCATTTTTTAGGTACACAGATTTACGCTAGAGGGCGTGTTTGAAGTGATGGTCAATGTCTCCAATTATCTTGGCAGTATTCAAAAGACTCTACATGTGGTAAGTCTTTATCGTAGTACTTTAGTTCAGTTTACAGTCCTGATGTTGATCATAATGGCCTTCAATCTACACTCTATGATTCAATCTGTCTTGGACTGTTTCTTAAGCTGACTGCATTTATTTATTTATTTTTTTACCAGGTGGTAGTTAGTCGTGAGATAACCAATCTCACTATGTCAGTGTCGTCCAACTCGGCCTTCGTCAACAAGGTGAATGCTAGCTTGGGGTTGCTCATCACCATGGCAACAACAGCGAGGCAGCAGGTGCTGCTGCAGGTAGACTTTGGGGACGGGTCGGTGTTCAACCACAGCATGTATGACATCAACGACACCTTCATCACCGTTGGTGACGAGGATAGCGCGCACCTGCACCTCACCGCCAGCTACGGCGAGGGATGTACCCTCTTTGTGTCACTGAGCCACCGGTACCGGAGTGCTGGTGTCTTCGCCGTGGAAGCCAGTGTCTTCCAGGACTGGGACAGCAAGAAAGCCGGCGTGGTCACACTTGGCTCCTCTGTGGTTGTCCAAGAAGTTATCAGATCAATCCAGATAGAAATGCAGAATGTGTACGCCACTCACGCCCTAGCCAATTTTAGCCTTGTGATGCCCGTGGTAACCACAAACATGTCATATCTGTGGTCTGTGGTATCAAACAATGCTACTGTTCATCTACAATGTCATTCAGAGCCAACTTGCTTCCATAACTTCACTGCACCGGGCCAGTACCTGCTAGCTGTCAATGCTTCAAATCTTGTGAGCATGGCCCTTGCACAAGTTGTAGTATCAGTTCAGGAAGTCATCAGGGGCCTTTCGATAAATGGTGGCAGTGGTGGGATACTACCAACTGGCTCTTCCATCCCCTTCACTGCCTCCATAGAAGCAGGTACTACCGTACAATTCACATGGCACTTCTCGGACCTGTTAGGAATCACGGAACAGCAGGATTATCTCTCAAGTGCCACGGCAGTCTCTCAAGCTAACCACACTTTCTACACAAGCGGGGTGTACAATATCAGCGTCACTGCCAGTAATGACGTCAGCTCTGAGACTGTGCATCTCCCCGAAGGCGTCCTCGTGCAGGACCCAGTAATGGGACTGAGTCTCATCAGCACTGGACCCACCTTACTGGGCGACCCCACCCTCATAAACGTAACGCTCCTCCAAGGTACTCACCTCATGTTCTCCGTTCTCACGGAGATGGGCCAGGTCACTCCCAACATTCAGCATCTCACAGATGACAACAACTACATCCTCGAACTTGTCATCAGTGATCCAGGAGTGTTCCATGTGACTGTCATCATCAGCAATAACATCTCTTCAGAGAATGCCACTCTCTGTGTGGCAGTGCAGGATCGAGTGGGAAGTGTTTCCATCCAAGAGTTTTACCCCAGGAGTGGGCAGCTCATTTTACTGGCAAGATTGGACGGTGGGTACAACTGGGGCTTGAAAGCTGATTTTGTAGCGCAAGTTGAAAGTTGCTAGTGCTTGGGTTTTTGCACTTAGTATGTGAAACACTTGTTGAAGATATTCAAGCTTTCATGAATGTTGGCTTCTTGTGTCTGTCAAATCACAAGCATTACATTTTGTCTCCTACCGCAGGTGAAATACCAGATCGCACAGATGTGATGTACACCTGGCAGGTCAGAGATGAAAACATCACTAGCGCAAGCCCCCTGCTTGCGTTGCCGGTCTGCTTACATCCAGAACCAGTAGTGGTCCAAGCCAGTAACCAAGGTATTTGATGATGTAGGCCCCCCCTCTCCCCCCGTAAAACCTGATTTAAGAACATGGAGTTCCATTTAACACGTAAGACTAAGTGCGACATCTAAGGCCTCTTACGTCAACTTCTTTGCTAAGCCTTATAAAAATATTAAAGGTTCTCTGGCTCTCCTAATGTGTTTAATGTGGAATTCAAAGTGACCCCGGTACAAAATCAGTCAAGGATAGTCCCAACATTTTTTAATCTTCCCATTTTAATATGATTTTGCACACACCCTAGGGAGTTAGGATTAAGGGCACTGTCAGATGCAGATCTGGTCATGATTTTGTTACATTCAAATCAAGAGTGTTTGGTTTTTGGGTTTTTTCGGAATGATAAAGTATCCAATTTTTTGGCGTCCTGGAATAACAGAAATACTGGAGCCAGCAGACCTAAATCTCATTAAAACACACCAACCTCCTCCTGTCCAATTCTTCCATTTAACGGGCCCTTTTTCCCCCTGAAATATTCCTTACTTCAGTAGTATCCTTGGGGGGTAGGAAAAGATTGTCATCATCAGTCAAAAGTTGTCCATCTACCCTGCCACAAAGGAGGGAGCTCCAGCAAGGTTTAGCAGCTGGCTAGTGCACGTTACTTGTACTGTGACCAGCTTCCTTGGTACTTCTTGCACTGTGGTTTTTTTTTAGTCTCATATTAACATTTTTTCATGTTAATTGTGTATGCATGTTTCCTTGCGTTTGTTGTAAATACAAGTTCGTAATGTCAACAAGTCAAATTTGTTCTCAAGTCATGCTCAAATCAAGTCAATTTTTAGCAAGTCCTCACAAGTATATTAAAGCAGTCAAGTGTTGTTAATATAAAATGGAATGCAAGTTTTTTAAAAATAAAAAATAAAAAATCAAGACTTTGGAAGGAGGAGGTCGTGTTTCATGAGTTCTGCCAGCAGGATGGAGAAGGCAATCCATAGTCAAGGGTCTGAGCTGAGCGGATCTCATGGCCACATTTTCATAATGTTTAATAAAATATATTGTTTCAACTGAGAGTTTTTTTTTTCTGAAGTTGTCTTTGGTAGTCATGGTAACATTCTTATAGTGGACTAGAACGAGTCACTGCAGTGCCAAAAAGGAGGGTATTCATTTGTCTCGGTAACTGTATCATTCACAAGTAACAGACTTACCCACCCTTTCACTCCAGAACCTCATTTTCAGATCTGACAGTCATCTCAATTTCCCCCTAAAAATTGGCACTGACTTGACTCCCCCTGAGTAAGCTGTAACAGGCCCTGCCATCGGCAAAGTGTCAGAACCCCCCTCAGCTCAGGCTCCAATTGTCTGCCTGATCACTTGTGTCTGGGGAGCGCAAGGACATTCAAACCCTCTTGTGGATAATTAGACCCCCTTTGTATGTTCAGCACTAACTTGCTGCCCCATTGGCACCAGTGTTGTATTCTCATAGAGGCGGTATAACTCATATTGCACAATGAAAAAAATCCCTTGTAGTTGGCTGGAAAAAAAGGATACAGTTGAGCATTTCTTTTTAAAGGATTTTTTGGGTCATAATTACCAGTTTCTACTTTTCATGATAAAACTGTGATGAAAACCCTCACAGTTCCATGCCAGTTTCGGGTAAACGGAGGCAGTTATGACTCCAATGTAATGCTCAAGGCTATCCCTGGTCCCCCTAATGTGAAAGCAGTGTTTGTTTTCATATTGATTGCTTGATTGGTATCTCTTCTATTTCTTGACAGTGGATGCAAGCCAAGAGGAAATGATTATAGATTCTTCCATCCCTCAGACAAAGTACTCCCTAGACTGTCCAGTATATGGAGAGGCAGGTGCTCCCCTGTTGTGCACTTTACAGGTAAGTTAATTTTACTCTGTAGTAAAGCTTAACCGTCAGTCTTTTGGCTGATTTGAGTTCATTATGCTTTCATTTTATTCAACGGAATACTGTCACCGTAAAGAGAAGGAAATATTGTAGCGACATTTTGAAAGAAACGGTCTTTGTCCAAATTGGCAAAATGACAACCAACAGTAGAGACTGGCGATTAGTTCCACAATTTTGTCCTAAGCAGGACCGGTTGCATTTCTTGACACCCTCAAAACATTTGTGTGTGTGTTTATGTGTCTAAAGGTCTTTGAGGGGAATATTTTTCATCTAATGAATGGTCACTGTAGTGCAAATGCATCTGTTTTTTTGGGGGGGGCTCGATGTCTCTGCGTCCCTTTATTTGGATCGCATTTTTAACTTCTCCATCTGTGTGTGTTTTTTGCTGCCTTTTGGATTCGCAGTAAGTATTCATGCTCCAATTTGCTTTGCATTTGGTTACTGTGGTGTTCATGCTATGGCTTCAAAGCATATTAATTGGATTTTGTTTGAGTGTCTGTTATAACACTGCGAATGTTAAACAGTTTCCATGTTTTTCCCAGCCTGTCGTCCATTGTCAAACTGCTTTTTGTTTGGTACCCTTATTTTAAATACTTCTGTTGCACCGATGTACTCTGCCGTTTGATTTTATCGTGATGAAGTGCTGTGAGAGATTTGAAACTTTGTCCACGCTATGCGCTGAAGCATAAATATAAATCTAATTGCCTTTTTTCTTCAGTCATCACTTGGACCTAGGAGCATTTTCATGTTCAGTAGATATTTTAAATCATTGTTGGTGAAATCAGTCTTGTTTTTTTTCATTTGTGAGTAGGGATAAAGGAGTAAAAAATCAATTACTGATGTGTCTGTCACTTCTTGGGCAAACTTGTCAGTCTCTTGTTATAAAGTTGCACCAAATTTATTTTAACATGGTGGTGGGGGGTGTGTGTAAAACCTGTGGTCGACCACATGCTATAAAAAGTGTGGCAAATCCATTACAGTCTTTGCCATGCGGCTGTCTCCATTCATGACATTTGGTGTTTCTCAAGGGACTTCCCTGTCTCCCCCTTGGCCAGTCTCCGATCTGTTTCCCACATGCTCACCTACTCCACTTAACACCACCAAGAGAAAGGGAGAATATTCATCATGGTCTAAGTAGAAGCTGTGACAATTTAGTGTCTCCCAGAAAAGGAGAGGGTGCTGGCTGTTCTTATAATTAAAGGTTCCAAATACTATCCGTCATTTTTGTCATTTTGCCCTTGTAAGTCTATAGCAGTGGATGCAGACCCTTTCCTAGTGCCAACTGTTGAACTCGGAAGTATTCCCAGCTCCAGGGATTTACTCTTTCCCCACGCCGGTTCCACCAAGTCAATCAAGATCACAGGCAAAAACACCTCTTTTCCTGCTTGGTGAAACTTTGGTACTCTATCAACTTCTATGGGGGGCTGGCCTTTTTTTGGTTCCCCTAAAAATTGTTGGAGTTCTCTTGTAGCTTGTGTGCCATTTTGCCATCGGATTTCACGTCTTGTGGGTTCTATTTTGACATCTGTTCCTCAGGATTTCGGTGTGGTGATTCAAAGACTCCCCCAAAAGTCTCTAGCCACCTGTTTTTGTAACAAGACCCCTTCCTCTAATAAAAACCCCAAACTTTTATGATCTCAGTTGTTTCACCTCATAAAAAGTCTGCAAGGTTATTCCTGCTAATTTCATCAACTATCAGTCCTCAAAACAAGTCACCTGGTGGGACCAATGGCAAATGACTGGCCCTGCAGGAGAAACACAAAGAAACACTTGTATGAAGAAGATTTTGAGTTGATTCCTTCCCAAGAATTTGTCTTCCTTTTTCCCAGGCCCTTTTAATTGAAGTAATCAAGGTTGGTAAACCACAGAGCTCCATTTCCAGTTACCTTTTGTTTTTCTGCCAGACCTTCCTTCTGGCTCCTTGACTGGTGAAAACTGCCATCCTGTTTTCCCTCCAGGGGGCCTCAAAGGTTTTTCATTTGCTAACAAAATTAAATTTCAGAACACTGTGTTACTGGGATTATCACTGGTGGACTGTGGATTACTGATAGTTCTGGTGTGGAGACAAGTCGATCCCTCAGTAAATGGCATTCAGTTTGATGACTTCTTGGCATATTTGTTTGAAGTACATGTAATTGCTCCTTAAGGTGCAAACCATGTCCACCAACTATGAGGCCTGAAATCTGAGGAGTTACAATGCAAAATGAAATGTCTCTTTTTAAGATTTTGTAAGAAGGTTAACATGACCACATAAGTACCCTCCGGTTCGTATGAGAGCCACACATACAAACAGAGATAGTTTACTTGGAGCTACCGCAAACCCATAACCTTTGCTTGCCACTTTCACCATGAAAAGCTTCGAATCTCATTTGATTGAAACCTCATTGAACCAGAAGCAGGATCGTGAACTCTTCCTTGCTTGAGTATTTAACTTTATTTGTGAAAATGCACACAGAATGTAAAAAGAAACATCAGTTTGTTAGTCTCAAGAAATAATACACAGTGGTTCCTGCCAGCCAAATGGCAGCTTGTTGCTTTCAATTCAAATAACAAAAGCATCTTCAGCAAGTTCAGATCACAAGGTTTGTGAGGATGTCATTGAACCTGCCCGTTGCTGGCAGAACTTTCTAATGCAGTAACCCTACCCCCAAAATCTCCCCGGCCCAAATTGGATAACCAGTGCCCAACACGCGTCCTACTGTTCAGCATAATGTAGGCGGGCTCCACCCACCTGTGCGGGCCCGGGGGTGTGCAGAGCTGGCTGTAATGGACGCACCGCCGGGTTTATCTGTGTCCCAGTGTGACGGCGCCAGCAGGTTCCTCAGCGTACTTATTGAACTTGAGAAATTGAATTATCTCGGATTGGTTGCATCACAAACCCACCCTTTATCTAACGATTGCCTCAGACGATTGTTTGTTGTGTGGTGTGGCTGGCAGGCAAAATTAGGTGCATATGAGGGTTGGGCTAGGGTTAAGTGTGTTTTACTTTTCATTTAATTTTTTTTGGCGGTTGTCGATACTCTTGAGGCAACAATTGCTCGAGAAATAAAGAAAAAAGGATTTGACTCAATTGAGTCTATGGAACTTACATTCTCATTGCCCCAAATGCTTTTTGATGTGAATGGAAAACAGTGCCAAAAGGCTCAGTGTTTTTGAAATACAGTGTCTGCCAAGCCTGCGCAAACAATATTTTGGATTTCAGTTTACTACAGACGTGCATTCATGCTTACTAAAATTAGGGTTGCTTTGGTATACACCACCATTCCTATTCATACATTTTGAATTGTTGTAACTTTAACACCCAATTTGTGTGTGCTTGATTACAGCTCCCTGAACAGAATTATGACTTTCTATTGTATTACCTGAACATTCCTAAGTCCAGGCCTCATTTTCATGCTGGTGATGTTGCATCAGCAACAAACTCTTTCTTGCTTTATCCAAGATATCTCCACATTTAGAAATTGAAATTCAAAACCTTTGACTTCAACTTCGACTTCAGATCACACGGTATATTTGCTTTTCCTGTTTCTTTTTGCAAAACAAGTTGTTTACACCTTGCACAGTTGTTGCCCTCGACCTCCTCGCTGTCAGCAGCCAACATAAAATTGGATAATCCTTCTTCTTTTTTAATACCACTTGGCTCCAGAGTGACATTTGTACATGTTATCTTTAGCTGTCTGACATTGAATGCTTTTGAACTGTGCAGCGGGGAGAGTGCAATGCACGGACGTGCAACGACATCCCGCTCGCCCGGGCTTCCTTCATAAGTCTCCCGCATATAGTCCGCTGTCTGCACCACCGCGTTGTAAAATTTGATTTGATCTTTCCCAAGAGGGAGATCGGAACTTGCAGCGAGAGGTCCTCGCTCAAATGCACACCGCACACACCAAGGCCCCTGTGGTTGTGGTAATTGTGGAAAAGTCATCTATTCTGGACAGTAGAGTTGCAAACAAGCCTCAGTTGAAACAGCTTGTACTTCCGATTGTGTATCTCTCATAGGAAAAAATTATGGAGCATTTGAAAATGTGGTTTATCTAGTGCAGATTCGGAAACAGAGGAAAAAAAGTATGCTACTTGCATCTTTGTAGTTTTTGAAAATTGCGAATTCTTTGAAACTCGGGTTGAAGATCATTGCATACTCATGTCTTCCATTTGTCCAGCGATGAGATAACTTATTATCTGGCACTCGATGACTAGCATGGTCTGTTTTCTATCCGTATTTGCACCCATACATACCGTGGGATGCAGAAGGGCAATTGCAGTAAAGTGTCTTGCCTAGGAACATAGAACTGCCCGTGAAACTATCATGTACATTTACATGTGTTTACGTGAATGTGTTGAAACTCCACCACGAGTTCACTTTGAACCTGAAAAGTTTTCTGACCTTTGCTCAGATTCAAATTGACTAAAGGTTCCTGAACTTTCACGTTTGAATTGATCAAGTTAAACCTTCCTGCAACAATTTATTTTGTTGGTGATTGCAAATACCAGAAAGCAGACAGACCATGCCAAGTTTCTGTCAACCATTCAGAACTGCATGCCTTTCTAATCCATGTGGAATTGGACTCACACGTAGTACCATCGCACAATGCATGTAGAAAACGTGACGAAATGGTATCGGCAGAAGACAATGAAATCTATCTGAAATTTAGTCACATTGGCATAAACAGAGATTTTATTTCTTGGCTTCCCAGGTGTCAGGTGATATACATTTGAAGTGTACGGTATATTTAGATTTTTAGTATGCATTTACTGTCTTAGGTATTCTCAAATGTTAATCATTTGCATCTAGGCCTATTGGTAAATGGTAGTCTACCACCAGATTAAGGTTGGTTGAGGAGGGACCATAAGTACCTGTTAGCAGTTGTAAAATACACTTATTCTTTTGCATCATTTAAGGTAATTGGTTCATTTTTAGCTTCACACCTTCATTTAAAATTTAATGGACTGTAAGATTAGATGTCTCCAAATATTCCTTATCTTCCCCAAATCTCTTCTTATAGCTTTCACATTTCCAGGACAATTATGTTGATGAGTAGCTGCCTACTTTACAGAGAGTGATAATTTTGAACATTTCCTATATTTGACACCTGTGTTTAATACCCAGAACTAACCGCTGTCCCAGAACATTCCTCTCTCTCCTTCAACTCCTTTTACCCCAGGGGTATGATAAAATGTTTGGAAACTATCGGAAAATGATAAAAAAAAACCCTGCCTACTACACCTGCTGCTTGTATAATTGTTTCGCAGACAAGGAAGTTCGGGGTGATGCCGATGTGGGACTTCTCTGGCACATCTGGTCTTTCTATTTCTTGGCACTGTTGATTTGATGACGTGAGCCAAGTCAGTTGTTTGAGTCCACGGGACCTCCTACCTGGAAGGGGATCGTTCCCCAAGGAAAAGCATTGAGCAGAAACAAAAATCAGTGTTTCTCTGTTCAGAAATTCCTTGGGCATTCATATCTCCGTCAATGGAATGCCACATAAAGTCACTTATCCACAGTCCAAATGTGTCCTAAGTTTGGAAGGGACCGGGAGGAGGGTCAGTGACTGAGCCAATCAGCTGGTTTGGATTCTGTAAGCTTGGCATGAAGCCAGACACGCAGCACTGATGGCTTACTGAGGGATCTTTCCAAATTATTCTTTACACACCTAGCTCAAACTCAACCTTTAGAAAATGTCAGAAAATATCTGATGATTTGTGTTTAGAAAAATGGTATCATCTTGAGTGATCACAACTTCCCATGTTGAATTGTACGTCTAGGGAGTAGTTGGCATAAACGGTATGGTTTTTCAGGATTGGTTTTCGACTAGTACCCCCTTGAACATGCTGACAAATGGTATGAACTGCCAACATAGGTCTGGGTGGCTCAGTCAGTTGGTAGAGAGCCATTACGGTGTTCTGGAGGTTCTAATTTCAAGTCTCTCTCTGGTCCATTTCTTTGTTCATCTTTAAAATTTGTGTACATTTTCTGAGTTTTTATGGAACCACATGTATCATTGTTAAAGTCACACTCATTTTTTTTGGTCTAGCCACAATACCTTTTACTTATGCGTACATCCCCAGAACTTGACAAGTTGTTAAAAAACTTAATACTAAGAGCTTAGGTATTGGTTTTGTTAACATTCTTTAGCATACTTTCCAGGGCAGTGAACCAGTAATCCATGAAGGTAATCAGTGTTTCAAGGTGAACTGAAGCATTTATATTATAGCGCCTAGCATTTTTATTATAGCACCTATCAAACCCTTTATCCAATCTTAATGGCAGGACACCCAGAATGCAATTACCATCCTCAGTTTATAACTTCCTGTGGTAAGGTGATTAGTGTCACCGGGGATCTTGTCCAAGCCATTTCACTGGAGAATTAATGTCCTGCACATTCTGGGGATTCCCCCCCCTGCGAAGGGCACAGCACACTGCAACTTCAAATACAGATGCTTACAATCCAAGATCAAGAATTCAATTTTTTGAACGCTGTACCCGAGTATTCACAACTAATACCTCTAACAGCTGTATGAAATGGTGAAGTTACTGAAGGGAGATTGGATGTCCTTTTAATTTCATACGGTGTGAGATTCATATGTGGTTTAGAGCCCCGTGAAGAAAAAACGCAAAAGTTACATTCTATTTAGCGTTGTCTTCCTCTGCCCTGTAAAACAAGAGGTGCACCTGGCAATCTTTTAATTCCAAGCTCCAACTGACCTAATTATATTACATTTGAACTTTGCAGATACCAGGGGAGGCTAGTGCACCCCCAGTTCAAGTCCTGATCGATTATGGAGATGGCACCCCTAATGTAACCCATCCGGTCACCCCAGGGGTCCCTGTCTCCTGGAACTGGACCATCCCTCACCCGGGGGTCTACCCTCTGCGCCTATGGTTCCACCAGGAAGGTGAAGATGTCTCGGGCGAAACTGTTGTGGCTGTTCAGAATGTCATTGCTGGTGTTCAAATGACAGGTCCTGTGCTGAGCAAGTTCTTTGGGTGAGAGTCTATTTTGTTCAAATCATGGGCCATGTTGATCATGCATGTTGTTGGGGATAGGAAAATGTTGCTGACATGATAATATAGCCGCCATTGCAGAAGCACCCCCTCATCTGTTGAAAAGAGCAATGTTGATGGGGAGAGTTCATTTTGTTGGTTGCAATGCAACTGTGCTGCGTACATTGAATAGTCGTTTTGTGAGCCTCCATTGTTTGGAAAAGCTTGGTTCTGCTTAGGGGTGGATATTCAGCACCTACTTGCTTTGATTGTACCACCATGTAGCCCTGGCTACACCTGGGTATTCCAGGTAATGACAGGTCAGACAGTAGCAAAGGTCACTCAGACATCCAGGTTTCAGGAGTGAAGGGGCTAGGCTTAACTTTGAATTGTTTGTACGTCATCCGTGCAGACCTGTCATGACACAAACGTGGGAAGTGACACCCTCGTCGGGAACGGACATTCTCTACACCTGGACAATCGCGCCAATCCAAACCGACTATTCCTATGGGACAGAGACAAGTGCCAAGGCCAGCATGGCACTGATCCAGCTGGCTGGTTCTCATGGAAAGGTAAAGTGTCTTGAACAGTTTGTTTAAAGTCACAAGGAGAAAACCTTCTGTAAATCTTGTCTCAGTAATTCTCGTATTCGTCTATGCAGATGTATGTTGTCCTGCACCATCTGGCACAGAATTTTTCTTTGTTTTTTCTATTAAATCGCAAAAAATAAAACTTCACACCAAAAAGAATGGATATTGCTGTCTAACATCTCACCTTTCTGGAGTTTTGGCTTTCTGTTAGAAGTGCTGTCGCCTTCCAAAATTGAAGGATATATTTGATGATGTCAGTGGGCACTTATCGTAGGATTGCTGTGATCCTTGGCATGTCTTAGAGTACAAGATAGTTCTTTACAAGACTAGTCAGATACCAAGGTGTCAGTGAATTTCGGACTCATGTGGCAACTTTCTGTGTTTGTTGTAGGTGTCTCTCCCATTCTATGCCCCTGGACTGTACAACATCTCCCTCCATGCCAGCAATCTCATCTCCGCCGTTGCGTTCCACTCCCAAACGACCCTCCAGCAGCCGATCGTCCAAGCCACTGTCCTCATCGACCCAGCTCTGGTCGGCACGCTCTCGACCTATCTGGTGGTTGTCCGAGGCGGGCCTCCCTTTGAGTTCCACATTGACTTTGGAGTGGACGGCGAGTCCTCCCTTTCTGCCTCCTCGGAGGAGTTGGCCTCACTGGGCCGAGAGGTCATTGACTACCTCCTGGACCCGCCGGCATGCCTCTACACCTTCAACAAGACCTACCCGGGCCTGGGCTGGTACGACAGCTCCTTCCGCATCAGGAACCTGGTCTCGGAGAAGACTGTCACCACTACCGCGAAAGTGGAGGAGTGGATCAAAGGCCTGACCCTCACCTCCCAGAGTTCAACTCTGGTCAGAATTGGGCAGTCGGTTGTCCTGGAGGCTGTGGTGGAAACTGGCAATGATGTGGATTTCACCTGGGACTTCCAAGACCCTTTTTCGGATCCTGTCCTGATGAAGTGAGTGTAACAAGAGTTTTGATCATCTTTTTTTTCATACAGTTTGAGCAGGAGTTGTTTAAGCCCTGATTTGAAAGATCGTATTGTATGGGAAACTCAAAGAACAGTTAGGAGCTCACCATATAATCTTGGATCTCTTGCTCTCCATTTATGAAACAACTGACCTTCAGCTGTGGAACAACACCTCTTACTCACACCGAGACCATTCTTCCAATGAGAGAGTTGTCACACCCGAGGCTTAAAATTATGAGGAGTGTTATACTCTGTAGGTGATGCAGTATTTAAATGATCAAGCCTGTTATGCGTTTGTGAACATTTTAGGCACGTCTGAGGAGAAAATGTTAACATAAAATGTTAACATAATGAACACATCATTTGTGTAAGTCTTTCATTCATAAATCCCTGTTTGATTATGATCCCTTGTCCTTAACGTCTTGGGATAAATGCAGCATTGGTGTGAACTACTTGTTTCTATTTTGTGTTGTATCTCAAAGCTGCCTGAACGCGAGCACAGCCACCCACACTTTCAGCCGGCCTGGCACCTACTATGTCTCAGTCAGTGCCGGCAACTCCCTCCAGCCCCGGCCACTGACCATCGCCCACCCGGTCCCCTTCGTGGTCCAGGAGCCCCCCTATGCCCTGGAGCTGAACCCTCCCACAGGCCAGGCGCGGGGAGCGGCCCTCACCCATCGAGGTAGCAACCACTGGGCCACGGAGGTACTGGCCTTCCAGGCGCAGTGCTGGGGGTCGCACCTGGTATTCTACTTTGACTTCGGGGATGGGACTGCAGAGAAAGTGGAAGGGACATTGGATGATTACGGGTCTTACCAAGCTTCTGGACGCCACCAGTATTTCGCAGGTATGGCTCCAGTAAGCTCTATGTGGAACTGACTTAATGGATAATGAGAACCTTCTGAGAAAGGATGTGCAAGGAAAAATGGTCCCACTGCTTTTGTGCATAAATTGGCTTTTTCGTTGTGCATTGTCCTTGACGAATTGCATGGTGGATTTGATACCATTTTACATTTAGTCTTACTAAGGTTTGAGGATCACAACCTGCAGGTCAGTGTACGGTTTATTACGAGGGACTAAAATATGCACAGGAAGATAAAAATCCATTTTTACACCATGCCTAAATCTCTTATGTCCATGAACTGCATGAATCCTGCCCATTAGAATTACATGTTTTGGTTTAGAATTTTACGAAAAACAGATCTTTGATTAGCTATTAATTTACTCATACAGAGGGAAACTACACCGTCAGTGTGACCGCTGGGAACCTTGTGAGCAATGAGACGCGCTTCCTGCCCCAGCTGTACTATGTTCAGGTACCCCCCACCAGCCTGCGCTGCGAGAGTTCCTACTATGCCCAAGCCTTTGGTAACGTGTCGCACCTGGCCGTCCGAGTGGAGACAGGGACCCACTTGTTCTACAACTGGTCCATGGGAGACCAAACTGATTACATCGATGTGGGTGAGTACTTTTGCATGTGTTGCCATGTACTTGTAACTGATCTTGTGTACTCCATTTTATGTCCCCTTTCTCTGCTTGCTGTGGAAAGCCTAGATGTTGTGCAGCTAATCTCCACAGATAACAGGTCTTTTCAAATTTGTACATGGAAATGTACAGAAGATGATAGTTTGCACAAAACCTTGTTGTCTGACATTTTGGTTTTGATCTCAGTCCCCTAGGTGCTTTTTTTCTACTGAAAGTGAGAGTTGAATACAGTGAGTTTATACTTGGCTCACGTTTGTACTAAAATATAGTTGATCAGAAGTTAACCCACAAGTTGTATCACATGCCCGGGCACAAATTAATTCTCAAGCAACGGGGAGCAGTAGTGTTAACAGATTTAAAGGATTACCTTTGTCACAGGTAGGCCATGCAACTCTTGGTTCAGCCGATTTCCTCATTTTTTACTTCTGTATATGCCACGACAAATTTAAAAAATGCTGGCGTTGGCTTTGATGAATTGTGCACGCCTGCACGTTTCGTTTGAGTCGCTTGCAATCGTGTCACACAACTAAAGAATGGATGAGCTGTGATTGGCTTGCGAGGACGTGATTACACCACTCTGTCTCTTGTCGAAGGTCCGGCGGTGAGCCACGTCTACCGCTCACCGGGCATCTTCACTGTCACCGTGGTGGCTTTCAACAAGGTCCAGAAGGCCCAGGCCACCTGCCGGGTGTCGGTGGAGGTCCAGGTCCAGGGCGTCCAGCTGTTGGTGGAGAAGAGGCTGTACCCGACCTACACCCACATCACCCTGGAGGCAGTGACCATCACGAACAGCGCCCTCTGGTACCACTGGGATATGGGCGACCAACGGGACGTGCAGATCACGTCGGTCAACATGCTAACATACTTGTACACCTTCCATGGCAGGTATGTAGTGCTGCTCACGTCACGTGTCTCGGAAAAATTATCTTTGTAGTCATAGTTGACTTGCCTTCCACCTTGTGTGTCTTTGGTTCTCTTGTACAAGGGGGAGTCAGGTTGGCGTAGTGGTTCTTTCCTCACCTCCCAACTTAGCGGTCCGGGTTCGAATCCCGGCCTAGTCCACATGTGGATTGGGTTTTCAGTCCCTTCCCGATTCTGTGGATTTTACCCAGAATATTCCTCTTGGATTTTCCTCCCACCTCAAAAACTGTATCAGCTTCTCAATGTCTCCTCTCTACAGGTTCCTTTAGGCTTGTGAACTACAGTGCCTAGGGCACTTTTGAGGAATCCTTGATGTCATTACCAGAAATGATAATTTCTTTCTGGCAAATTGTTGATTACTTTTTTTCACTTTTTGGGAATTTGCACATAGTAAATGAAATTTAAAATGAGTATCTCACCTTGAGTTGCCAGTTTAGTACATTTTTCCGTCTTTTTCTGTATATTTCTGGTTCACCTCTCTTCCCTTCAAGGTACTACGTGACTGTCCTGGCCGGTAACCATGTCAGCAATGCCACCTCCCTGCCTGTGGAGCTGACCCTGCAGACTGCCATCCAGCACGTCTCCATCAATGCCCAGAGTGCCGCCCTGGTCAACCAGTCCACCCTCTTCGAAGCCTGGGTCTTCAAGGGCAGTGACATGAACTTTGTCTGGGACTTTGGGGATGGATCAGGCAAGGTGTACACCACAGCACTGAGTGTCTATCACAAGTATAACAGGTAAGAACTTTGGGTATTTTTTTTCTTTGTTACAGCATATGTAGAGTTAACAGGTGAGAATTTTGGGTAATTCTTTTGAAATCCTCAACTGGCTCATTACCTAATTTGAAAGTTAGAGTTTCTTGTTATAAGCGTTGAAAACAAACCTACAAGCAAAAAAAAGATATGAGTGTTTTTTTCTGACTTCACCTCAGAACTGGAGAGTTTTTCCTCCACCTGGAAGTGAGCAATCTGGTCAGCAACTCCACGGCCACATCCAAAATCTTCATCCTGACCAGAATGTGCCGTCCACCCGTAATGGACATTGTAGGCACCGATCCCAGGATGGTAAGTGCTTGTAAATTCCCAAACCCTGCCTGACGCAAGTCAGTGCTCTACCCGAGTGAAAGTATCGACTCTACTCACGGGAAAGAAGGAAGATGGCCCATGAAGATTTTTCATTTCATTTCAATCTAGTGTGTCTAGCTTTGTTGTTTGATGAAGTGAGCTGAATGTAGTCAGTTGGAATGGGTTGTTCTATAGATATAAAACCAGTTATAAATTCCAGCCAGTTGACATTGATCCATAAAGCTTGTAGAAGTTACTAAATTTATAATCCTGGCAATCACTTCACGTTAGCAGGACTGAAACTCACATGCCCCACCTTAAGGCACCATGTAAAAACATGTTCCAGTCAGTTGTATCTTTTTTTTACTGTTATCACAACAAAAAGGTGAGACACTCTGAAGACATCCGCATAGAAGCTGAAGTCGCAATCGACTGTGAGATCACCAACTTGGCTTTGTACTCCTGGTCGGTCACCCACGCCCAAAACGGCAGTGCAGTTGCCCTACAGCAAGACCAGGCATCGCTCAACCAGCGAACATTGCACATCCCAAGATGGGACCTGCCGTATGGACATTACATGTTTGCACTCAACGTAAGTGAAACAAAGCCGCGACTGACTAACAGTTTTGCCACTAACTTAACACTTGTCTCAGTTCTGATTCTGACATGAAATCCCCAATCTTCCAAGCTTGCATGCTTTCAGGACACAGAGCGTGAATATTCGAGATTATTGTGTTTTCCTTTTTGTTGAAATATTGTCCCATCTGTGAATATTCTTGCATTCTTTCACAGGCTTCAGCCAACCAGAAAAGCAACATTGTACAAAACAGTCAGACTACGTGATCACTTTTAAACAACTTTTATCCAGACCTTTAAAGGGCATCTTTCACTGAAAGGCTTCTCACTCGGTGAAATCTCTAGAAAGATTGTTGTGTCTTTAGCTGGAACAGAAGTACTGCGTCAGCCACAAGTGTTGTCATCCAATTCAAATTAACATCTGTAATCTTGTGGGGTTTTCTGTAGGTGGTCATGAACGGGACCATCGTCCATGCCCAGGACAGCGTCTCCCTTGAAGTCATCGAGAGCCCTCTGATGAGCATCATCGAGGGCGGGACGAGGCGTTACTTCAGCTCAGACATGACAGTGACCCTCAACGGCAGCTTTTCCTATGACCCCGACGACCATAACGACAACACCAACCTGAGGTAGGGACCAAGGGAAAGGTTCAGGCTGGGTTTCAGAAGGGACCTCAGATTTTGTGTGGATTGGAAGGAAACAATGTTTTGTGTCAAATCTGTTTCCTAAATCTAAATCTAATATTCCTGTTGGTATCTATGTGTCACATTGTGTCTTTGAGCTTTGTCTTTTTGTCTGCGTGTTGAGTTGTAAACTCAGGAAAAAAACTTACACCTGTGCATTTTGTGAAATGCAAGTTACTAGGCACCACATGTGTTGTGCCTGATGAAACAAGTTGTAGCATGCAGCTTGCAAGAAAACCTGGCATTCATCATTTAGAAAGTCACAAACAAGTCCGTGTAACCTTCCTAATATTCTTCATAACGACCCAGGTACAACTGGACTTGCTACCCACTGAATGTGCCCACTGCTCCTTGCTTCAACGAGACAGCCCTCATGTTGGTCAACCAGACCTCCGTCCTCCCATCATCCAATGCGTCCCTGGTCTTCCCCACCTCCTGGCTTCTGGCCAACGGGTCCAGGTCCTTCGTCTTTGCCTTGCGCGTTGGCAAGGAGGGTCGGGCTGACGTGGAAACCACGCAGGTCCTCTCGCTCGTGCGGGAGACAGAAGAAGGGCAAGAACAGAAGCAAATGCAGTAAGTACACTTTCCTTTGCGAACCAAGATTTTCGATGTGGAACGATCGTGTTTCTCCTTAATTAACTTTTCATCAGAGTATGCTTTTCAATGTAAAACACAGTGTCCACTTGTATATCCAGCCAGAACTGAGACCGAGGGATACCCCTCCAACATGTCCAGTCGCTTTACACACTCTAGACTATTGTTATCTAACACATCCCCCCCTAGATGTCTAAAATGAATTCCTCAGATTCCCGTGAAACAATGACCAACACAAAGTAGCGGGGGTTCTCTCCGTCTCATGTCTTGCTTCATATGTCCACTTACCAAATACGTTTACACTGAACTTTGCCTCTTGCGTAAGTATCTTTTTGAATATTTAGGATCTTTAGCTTTTTGTATCCATTCCTTTCAATGTCTTTCGAGTGAAATTCAATAAAATGAAATTGATGATGGAGTCGAGGTTGATTTTGTACAGGACTTGAAACTGACGTTTTTCTGTACGTGTTGTTGTTAACAAGCAAGCGATTTTCAGTAACTTGTCTCGCTCTCAGAAGATTCGCAGTGTTCGTAAACCCATTTTGCGGTATCAGTGCACTCAAGAAAAATTTTTTTGAAGACCCAACCCATGATGGCCCTACCCATGACGGTCATCCTAGAGGTGATTTCCGTTACTGGAATTGGTCACAATAACACTGCCATCTAAAATGGCTGCAGTGAAGGTCCGTTAGAACTTTGCTGTCCAAAGCCTTTCATCCTGTGAACCAATTTTATGACCAGGGTATCGATTGACTGCCTCAAATGCGAAGACGGCATTGTCAATGCCAACGAGCAGTTAACCCTGGAAGCTGTCTGCCCGGAGTGCGATGAGAACACCACTTACACTTGGGAGCTCTACGTGGTTCTGGATGGCATTACGTCAAGCAGCTACTTTGATTTAACGTCAGGTAGGATAATGTGCGCAAGTGCAAGAGTCTCATGTGTGCACACTTCTCTTTGATTCCTACTGCCCCTTGTCCTGACACCTCATCACAGGTGACTGTTGAAGAAAGTATAACCACCACAACGAATTTATTTGTTGGACTTTAGACTGATGTTGTATGATTTGAAGTAAAAGATGATTTTAAGAGATTATGTTACTGTTGTAGCTGTGCTATGAACCCTGGAAACAGAACATGTTTGATATTACTCGCATCAGAAAGAACACTTTTGGGTTTGCAAGTGGCACCTAATTATTTTCGTGGTGGATGATTTTTCTCATAACTATTAACCAGAACATTGACAAGGATGCACGAGACCCTTTTAACACGTTGCGGTGTACCAATATTCTTTCCCCCAACAGGTCGTCGATGTGTACCTGGTGATGGATCCTATGGCCAGTATCTGGTAGCCAATGAGAGTTCCCCGTCGTCACCCTCGTCCAATCCGGAGGAAGACAGCAACATCATCAACCAAAGTGAGTGGAAGAGAGTCAGCCACTGTGTTGCTGTTCTAATTTTGTTTTAAAAAGTCCTCAGATTTTCCCAAAATTGACTATCATGGGATGTAGTCCTTCTGTTAAGTGTGAGTTTCCGTAATTCAGGACATGGTTTTTATGTTCCTTTTTAGTAGCTTTTAATTTTATTTACTGATATTGTCTTGGAAGGTACTCAGACAGTTGCCACTTCAACTGCTCAAAACAACTTCAGCAATGCTATCAACACAGGACTTCTGCCATCTGGCAGTGTAGAGGAAGACACTGCCACTGACTCATCTCAGACTAACGGCTCTGCGTCTCTCAATCAACTCGGTGGACAGGATTCTGTGGTTCCAGTGTCGGAGCCAGCAACAACGGTTGCCACTGGTCTTGATCTTGGAGGTGGTGATTACACAGGGGATTCCTTTCAGGAAGGGAGCATTGATGAGGGGTTTGGCAGTCTCACTGAGGAGACGGGATCAAGCTTGGTTGAGGATGTTGCCGTTGACGAAGAAGCACCAGCTCCCTTGGCAATCTTGGGCACTCCTGCAGCTTTGGGAAACTCTTCTGTGGGAATGACAGGTGTCGCTGAACACCTGAATGGAAGCAGCTCAGCAAGTACCAACGTGAGTTTGGGTGAAGCAGCTGATAGCTTTGGGGAGGCAGTTGGTAGTTTTGAGGAAGCCACAGGCAGTTTTGAAGAGGCCGCAGGAAGTTTTGAAGAGGCGGGTGGTAGCTTTGTGGAAGCTGGCAGTAGTTTCCAGGAAGCTGTGGGTAGCTTTGCCGAGGCCAGTGATGCATTTGGAAGTCTTGCTGAAGGTGGGGGGAGTCTTGTGGAAGCTGGTGGCAGCCTCGCAGAAGCTGGAGGCAGTGTTGAGGAACCAGGTGAAAGCCCCACAACCCCTATAGATGGACTAATCACAGCCAGTGGAAACCCGGCTGAAAGTGTTGGAAGCCTTGCAGAAGGTGGTGGGAGCTTTGAAGAAGCAGGTGGAAGCTTTGAAGAAGCAGCTGGAAGTTTTGAAGAAGCTGGCGGGAGCTTTGAAGAAGCTGGAGGAAGCTTTGCAGAAGCCGGTGGAAGCTTTATGGAAGCTGGAGGTAGCATTGTGGAAGCTGGTAATGGCTCGATGGCAGGCAATGGAAGCCAGGCGGAAGCAGAGGGAAGTGTTGGCTCTGAAATAGGGGGAAGCATTGCTGAAACTGTCGGAAGCCAAGTTGAAGGAGGCAGCAGTCTCACTGAAGCTGGTGGAAGCTTTGACGAAGCAGGGGGCAGCCTGGACGAAGCTGGCAGCAGTGTTGCCGAAAACAGTTTCCTGGAAGAGCTCCCTGGATCATCCGGCTCCAATGACACTGACGGAAGTTCTCCGCGAGGCACTGGTGTCTCCCCAACAGAAGGCTCCCCCACAGTGGGAACTCCACCGGGAAGCGCAAGTGATTCCCAAGCGAGCACTCCTACCCACACCGCACCTGACACTGGCCAGCAAAGTCCCAATGTCAGCCAGCCGGTTGATACTGATGGTGGCGAGTTCATAAGTGAAGATTACTATGACGGCAATTACCCTGAGGAATACCTCGGTAAGTGAAATCTGTAAATAATTTTTCAGTCAATAAAACTCCTCAAATTCGCATTTGAATGCTATATCGGTTGATATATTTCCAGTTGTTTCACGAGAATTATTTTCTTTGTACAGGTTCCAGTGATGAGCCTGGTTTGAACCCTCCACGTAAGTTGGGTTTTTTTTGTTTTGGTTTACACACCATTGAAAACTTTGCACCCATCTCCAAGCATTTGATAAATTTGAGACAAGGTCATCTGTTTAGAAGTTTGAAAAATCACCCTGAAACATAATAAAAAGTTAGTGCTAGACAGTGTCGTAGTTGGGGCATCTCATGACCAAAGCCATGCCCATTCACTAGACAGGCACAGTGGTACAAGACAAGGGCCAAATTTCACAGCAAGCGGAAAATCGGTGCTTACCGTAACACAAATTCTGTGCATACGGCCAATGTATTTCATGGATTAGCAAGGAATTTTGGCTTGTACGCAGGCTTACATCCCGTAACTAAAGATTCTGTGCTTAAAAGGATATCACAGAATTTTTCTCTTAGCCCAGTCAGTGTCAGTGCGGATTTCTGCAGTAAGCAGCGCCACGAAATTGGGCCCTGGCACAAGTCAAAGGGCATGAACAATGACGGGAAAAAGCCTTTGTCACAGTTCACTTGAATGGCAAGTGTTTTGTATTGAGACTGGATGTCTCGGATGATCTTGTGGAGTCGGGACCAGAAACTGTTTATAGAGAGAGTTACGACATGAGTGTCTCAATTGTTGGAATCAAAATGGTGGATTATGCATCAATGCACATAGAAAATTGGCACATAATAGCTGCATGCTGTATGGCACAAATAATGAACAGCCATTTTGGTTCCAAAGTGTGAAGTTGGCACCACTTTCTCTAAATACGGCTCTGGTCAGGACTATCTTACTGCTTCTGGGTTTAGCTTCGCAGAGTGTGGTGAGCTAGAATTCACTGATAATTCCACTCCCTCACCCTTCCACCAGCACCACCTGATACCAACACAGATGGGGACGACGGCAGCAACAACGGTGATCCGGTAGTGGACCCGAACGCGCCGCCGGCTGTTAGCGAGCACGTGGTGTCCAAGTCCCTCCAGCAGCGGGTGCTGACCCCCCAGGACACCACCACGGGCCTGTCCGGCCGGGCACTGACCATCAAGCCAGGCCTGCTGGATGAGAACAGGACCTATGCCCTTGTCGTTTCCACACATAAGAACGGTGAGATGGGATTGGGATGGGTAAAGTGGGGGGGGGGTGTTACTCCTAGGAATGGGCACTGGGGGTACTCCTAGGGATGGGCTTTTGGGGTACTCCTAGGGATGGGCTCTGGGGTACTCCTAGTAAAGCGTGGATTTACTTTTGGCTGAGGGAGAAGGAGATCTCCCCCCCCCCAGATCTCAGCTGTCCCATGCTTGATCATTTTGAAATCCTGTGTGCATGTTAAGACAGTCAATACGAGTACACCAGTGATGTTTCAATTAAGTCAGACATATGGATATGTTGCAGTCATTATAATGATGTTGTGTAATTGGCTACACAGACATGTTAGTAAGTTATTTTATCGGTGTGCAAAATTTCATGTCAATTGGGTATTCCTTCTCTGAGATCTGTGGTTTGGGGTCTAGTGAAAAGATTCTCCTGTTTAGGCGATTTGAATAAATCAAGCCAAATTATCCCTAATACAAACAGTGAGAATGATACTGAGTAGTCTGGATGATATGCGAACCTCGCCTACTCGCGGGCAAGATTTCTTCCAAGGGTTACGGTCAGAATCGAGGCAAGTGCACCAGATAACCGTCTTCCGTTTGCTCCGCAGAGAATGGTGTCATGAAAACGGGAAAGGCTTACCAGTACGCCACAGTCAACAGAGGCCCCAGGGCGGGGCTGTGCTCCATAACACCCGATGAGGGCAACGAGATGGAGACCGTCTTTACCATCAACTGCCTGGGATGGCAGGATGAGGTAAGAAGATGAGATTCTCTTAGCATGTGCTGACGGTGTAGCATTGCTGTGTAGTGTGATTGATGAATCAAATAGACTTCTAAACGTCGCACCCACAATTCTGCATTTTTCCGGGGTCTGTTTCCTAGCATTCTCCGATCCAGTATGAAGTCAGTTACAGCTTGAACGAGACAGAGGACCTGACTATCCTGTACTTCGGCATGAAGCACGCCGTCAAGTTCCAGCTGCCAGCCGGCTACAAAGACAACGATCACCTGGGTGAGTCCAGCTGTGTCCGAATTACTTGTCAATGGCTTGAAATAACACGTGTCTGTGACGACAAGGACTGGCTAGCCTCTGCAGCCATTTTCCCATGGACTTGTGTGTTATTTGCAAAGCCGTAGCCAAGTGATTGGGATCAGCTGTCTGAAACAATACTGGGAGTTGCAATTACTGCCCCCTGTTATTTCAACCCCCCAAAAAACATTTGAGAGGTCAAATCTGCCCATTTTAAAACCCCACCCCCGACAAAGAAAAAAAGTACCACTCCCTCAAAGCAAAAGCACAAATGGTTGTACCGAAACGTTGCGGCTGTGGCTGTCGACAACATGGATGCTTATGAAAGCCACTACCTTGCAGTTATAGCCGCTTCCCATAGGTGTAGAGTTAACTCTAGTCACAGCCAGATTGAACAGAACCTTAATTGGAAGAGTTTTGTCCCACAGCTGTACGCTGTGAATGTGATGGCTTGACAAATGTGAGTCCGTAAGTTCCATTTTGCACTACGTTCACCTGTAAATGTTTGCAAATAACATCTGAGTATCTTTTTACCAAAACCAAAGTTTATATCAAAGTGGCTATAGTTGATGGTCAAGGAGGGAAGACGTCCGTCTGCTCCATCAACATCCAGGTCCTGCCCAAGACGTTTGGCCCGGGAGAGAGCGTCGAGGAATTCTTGTAAGTCAAGAAATTTCCCTTGCAGGAAATAACTGTGCTTAGTGAGAAACGTAACGAGTGTAACAAGTCATTGGATGGGTATTATTTTAATACAGCTAGTTTTGTTGGCAGGTTCTTGCTTAGTCCATACATTTACCAAGCAGCATTTTGGGTCACGAGCTCAGTGGAATCACGCCCCCCTCTGTCCTGCTTGCTTCCTACGTTGGTGTCTCACTTACTGCATTGTTTAGTGGAAATACTGTTTTCTTTGGTTGCAGGATCTTCTAACACTGGCACCGTGTAAATACCCCTCTAGCTTGCACCGTGGATTACTTTGCAAAGTAGCACATCCAATCAGAGCTCTTGTTAGGTCACTCTATGTCAGGCTCTTGACTACCAGTGTTCTAACAGTGGCACTGATTGGGTTGCTTTTTCTTTCAGAGTTTCAGAGCCTTTAGATTGGCATTCGTTTCATTATCAGATGCAGCACAGAAAACCAAACTTCTCCAGTATTTCTTGCACTATCTAAATGATTCTTTATTACCCTAACCACACAGAACTGAACACCAGTAAAGTGTGTGAATTTGTGGCACTGGGTACTGTACCTCTAAACTGCTTGTGCTTTAACACGGGTTCAGGCAAACCCAAAATAAACAGAGTCCAACAGTTTTTGTGCACAGTTTACCATATGGTGTTGGAATTTGTGTGAATGGGTACGGTTACTAGTAAATCAATCTGGGAATTAGGGTTAAGGAAGAAGTCACACTTTATTGTTCTTTTGCTGCTTCATGTCAAGCCCAGAATCCCCAAAGTATCGACATCCTTTGTTTAAAAAAAATACCATTTTCGTTGCCATGTTTAAAATGTGAAATACTTTCTTCTCTTGTTTGGGCAAAATCTTGTCAGTGAGTGAGATTTGAGATTTTTTTTCTGTTTTCTTAGGTCGTATTGTAGGGGATTGGTTTTTTTAGATAGCTGATTTTCATTGAGTTGTGGTTGTCGATGTCATCCGACCTAGTGGCTTTTTCCTGCTTCTTTAAGGAGATCTGGTCACGGATTTTCCTGGATTGGTTTTTTTTTTCATGGTTGTTTGGAGAGCGTTTGCCAGACCAGCTAATTTAGGATCTGTAGTTCCACTTGATTGCTGTTTAGAACTGACCATTGAAACTTTTTAGGCTTCTGTGAGCGAGCGGAGGTAATTGTGTGAGTGAGAGGTTACAGTATTTTGCCGCCTGACAAGATGGGAAAAATTTGCATTTAAACATGGCCTGGTTGATCAACCAATCAGAACAACAACACAACAAAGACAACAAAATAAACAGTCAGAAATATTCACAGACATAGATCGCAAAATAAACCAAAGCAGTCATTTCTGCTCCTTGAACAAATGTAACATTCAAACGTATTCTGTGTGAACACATTGACAACTTCAATGATTACATAGATTCTTGCACAAACTGGGATTCCCAAAACTCACTCCCCATTTCTACAAGAGTCTGACAGAATACTAAATAGTCCCTAGCTGTTGTGGGTTATTTCCATTTTGTTTTAATCTTGGCCCGTCAGTCACACAGATACCACTCTTTCCAGGGAGTCCTGGGGGCTCACTGTTTGGCTAACAGTCACGCACAGTTTTCATGCTCTCCTTCACTTCCACAGTCGCCGCCTTGAGCGAAGACTTTTAAAGAACAACGTCATATCCCGATACTACCCCCATGGTGGTGGCTGAAGGCTCTTCTCACTTCCTTCCCTCTATAACCAGACCATCTTGAAATACCTCTTTGATGGCATACCCCAAGAAAATCCCAGTTACAGCACTGGCGACGGAAGGGGAGGGGGCCAGTCCCCCCCCACTTTTTGAAGGGCCTATAATGGGGCGGGGGTGAATGGACTGGCCTGTTAGTGGCTGATGCCTGATGGTCTAACAACTGCCTCCCCCTCCCACTTTGAAAATTGTCCGCTGCCACTGGGTTACAGTCAGACCATTGGGAACCGTCACTCACTGGCCCCCTCCCCCATTCGAAAACAAAGAGAATCTAAATCACAGGTATTCACGATGGTCTGAATTCCCAGCACTCGCATAAAAATTGCATTATCTTTGTCTTCAAAATGGGATTAGAGAAAAAAAAAGGCCAAGAGTGAAAAAAACTGATAAATCATTTTGAGGAGAAAATTGGCTGAGCTCATGTTTTTGGACGAGTGCAGAAAAAAAAATCGGAAAATGTTTCTCTGTTTCATTTTCTCTAATCCTAACTACAGTGCAGCTTCTTATCCTGTAATTATTGTATAAAGATTTGAAATTATATATTACTAACTTAAATATCCTGCCTGCCCTCCATTAATGAGTTTTCTCTTCTGATCTTTCCTACATTTCATGTATCAGTAGTCGCCATTTTTCGCATCTTGTGTTTTGTATATAAGACGGTTATTTCTTTTCCCTTTCGGTGTTCCTGTGTAATGTGTATTGTTTTAGCTTTTCTGTTCATGACTTTTAACAACAGGGTTAAATAATAAATGCCTTTGGAATCGTAATGGTCCTGAAAATTTTCTAGCAACTTCTGAGAAAATGAACAGTCATAATTACAGAGTGGTGGAGATATTGATTCAGCTTAATAATACTGGGGCCGTCGATGCCTCTGGAAGTTGATCAAAAACTTGTAATTTCCAGGAAGTTGAAGCACAATTTTGTGGACGGGAGAAGATCACAGTGGGACTTGGGTTTGATACATTAGGGACAAATTTTACTGCCTGAAATCACCGCAAGACTAATTCAACGGACTTGTTATTTATCACGTCTGAATCAATGCCAACTTTAATTCTTGTGATGTTTGGAAAAATAAAGTCATTGTCTGTCCTGTGTTCAGTTTATAGCTACACTGTGACTTGCTTACAAGACATTTTACTACTTTTTATCAATATTTACAGGGTAACAGAGAGACATAAACGCCTTTTTTGTTTAAGAATGTATTTCATAGCATAGTGTACTGTTGGTCAAAGAACTCTTCGCCACATTGAACCGTGCCGTTCGGGAATTAGGGATGGGCCAGTGCTGATGGGGGGAGGGCACATTGTACCTTCGAAGGGATGGAATTTTGGAGGAAAAATAGGAATATTGCAAAAGTGTGTCGCTGAATTGGTGTCACGGTTTAAGACTGTCACGCGGGAAAGGGTCACTATTTATTAAAATGTTCCAGTTGTTTATAAAACGTTATTGAAAACCCACTTTTTCTTCTTTGAATGTGTTATTTCTTTCCCACAGAGAGGTTTCTTCGTACAAACTAACATCAAGATTTGTGAAGCTTGGTTGTTTGTGGATAGATCGGAGGAAGACAGATGCCTATATATGTAAAAAAAGGATAACATTTATCGGACTGTTTGAGAATTCGCAAACAACCGCATGTGCATGGCAGCAAATGAAACCGCAATAATTCAGCTTCACATATCTTTTGAAAACCTTTTATAACAGGAGCCAAAAATACTTAATGTTTATAAAAGTAGGTTTGTACAAACATATGATGATTGTAGCCATGTAAACTCTTCCATGGTAATTTAATAAAACTTGATGATGAAATAAAAAAACATGTAGGTACAACGTGACGCGGGCACCCGGCAACCTGCTGACGCTGTACCTGCAACAGGGGGACCAGCAGAACCTGAACGGCTTCATCAGCATCGCGGCCTGCATCCTGAACCGCCAGCCGGTGCTCAGCCGCGCCGGGTCCAACTACACAAGGGTGAGATGGGAGAGGAGGCCAGGGAGTTCCGTAGTGGAGTGATTTTCCAAGGGGGGCGGGCAGTCATGATGCGATTAGGCATTAGCCGTTAATAGATGGGTCCATTCAGACCCACCTCCCCACAGGGCCAGTCAAAAGTGGTGGGTGGGGGCATGTACCCAAGGGGAGGGGGTTGGAACCACTGGTGCCTCCCCTCCCCCCACTTGCACCACCAGTGTCTGCCAGATAAGTCTGCGGGGCCATGGTTTTGAAGCGAACATTGTAAAAAGAAACAAAAACAACAGTAAACTTCTGCAGCATATTTTCTTTGGTTGTAATTGGAAAGGAGAGAGCACGTACGATACTGCGCAGATTCCTGCAGATTTCAGGGTTTTGACCAAGACTTAGCGGAGGGTCTTTATTTTAGAGACTGCCATTGCAAAAGTTTCATAGTTACTCCATTGTTTTTCCCATTGACATTTGCTAAACTTTTGAGTGTACGATTCTGGTCTTTATTGACTGTTTCTGTAGGCTTTTCAAGATGGGATCATTTTCAAATAATTTCTGATCCTTCTTCCCCCGAGTTGTTCTCAATCAGAACAAAATGCTGATCACTCGTTTTCAAAACAAGAATGGAATTTACCCAACCACAATAGACAACCCGTCTGCCTTCCCGAATGAGAGGAAGTAAATGTGCCTTTAACCATAGGTTGGATTCAGACCCACAGGTGAACCCTCTTGAGAACATACGTTTTGGGTAGGGAGTAGCAGGATTTATGAGGGGGAATCCCTACCTCTTACTTTCCCAAGACTTTGTTGCTTCTTGAAAATCAAAGTAGAAATAGTATGCCATCGCTTTCCTACACTGGGGGAGATTTTGAGAGTATCGTTAGCTTTAATAGCAAGAACTGCGAGGGAGATGAGCCCAAGGTGATTCGTCTTTCCTCCCCTCTTGTGCATGCTGCAGTTGCTGTCGCTGCGCAGGCACATCCGGTCGGCCCTGGTCTCGGCCGTTATCACCCTGCCCATGAGGGACCAGTTGGAGATCCAGCAGAGCAGCATGGCAACCGCAGCCAGCAGCTACGTGCCCCTGGAGGTATCAACTTGTCTTGGAACCATTCCTCTCTTCCCCCCTCCCCTATACCGAGGACGGAGACCATAAAGGGAGCTTTGTACTTATTGAAATAATTGAGTGGATGTACCGAGTGCACGCCCCTCTAAGAGTTTACGTATGTGCCAACCGTGAAGAGGTTTACAAATGATATTGGAAGAAGAAATGGGCAGGAGAGGACCCCATATTGGTGGTACGCAAAGTTGTGGCTAGGTCTAGGTTTTCACAGTTTCCAAATCGGCAAGTACTCGCCACTGATTATGAGATGCAGCCGTAGCTCAAGAAGTCTGTGTTAAACATGGCCTATTTTTTCACACACAGCTAATGCAACGATGGGGGAAGCATTAGATCATTCGTTGGAGAGAAAATCCGATTTTGATTCCTCATGTATTTTGGCTTCTCCAGCTTCCGATCAACACTGTGATCCTAGCCGCCCAGTCCGTCAACTCCAGCATGACCAGCGCGGTGGCCAACGCCCACCTCCTGGGCCAGCTGGACGTGGACATCCTGGTGGCGCTGACCAGCACCACGTCCAGCGTGGTCAGCGCCCTGGCCATGGACCACACCCAGGCCATCGGGCGGCGGCACCACAAGTTGGCCATCCAGAGGTGTGTGGGGGCCGTCCAGGGGCTATTGCAGGTAGGTTATCAGGCCCGCCTGGTGTCCCCTGCCGTTCCACGTCCGATGTGCCCTACGAATGGCTTATGCAACTTGGGTATGACTACGAGTAGATGCGTGCTTTCTCTACTAGTCCATAGCTTTATTTACTGTGATGTTGCAAGTAAAGCAAGAGGTGTTTTACACAAAGTGATCTTCTAAATGAGAATCCTAAACTTGCATTACAAGTAAACAAAGAAAATCCATCAAATTAGGAACACGGTAAATAATACACGGAGTAATATGGTGGCATAGGCGGAAGCTGGGGGCTTACATTGCCATGCCCAGATCAAAAATGTGAACAACAATCAGAGATAAATCAAAATTAAAACAACGGAACTGTAAGCATGAGCAGTGCCTGCTGGAACATTGAGTGAGAATAAGAGCCAACGGCAACAAAGACAAAATGCTTAGCATAATGACGAAAGAGAAGCTGTGCTACTGATTATTGGTAGCGCAGGGACCCAAAGTCAAACCCTGTGATAGTTTTACTGTTTATAGTAGGGATTACACGACCAAAATGCCCCCACAAAACTTGGATGCATACATTGACACGAGATCTGCCTTGTTTTTTAGTTCAATTAAACATGGCGGTGTTGTGGTGAAGCACAGACATTACTGGAGTGGGCAGGGCTTAATAGAACTGGTATAAGAAAAAGATGTGGGGACCAAGTGGATGAATCAGCTCATGTATGAATTGGTTGGGTCGGGTACTTTAACAAGGTCGGGTACTTTAACAAGGTTGGGTACTTTAACAAGGTCGGGTACTTTAACAAGGTGGGCAAATTGCCTAATATTTTTTTTATTTTTTGTCTGTACAACAGACCTACCTCCAGCTGCAGAAGCCTGACGAGGAGCCCCTCCTCATCCATACCCATGCGGTGGACCTCCTGGGCGCCCGGCAGACGTCGTTGGCCTCCGTTGACCTGACGGCCGGCCACAACGCCTTCACCCTGCCCGTTGGCCTGGAGCAGGTCCTGCACGCCCAGAACGGCGGGGGCGTGATTGGCACCTACACGTGCCACGACATGGACATCCCCTGCTGGGACCTGGAGATGGTCACCTACCGGGCCAACCCTTACCTCTGGGGAGAGGGTGCCCACAAAGTAAGTCCAGTCCACGGAAACACCGTTCTGCTGCCGTAATGAGTTCACGAGAAAGAACGGAAACTGTTCTGCACTTGGAAGATTTCCGGCTGATGAAAATTTCAAACATAATTTTGAATAAATGTGCACTAACTTTACAGATACTCAGGTTTGGTGATAAGTTGCCGGAACGTTTTTGATACCCGAGTTGGGTACTGGCTACTTGTATGTACCTGTACTTGTTCAGCACCTGTATTTGAACTATGAATTTACTGCTTAATGACCGTTTTTGCATGCAAGATGTCCGTATCTCCTGTGCATCATGGTAGGCCACAGCATTAGCCAGGGTGCGCTAGGTTGGAAACTCTGCTCTCACGCCAAATTTACTGGATGTCCCTGGGATACTTGCACTGATTCTTAACAGGTGACTTCGGACGTGTCATCTCTCACGCTGCACTCGTGCACGGGCCAGGAGCTGAAGGTGGAGAATCTGACGGCCGGCAAAGAAATCGTGTTTGAAGTGGCGCACACTTGCGGCTCCCTAGGGGTATGAAGCCATGTCGTTGTTTTAGTCAAAATACATGCGAACCAGAGCACTGCCATAAACTCAATACATTTTTATCAGCCTTCTGTCAGGACCATTTCGTGGCCGAAAAGTTCTCTCTTTTGACCTTGGAAATACAATCAAGTATCCTTATATTGTCACTCGTGTCTTTGTTGAACATTTTGAGGACAAAGAACTAGAGCCAGCTAGTGGCCAGTACAACTGTTCAAAAACTGCAGCTCTCTAAGTACTAAATGAAATTGCTGTGACAACTATTACGTCTGTTTTGCCTAGCACCCCCCCTTAGATTTCAGTGATGCACCTGCTGGTATTTAGGATAACGTGAGACATTGAGGTTAATGTGAGGGTTTCAAGCATTTCTGCTCTGCTTTGGTTTTCAACAGGATTCCCTGATGTGCAACCTCACCCTTGACAAGGCCTTCATGAACGTCCACGAGTTCAACGTGTCGGAGGAGGGCGTCGGCCAAGCGTTCCAGATCATGGTGCGGCTGGCCCCCGAGACCCGACGTACCTTCCCCGTCAAGCTCATCATGAGGTCTGTTTTAGAACAGGCCTTGCCCCATTTGCTTGTTTTTTTTTTTAAAATCACGCCACGAATCCGCGGTATTCGTGCTAGGAAGATAGTGATGAATGCCACGGGTCAAAATGACTCCGATCTGGTCGGAAGTATCGCTGACACATTGTTCACTGGCAAAACTGTTCTGTTGACTGACTCTGAAAGTTTCAAGCTTGGAGCTAATGGTACGTTACTGTGGTTCAGGACTAACAGTGTCCAGGGGCCAGTGTCATAGAGCTGCTTAAGTACAAAATATGCTTAAGCACAAAAAAAATTCACCTAATAAACAAAGGTTACCAGCTTAAACTCTGGCTCGTCATGCTAACCAAAAGACAGGTAAATACCATTCCAAAACAATACACATTTACAAGAAGTTTTGGCTGGTAACCTGATTTGTCAAGCAAGGTTTTTTCACGCTTAAACAAATTTTTTGCGTAAGGAGCACTCGGAGATTGGCTCCAGTTGATGACTTCAAGCGTATGCCAACATGGAAATAAAAATGACCAGCCCAATGAAGTACTGATAGAAGGAATTAAAAAGTGTGAGAAACCTTTTGAAAATAGAGTTTAAAATTCCATGAAATCTACATCACACGTCTTTCTGTGAAATTTTGAATTTCTGTTTTGCGTTTCATTTTCAAACTTGCTGGTGCTTCTGCACATCCCTCAATTTTTCCTTTGTTCCTTTTTCTTGTTAAATTGTGTGTGTTTTTTTCTTGTAGGTATGGCATCAGGCCCACTCCAATCGAGTACGACAGATCCTGGATGTACGAGAAAGAGGACGAAGATCTAGTCCTCTTTCTCCCTCCAAATACGTTCAATGGTACATATTCAATCCAGCTGTTACTAGTGTTACATATTTTGTCATATTAGGAACAGGTTAGGTGTGGACGTTGGCCCTGGGGTTTGACTAGGTTGCTTTCCAATTGTCCAGAGCTTCTGTGCATAAAATTCAGTTTGGTGTCGTGAACCATGCTACATACTTCAAACTTGATAAGAGGAAAAAAACAACTGCCAGTCTGTTAAAGTAGTACGAACCACTTGCTGCAGGGGAACCTCAGTTGGAGCATTATGGGTTTATACGCAGAGCCGGGCTGCCCAAAATTGGACAAAAGAGCTGGTCTGTGTAACAAAAGACAGTACTAGGAACAAAAGACCTGCTGCTGGGAATTGCCATCATTTTTAGGCTTGCATTTTGCGAAGGTAATCCGTCAATGTTTTCATCTGATTTCATTCATCTGATAATATGTCAACCTAACCCTTTCTGTATTTCACTGTGTCCCGCAGCAACCGGCAAGCACTACCTAGCCCTCATTGATGCCGAGTACGGCGAGAGCAGCTACGGACAGGATGAGGTCAGCACGCGGCAGTACCTGATCCGACTATGGTGGGGAGAATGCCTCTATTGGAACACCCAAAATGGTGAGCACTCCAACAGCGTGGCTGGCTTAGCTGATGCAGCATCAGCAGCATGCAATGCTGCCAAAGTGAGAACGCATGTGAATCGGCACACAATGCAGCCAAATTTGTGCTGGCCAGCAAGTGTTATTTTCACCCCTCGAGTGCCGGCTGGCTATTTGGAACATTGGCTAGCCCCCGGGCAGCACAGCTGCAACCCTGGTGATCTGGTTCCTCTCCACGAGAAGCCACTCACTCAAAATCAAGTCAAGCCGCATGCTTTCTTTTCCCCCTACCCCTCCCTCCCCCCTCCCCCCCTTCAGATGCCTGGGTGGGTGACGGCTGCGAGGTGATGCACTCCTCCACCTACGAGCTGACCCGCTGCAAGTGCAACCACCTGACGGCCTTCGGGGTCACTTTCCTGCCCATCTCCGTCATCCTGGATGTTGTCAGCCTGACAGTGTTTGACACGTGAGGCTCTGTCTTTTCCCGTGTTCTTTTTCTGCCTCTTAGAGTTGGATGAAGACAAAAACTTCATTAGTTTTCATCAAGACATTCTAAAGCAACTACAACTCTTGTATACTGAAATTTCCCCACATCACAAGACCCAGGCAAGAGGGCAATTTCCCAAGACTTATTTACTGCCTGTGCTATTTCCGTACCTAGCTAAAGCTCTTAGATATATTCCTAATTCCTTGGGAATAATCTGTCATCCTCTTCATCCCCAGGCCCATCACTAATCCCATCCCCTACTCCTTCACGGTGGGCATCCTGGGCATCTACATTGTCCTCTTGGTCTACTGCTACCTGGCCGACAAGCACGACGAGCGAAAGCTGGGGCTCATCTACCTGTCGGACAACCAGCCGGCCGACCAGCAGTAGTGAGTAGATCCAGTGTTCAGCTGCTTTGCCAAGCCTTGTGTATATTGACCGTCAACAAATCCATTTCGGCGAATGTGAATGAAAGGCCTCGCAGTTGATTGGCAAGAAGTCAGTGGAATAGGTCAGATCAGACAGTGTGACTTGATGCCACAAAATGAGACTACTCGAGGCCATATTTTCAGTAATTCTGTGAAGAAAGAGAAAGCTGCTTGTTGTCAAGTTGTGTCGCCCAATTAGGCATCTGGATGAAAAGGACAAAATGTGGGGTGAAAACTATTAGAGGGCTCCCTTTGATGTACACAGTGCAAGATTCCCTTGAAGGCCTTTCACTCAAGTTGTGCTGTGGCGACTTGGTACTCATTTTGTTACGTTGGGCCACGACTTGGAAATGGCTTTGAAATGCCGTCAGTTCTATAAAATGGCTACTTCTTACCTGCTAAAACCTGAAGAGTGTGCGCATTATAAGTTTCACATTTGAGACTAAATTATAGTACTGAATTCTGGAAGTTATCTTGTTCCTTTGTGCTCCATACTGAACAAAAGATCTCTGTGTTTCTCTCTTTGACAAGTTACGAGATCACTGTCGAGACGGGCATGCGGGCAGGGGCCGGCACCACGGCCAGGGTGAGTATGGTACTGCATGGCAACGAGGGCCACTCAGAGACCAAGGAGCTCATCTGCAAGGGTCGGCCCATCTTTGAGAAGAACTCCAGGGACCGATTCATTGTCAGGTGAGCCAACGGAAATCGCCCCACAGATCCAGAATGCAGATTGGGGAGTGAGAAACTGCATTGATTTGGCTAGGCTGGATTGGACTGGACTGGGCTGAGCTGAATTTTTCTGAGCTGTGGCGGGCTTGGGTGGGTTAAGCCTGGCTCTGGCTTGCCGAGGCCGGGTTAGGTTAGGCAAGGCTAAGCTGGGACAGATTGGTCATGTCTTGGACTAGTCTGAGGTTGGGTCTTGTGGACCACTGCAGTTGTGTCTTGGTGCTGTCAATAGAACCTCATATTTACAAAATCGACGTAAAGAATGAGACGTCTAACACAAAACAGCTTTAGTCACTTTTACTGCAATTTAACCTTTTTCCTGGTGTTGTATAAAACCATCCAGTAGTCACATTTCTGTATTACTGTCCTGGAGTGGCCTACATTTGGAATTCCTCTTCTTATTCCGTGTCTCCCAGTGTCCCCGAGTCGCTGGGCAACCTCCGGAGGCTCCACGTCTGGCACAACAACGCCGGCCACTCCCCCAGCTGGTTCCTGAGCCGGGTGGCCGTCCGCGACCTCCTGACTGGCCGCAAGTGGTACTTCATCTGCGAGCGCTGGTTCGCCGTGGAGGAGGACGACGGGAGGATCGAGCGGGACCTTGAGGTCCTGGACAAGGGGGTCGGCTTTCAGAAGGTAGGTGCCTTCTGTTACAAGGGAGGGGGGACTTTTATGTATTTGATTGGTAGGTCAAGGGACAGATGCGAAGAGAACTTTCAGGTAATGCTGGGGGGGTTGTACATTTCTTCAATCCTGTTAAATCAGCCCAATTCAGGTACATCCTGAGATTGGATTGAGGGTAGATTTTTGAGATCTTGGAGGGATGAATTCATAACATACTTTGAATTATACCCAGATTTGGCCATTTCCTTCCCCTCGCCAGGCCTTCTTTGCCAAACTATTCCAGTACTTTGCCGACTACTACCTGTGGAGCTCCATCTTCACTCGTCCCCCGTACAGCGTCTTCACCCGCATCCAGCGGCTGACCTGCAGCCTGTCCATTTCCATGGGCTTCCTCTGCATCAACACCATCTGGTACCAGCACCTGGGCAAAGAGGTAAAAAGTGGCGGTTAATGGCTATCAAGTGACAGTCGCACGTAGAGCATGTGGCATCTGAGGCCAGAAGGCCACATCCAGTTGTATTGTCTGTGGCCAGCAGTAGCACTCGCCCATGGAAGACACTTGCTAACTGCTGAAACCACTTCCCATAGACACGTGCATTTCTGTTTGCCGTAGCCACATCTTTTGGACATAGCTGACTCACCCTAACTAGCAGTGAAGTAAGGAGTTGGCTATGAGCTGAGAGATAGCTGCATCACAAGGCGTAGTCCATGTGCTTGGCTGTGGCTAGAAATAACACCTAAACCTATGGAAGCCTTCAGCTGGCGGCTTCATCTATTTCACATTGGCTCTTGTGTCATTTAAAGCTGTAGCAGAGTAATTTTGGATCATATTGTCTGACTAGCTAGAATTATACACACTAAAAATCATTGAAAATATAACCACATGATAAATGTTGTTTCCCCATAGTAGCTTCAGAAAGTTGAGTTTTGGAAGAAGATTTTTGTCATTGAAGCAAGAGTGGAAATTCTGACTTTTTTTATACAGGAGGTAGATCTTGGCCTGATTGATGTGTCGGGAGAGGCCATGTTGGTTGGCATAGTGACAGCTATACTGGCTATCCCCGTGAACTTCCCTATCATAATGGTCTTCCGTAGAGCGAGGGTAAGTTTGAAGCAGTAGGAGAAATAAGGTCATAGTTCATAGACAGAAATGTGATCGGCAGCGATCGCATTCAAGATATTTTGCACAATGCTTTAATATTGTTGTCTTACCTCAACAGCCCCGACGTGAAGAGATTGAGGAGGAAAAGAACTTCAGGAGTGTCAAGACAACAATTGAGCTTCCCGAGTCGGGTAAGATTTTAACTGCAAATGGTGTCCTTTACACTAGTGTTGCCACTGGAAGCATGTGATGGCTCCTAAGGAATTGTTGTTCTTCCTTGTGTAACCTTCTGCTTAGTCTTTACAACTTAAATCCACATTGTCGTGGTTTTCCTGCTTACAACAAGTTAAATGTGCCTGCTGCAAAATCCCCAACAGGCTCTAGGCTCAGCCTAGTTTCTTGGCATTGATAACGATGAAATTGTGCAGCTGCGATCATTTGAGGAGATGAAACAGACATTTTTTACCAACCCAGCAGGCACGGAATGCTTTATGGGGAATGCCCGTATGCACAGAATCCCAATTTTCTTGCCGCCCACGAAATATGCTAATTGTGGTTGCTGCACCTTCGTTGCAGCAAGCAGAGATTGTCCATGGTTAGCAGGGCCCAAAAATTTGACCCCAAAGTTTGCCGAGAAACTCAGACTTTCAAAGCAGCAGTTTGAGCTGTGCTACCAGTCTAGGAACGTTGCTGCTGTTGTGCAGACCCTTAAACAAAGTTCCCCGGTATCTTCCACAAACAGCTGCCCCAGTGGAGACCATACTCAACCAGGGCAGTCTGGATTCTGGCGTGGGGGAGCGTGCTGACGTCACCTTGGAGGACCTCCAGGGATGGGCGCAGGAGAAATGGAAGCACAGGCTGAAGGTAAACTTGGAAAGAAAAAAAAACCCAAATGGGTTACAACTGTTGTGAGGTGTCGTGAGGATCATCGGGGTCCTTCAGGTAGAGACTGGAGCATTGCAAGCATCCTTATTATACCAGATCGCTCTGAGCATTGTACAAACAGAGGCAGGTTTTCAGTGGATATTGACCCAGACTGGTTGGCTGCCTTTTTTTTTCGATCGTGATATAGTTTTTCCATGTGATTTCTCAGGAAATTTTCCAGATTTCAGGCATTTTTGTCTCAACGATGGTGTAGCTTTGTAGGTTTGGTCATTCAGATTTATATAACGGGTTTTGCCCTTACCCAACGTATATATTGATAAACACTGTATGCTCTGTGTGTTTATTAATATATACGTTGGGCAAGGGCAAAACCCGTTATATAAATTAACATCCCCAACGCAAAAAATTACATCTTGAAAATCGTTCAGATTTGTCTTAGAGGGCTACATGCAAAACTGATGTAATCACATCACTTGGGAGAGAATTTTGGCCCTCTTGGCTTTTGAGTCGTGACGGGTCATAGTATTCTATCGTCGTTGATCAAACCCTTGTCTGCATGCACTTTGGACTTTCCCCTCATCTCCAAGTCTCACCCGTGTTTTGTGCTCTGTCCTTAGGGTTCGTCCAGCCACAGTGACGACATGCACAAAAGCTATGACTCCATCAGCTTCGGCAGCAGCAGTGGTGGCAGCACCAGTGCCTATGACGACGGCCTGAGTGGCAGCAGCCTGAGTGGCAGCGCCGGCAAGCACCCGAGTGATGTCTCAGACAGCGGGGTCAGCTCGCCGGACACCCGCAGCCTGGAGTCAGGGTATGGGGCGCTCGCCACCGCAGGGGCCGGCTGCCAGGCTTACCACAAGCGACTGGCTAACCCCAAGATCTGGCTGCCCAACTGGTGCGGCAAGCTGGCCTGGGCCATCTGTGGCTTCATCACTGTCTTCTCAGCTGTGGTGACCATCTATTACGGATACAGGTCCGTCGCTAGACATCCACCACCCACCTCAATTTGGGAACGAGTTTGAGAAATGACCATCTGTCGACCACTGGTCAATTTTCCTTGGTAACCTGTGCACTAAATTTGTCCTGGGTACCAGGCAAGATCAACGTCAGCTTTTTCGATAACATTCATGTTCACTCTGTGGAGGCATCATCCAAAGCTTTTGGAGGATATGTCCAACAATACAGGAAAAAGAAAGACAATTCTAATTATAACATTTTGAAATAATAATTATAACTAAAAATATGAGGCCCCCCTAAAAAGTCTCCGGTTTCTGATCAGTGCATGTGTCGCCGTAGACCTGCGTGGCGGCTAAATAAAACGTTTTTTATTGGGCATAATACGATGTCCAAAAGCTGCCAAGCTTCCTTGATCAGTGGAATCCTGCTACTGCGTAATTGAAATGTGTTTTAGATGGGGTGCGGTTTAGTAATATGTACAGTAAAGGAGGCCCTCTAGGGACCCACACATTTAGTCGGGCACTCTTTTTCAGAAGACGTCATTTATGTATTAAACATTTACATCTGGGAACCAGACAAACAAGGTGGTCTTATGTCCTGTGTACATTTACAAGCTGAAAATGCCTCTAAACAATAAATAGTGAGGGGGCTAGTCTATTTCAGGGTTGGTAGCAGCAGTACGTACGCAGTGGAGTTGCGATGGACATTGCGCATTATACGTACGTCATTTCTAGGTGAAAAAAATGAGGGGAAAAAAGCTGCGTTGCCGCACCACTTTTAGAGCCATCGTCCAACCAGAAACTGTGGCCTTTGTTTTTTTGGCCAAATGGTTAATTTTTCTTTGCAACCAAACTAGACTGTCATAGTTCAAAGATGCTGACTTGATGTTGCTTTTGGTTGTGATATCTAGCCTTTTCATGTGCTCAAATGTTAGAGGCCCGTATATAGTCCAAGGTCAGAATGTTGATGTTGAAGCCCTCACCAAACAGCCTTCGCCAAAAGCCGATTTCAAAAAAGGAATAAATCTGGATGTTTAAATATCGTCAGCTGCAGTAATGCATATGTAATCTGCAAGAACCAGTCACAGAAAGCAAGTTATGCAACTTTCGTAGGGCCCACACTGTTAGTGTTTGGTTGAAAAATAACCGTAATCTGAATCCGTTTCCTTGACCCCAGGTTCAGCGATGTGAAGTCAGTCTACTGGATGCAATCCGTCTACTTCTCCTTCTTGCAGTGCATCTTTGTCACTCAGCCGGCGGTGGTAAGGAGGAACATTTGTCTTGAAGCTCATCACACTCACAGATGCATTACATAAGCCGGGTGCGAGTCGGGCTCGCTTAGCTGAAGTCAAGTTTCTCTGTCACCAAGTCCTTGAGACTGGTGGGAATCTGAAGGCCGAGTATATTTCGGTGGTACGTCTGTCCTCTGGGAACCGGACCAAGATGTCTGATACATCACAAATTGCAGGCAGATCAGGAAGGAATCAAATGGGAGGGGTTTGCGTGGGGGGAGGGAGCCACAGGGAAAAGATTACAACAAAAATTGGCAGGTTTTAAGTTTGCACTTGATTGTTCTGTTTTGCTCTGTTGATAAAGTTCCCCTTGTGTGTTACTTATTTGGGCTCAACGGATTGAACTGGACCTTTTGGCGCATGTTCTCCCCTAGATGCTGATGTTCACCATCCTGAAGTCGGTCCGGCACAGGAACAACATCCACATTTTCGATCACTATGATGACAACGTTGACCTGATTGACAAAAAAAGCCTGGACAGGGCGCGCTTGGAAGGCTACGAAAACGACATGGCCAAGGTCAGTTGGATGAGTAAAGAGAGTTCATCAGCCCAAAGATCTGGGCGTCGCTTCATATAAACTTTCTCTTGCAGAGAAAAGGAAATGCTGAGAAAATTAATACGCTAAGCACGAGAAAGCTGGAAACCGGTCACAATATATATACAATACATGGCATTTTGACTTGTAAGCTAATTCTGCTAAGCAGTTTTTTTACTGCTTGGCAAAGTTGCTATGATCAGCAGCTCTGCCCAATTGGTTCTCGGTGTAATGAAGTGAACAAAATTATGGTCTAGTCTCACAAAAAAAGTTGCAAGACCAGCTATTTCAAAGTAATTCCACTTCAGGTTTCGTTGCACAGATCAACCTGAGGTCTGTGAAGTGTCCACCTGGTTTGGCATTATGATGGAATGGGTATAGACGGGTGAGGGGTGCCTCTTAATTTACATCATGCAAGGTACATTCAGAAGCCTTTACTCAATAGTGACTCAGTGGTGACTCGCTTTGTTACGTTGGGTTACAAATATGAGTCACCGCTTGCAATCATGAGAAACAGAAGGTGAATAGGAAATTTCAGCCTCTGGGTCACTGCGTTTGGATTTCTTGCCAAGTCTTGAAGTCCTCGATAAGGTGGCTTGTTTTAAATCAGCGGGAGTTTTTCCGTTGTCGTTCTTCCAAAAGGCCATAGCAGCAAGGCAGCGCTCGCGCTACCTGCGATTCGCTCGCCCACCCCAGGCAAAGGAGCTCCAGAAGGCCAAGGAGAAGATGCTGAAGGAGAAGAACATGTGGGCCATCCTAAAGTAAGGCACTAGCTAGCCCCCTCCCCTAAAAACCTTTACGGAAAGACTGCCCGGCTAAGCTTAAATGTCTTGGGGGGAAAAAGGAATTTGAAAGCTATCAAAAAACAAGCTAATTAACAATTGCTAGAGAAAGAAGAAGATATAAATTGTAAGTAAGTCACTGGATGGTAATTGTCCACCTCGAGTGTGACCAAGAGAGGTTGTGATTTTCCTGGCAATGGAGGTTCCGTTCGTGGGAACTGCACTTTGCTGGTTCACAAACGACTATAAATATGCAGGTGTAAGGGTCACATGGCTACCAACAAAATGAACACTCCCCGCCAATGTAGCTCTTTACAACTGGTGATGGTGCACTTCAGCTCAAGGCAGATATCTCCCACAGGATCAAGAACAAACCATTTGTCTAGACAGCATTTTGGGCATTGTCCAAATAAAATGCCAACACTTCAGCAAGCAGTAGAATGTGCCCCGCTCAACTAACGTCCGCCTTTTGATCTCTGCAGGGATGTGATCATGTACTCCACCCTGTTTGCCTGCCTGATGTGGATGGCGTACGGCCGCGAGGTGACCTACCACTATCCTGTCAACCGGGGAGTCCGACAGACCTTCCTAGAGTGAGTCCAATTCCGTTCTTGCTGGATCACTCTGACTGTGAGCCCCAACCAACCTTAAGCCCAGAAAGATTTACATGCGTAGATTGAGTTCTGAAATGTGGTTTTACCATCTGTGTTTGTTGTGATAAGTGAGTAAAAATTATCGAGCCGCAGAACAAGGAGTCTCTGTATAGGAAAGTAATCGTTGAATGTGTTCATTGGGTATTCCAAATCAACACGCATACAGACTCACATGTTTTTGTACGTTTTCTCAAATGTTCTTACCTTTCGGAAAAGTACGCAGGACAAAGCGACACATGGACAAAAGGAATGAGCCAATTGGATACTCCAACAGTGTATTCCTGTAACGAAACGTGTCAGAGGCCAGTTGGACTCGTATGCAATGTTTGCCCTATCAGGGGAGCCCTTCATGGACTCATGCACCTACTTTGTTCCCGAATGATCTTGCTTTTTTGATATACTGAACTCTATCATTGAAAGACTTTTAAGCCACAATTGCCTTTCTTCTTGAAATTGCTACCTTGAATGAATTTTTGAAATGGACACAGGTGCCACATTCTGTTTACTCTGTTTGATTGTATGAATAATACAGGACACCGCATCCCTTTACTGCTGTTTCATCCGTCGACGAGCTCTGGTCCTGGATGAATGGGGACCTGTTGGACAATCTGTACTGGGAAAAGTGGTACAACGCGGAAACAGTCTCCGAAGAAAAGGTGGGTTATTTTGTCCTTGCCGTTGGACCAGCATACCATCAGGAACCGTTAGGGTTAGGAAATCTAGATGGTCTTGTCACTGGGTGTAACACAGGAGCTGTGCAGTGTTTGGTGATGATAGAAAAATCACTTCAGTTCACTTGACATCTTTCCTACTCGAGCTGCAGTAATTATTTTGTGTCTGATAAAAGTTCGTTCGTTTTGTTCAGTAGTTTTTAATAATTGGTTACACAGTCAATTCCATGAACCTCCATCTGATTAATCTATCAGTAACAAGGCACAAACAACAAGGGATCATTTGGTTGCTTTGGTGGTAATGCAGTCATGTGATTTTGGTCCTGAATGTGAGATGTCGTGGATATCGAACCCTCTTATCGATGGAGCAGCGAAGGTATTCAGCAGACTGTATTTGCAGGGTTCCCAATTTCAGTCGTATTCCTGAACATTTTGAGTTTTGTTGTGATGCATCACTCAGTTTGGTATCCCGACAAAAGTGGACACTCCATGGTGAAAAATGCTGTGGGTTCCTGTTGATTTACACTGTGCAAAATTATTCTAAAGGACTTTTTACTCCAAAGCAACTTTGGCAACTTAAGACTCATTTTCACAGAGTGGGTCACATTGTATACGATTGAAACACTAAATGGGATGGTACCAGGGTATTTTGGGGGCTGGAAGGAAATCGTAGAATATAGTCTGGTTCTTTAAATTTAATATTTTCAAATAACTACACTACGTTGGGGAATCTGACTGAAATTAGGGTCCCCCGCAAATACGGTCTATTGAGGTCAGTGAGCCAGTTTGGGATCCACCCTTGAAAGGCCTGCACGGCGTCTCTCGATTCCCTTGGACAGATCTCCATCATGAACGGAGAGAGCGTTCTCCTGGGCAAGGCGAGCCTGCGCCAGGTCCGCGTCCGCCACCGCACCTGCCCCCTGGCCACCCCGGTCCAGCCGCTTTTCACCGACTGCCGGGCGGGCTACACCCTTGCCGGCCAGTCCACCAAGCCCTATGGGCCCGAGGGAGCCTGGATCCATGCCGGTAAGGCGGCGCTGAAGCGCTACTGCAAGTGGGGCTACTTTGGATCCTACGAGGGGGACGGATTTGTAATCAGCCTCAACAACAGCCGGTAAGACTCTTTTTGCAGGGATAAATTGGAGGGGATGGCGGGGGACTTCAATTTAGAGCCAAGCCATGACTTGATTTATGCATACTACTGATGTGGGAAAGCATTGGGTTCTTTTTTTTTTTGGAGATTTTTTCAGTTCGCATTCAGGTTAAGTATAGTAGAGCTGATTTTGATTGTTTTTTGGCCACTTTGTGAGAGTGGTGTCATTTTACTCACGGCTGCCTTGATGCGTATACTGAATTAGTCACTGTGTAACAGCCATTTAAGCAAAGCATGAAGAAAGTAATACCTTCAAATGCATCCATGAATGTATGAAATTAACATACGTGAGTTTGACAATGATTTGGAGTAAATTTATTGGTCATACATTTGAAGAATGCTTGACTTTTTCAGATTAATAATCGGGCTACTTTAACATGAAATCTGCGTAATACTGTTTGACAAGTCTTGCGGATAGTTTCCAATTTCCAATTTCTCCCCCTCTTTGTTCCGTCAGGGAAGAGGCTCAGAGCCAACTGGCCTTTTTGCAGAATAATTCCTGGATTGACGAACAGACCAGGGCGGTCATTGTGGAGTTCACCTTGTACAACGCGCCCACAAACCTCTACACGTGAGTCTAGTCCTTTTTTTACAAATGCTGTGCAATTTCTCGATGCTGTGTGTGACGACGGAAGCAAAGAATTTTGTGTTGATGTATTGCTGTGCTCATAAAAAAATAAACTATTATGAAGGATATTAAGTCAGACCTGAGTATTTTAGAGTATTTCTTTCAAATGTTTGACTACATTTCACCTGAATGTTTCAACTCCCGTGTTTGAAGGCGTGACAAAATATTTGCAAGAAAACTTCCATGTTGAAGTTAATCCATATTCATTACATATATTGATAGGAGCAGTTACTTTCGTTTTTTAATTCCGTTTTTAAATTTAGCTGTGATTTCACTTGTGAATTGTAATCATGTTGGTTTAAAAAGTAGCATAATTGCAGTAAAATTTTGGAGGGACGCCCAGGGTTGTGAACACAGGGAAAAATTTGTTTGTTTGCCTGAGCATTAGCAAAGAATTTTTGCAAATACTATTTAAAACTTCCCACGCTTGTCATACATCTGGGAGAAATAAGGCATGGAGAACTCGACACAGCGTCTTATGTCTGGATCGACTGTCGACCAATCTGGGGCCTTGCTGGTCCCCTTTGGCTTCAGGAAGCTGGTGCTGTTGCGGAAGTTGACGAAGGAGTCCATGGTCTGTATCAGGTGCTTGTGCTCTTGGCTGACAACCCAGCTGCCTGTGCAATTGAAACCTTTCTCCCACGACAGGATGGAGTCTGTGTAGGGTATCCTCAACTGCCCACAGAGGTACGACAGCACATTTTGGGGACTCTGGAGGAGCTCGTCAGAATCCACGATGATCGGATCGGGATCCAGGTTGCTATCTTTGATGTACTGCCACAAGTCGGTCATCTCCTTGTAGAGCATTCCTGGCGTCATGATGTAGGGAGGCAACTGATCCAACACAGCTTCCTCCAGGCCCACCGGGTGGCCCCTTTTTTGCTCCAGAAACTCTCTGTTGATCTTCTTGAAGGAGTGGAACATCTTGAAGGGGTGCCTGATCAGGAAGACGTGGCGATAGCCCTTGGGGAGGTCTTTGTACCTCCCGTCCAGCCAGGGGGCAATCTCCTTGGCAATGATTACCTTTTTGCCCGGGTAGTCGGCCTCCAGTTGCCGCCTAACCCAGTCGAAGGTAGAGATCGAGGTGTCGAACCCAGACGCCGCCCCCCTCAGCAGCCCGTCTTTGCTCAGTTTGATGGCCGGGTCACCCCCCTCCACTGTGGGGAAGTTCTGCTGGTCGAGCCTCTCCGGTCCCCAGAAGTATGCATCAGTGTATAATTCGTAAATCATCTGGGAGTCGGGGAGGCTGGTGAGACTCTTCAGAAGCACAGAGGAGCAGGTGCGGGGTAAACCCCACACAATAACTCTCACCTGGTTGGCCATGTCTTGCCGCTCTCCACCATACAAGCTCTGCAAAGCAATCGCATATAGTTGAAAAGACTTCTAAAGGGTGTAATATACTCCTGAGAGAACGGACGCTGGTGTTGAAAACTTTGACACAGCAGAATTTCTGAAGTGCCCTCGTCTTTCAGAGTCACCCTCTGTGGAAAGTATTATGTGACCTGAGACTCAAGATGGCCCCTGATGATGTCATATTTGATCTTTCATTCCACGCGGCTAAGTAAACATCAGTGAACATAATTATATACAGCAATATATCTGCTCAGCACGGTGCTATGCCTTGTCGTGTTATTGCTAAACCTCTAAACTCTGTCCATCTGCACAATAATATCCAAAGTTGACGGCAAAACAAGTGACCACAATTTCTCAATTCGTAGACAAGCGCTAGACCCTTTTATAGACTCTAAAAATTTGCTCATTGTGAGGATATTTCTGCAATTGTTAACCCAGCCGTTGTTGGGTTTAAACATGGGTGGCGTCAATGAGTGGGAATCCTCACAATTTTTCACCTGTCTGTCATTCATTTTTGTCAGGATGCAGAAATGAGCAATCTGTCAAAACAGAAAACTCAGTTTGCCCTTTCTCATGCAAACTGAAACCAGAGCCACCAAACTCTAACTCATTTTGCCAGATTGGTTCACAGTATTTCTCATTTTTGCCTGTTTTCTATCCCAGGTCTGTGGCTTTTCTGGCAGAGATGCCGGGCACCGGTGCCGTCAACCCCCTGCCAAAGATTGAGTCGGTTCTGCTTTATCGCTACGAGATGGTTTACGACTACTTCATCATGGGCTGTGAGGTAAGAGTGAAAGGCAGAACCAGAGGCAAATTTTCTAGGGGGGGCTCACCTAAATTCCAAAATTTCTCTTTGCAACCTTTTATGGCCTTTACAAGAAGCCCCTTGTAGGGCTCTGTACACATTTTTAGAAGTGAAAAAGTCCTTTAAATTCTTGGTTTTCTCATTATTTCAAAACTAAATTGTTCATGGGGGAGGGCTTGACCTCCCATTTCATCTGCCAGTGTCCCACATTAATTTGATAAGTGCAATTGAAACGTATGCTTCTGCCACACCCTACAAGCTTTCTAAGTATATTATAATATGTTATTTAGCTCTTTGTCCACTAGAATCTTCCGCATCTTGGTGTGCACGGGGTAACATCATATTATAGTTAGATAGAAATCCCACCCCACTCTCCAATTGGCCATTGTGCTGTCATAGTTAGTCTGCATCCGAATCTGTTGTCTAGAGCTAGGCCTAGGTCTTCACTCCATTGAAAGTACGTGGAGACGCACAGACAATAGACCAGCCATAGCTCTGGAAGCCCGTTTCGGACTCGGCCTTAGGCTGCGTAACCCAGTTTTATTTTACCAGCATTCAAGGCTGGCTGCTGGCCAGTGCCCTGAAAAAGTTGAAGGGCCCATTTCACCAATGTTACTTTGGAATGTGCTTTGTGTTACTGTTTTCTTCTCTCAAATATATAAAAACTGAAGTGCACTCTGTAATCTTTGAATATTTCCCCTTTACCTGACGAAGAGAAATGCTGTTTGTGCAATGTAATATTAGGAAGGCACTGATGTTCAAGTTGGGTTCTTTTTCTGTATTCAGATTTTGAATCCCAAACTTGGCTTATTGAAAAATAATACATGAATTTGCACGTGTTAATTTTCAACCCAAAGGTTTCCAAAATGTCCTTGAAGATCAATTTTAGAAACAGAGTTCATTGGGGTACTACACAGGGTTATCATCAGGACTGTATTAAAATGTGGATTGCGTAGGCCCTGTAAGGGGGAAGAGGCCCACACAATGATCCCCTGAAGGAGGAGCACCTTCTGCTGATAGTACATGTACTTTGGGAAGGTCACAAAGGTTACCCGGTTCAGTGCATAGGTATTCCTGTTCAAATTGTCAACCCAGAATTCTCTAAGGGCCTGCGACCATTTAGACCCGGTTTGAAAAGGTCCCCCCTAGCCCACTCTGTATAATGCCTGCCTGGTATTCAGGCTACTCAAGGCCGGTATCAGGCCTGTCTGCACATCTGCATTTCAAAGTCCCTGATGAAAGGCTTCCCCCCCTGCTTCCACAGATGAATAGAGGTCTGAGCTGATTAGTGTAAACATTGTATAGTGCTGAAGGATTAAAAACCACAAGCAGGTTCCTTCTGGGATAGATTACATGTACCAGTAACTTGCAAACTTACAAACAATAGACCCCAGGATGGAGAAGTTTGAGAACAACAACCAGTCCAGCATTCCAGGCCGGTAGCCAGGCCAGTATGAAAGGGGTTTTTGCAACAGGGCGAGCTTACTGGGAGTCCTTTTCAAACCGGGTCTAAATGGTCGCTGGCCCTAACTGAAAACATTTCTGAGAGAGGGATTGCTGGATTCTGATTGCTATGCACATAAATAACAGTGAATCAGCAAAAAAGAGAAAACTTAGTCCAGGAAAATCTACAAAAATGCAGGATTTTCTCGTGTACAAACCATTGTAACATTTAGGCTTCTTCTGAGATGACATAACAGTTGTGCTCATGAGTATGGAAATACTCAGCATAAAACATCAAGGCATTATATACCCGATGGAACAGTGAAACCAAATTGAAAATAGGGTTTACTGAGGCACAAAGGTGCATTTTACAGGTAATCAAAAATTGACCTCATTTCTAAAACTTGTGGGCTTGTGAAAGAGTTCATTGTCATGAAAATGAATCATACTGAAGGGAAAATTTGTCTGAATATAGTGCAAATTTTGCAGACTTACCCGGGGGGAAATCAGAAAACTGGTCAGGTAGTAGAGAAATGCTTGGGAGATTATTTCTCGCTGTGTGTGCAAGTTCAGAATGTCGAGCACCGTGATCCTTTGAACCAGTTGAGTGTTGTTACAGGCAGGCTGGAATGTTTCATTTTCCTTCAAAGGGGGGGTTTCAAAAGACACGAACAGTCCACAAAAGTTATAGGGATGTACAAGGGAACTAAAAACGATGCCTGCCTATCAATGGCACAGACAAATTTTAAAAAAAGAAGAGGAACGCCCATCCCCTCGCCAGCCTATGTGCTGGTCGTACTGGTGACCCAGCCGGCAAAAGCTGCCTAATATACTAACATATGGTAGCCTGCAAAGTTCTGATAAGAGAGTTCAAAGTTCAGGTTGAAGTAAACTTCATTATCTCTCTTGGAGAAATAGTGTTGTGGCCGGCTACACATAATTGAACGTCAATAAATAAATAAATAAATAAATGAATAAGCGCATTTAATTAGTACTTTTGTACGTTTGGACATGGCCTTGCTTCCAGTTGAACACTTTGGTTTTCAGTGATCAAGAAACGAAAAACTAAAAAAAAAAAAACCAACCAACAACCCCAAACCCCCAAGATCAAGATGTTGAAAATGCAACAGAAAGTACTGTTTAGCAATGTAGGGGTGTGACCATTGGTGGCAGAAGGGCCCCCCTACACACTTTTTGCTAGTCCTATGATTGGATGGGGCTCATTGGATTGAGGCCTAAATAGCTGATGCCTGATGATGTAACAACTGGCCCCCGTCCAGATGATGAGGGCTGATGGTTTTAATTTGGCTTCACGTCAAGGATATTAATGTTAACATTATACATGTACTAGGTTTTGCTCTTACACTCTGACAGGAATATTCACACTGTAAATTAATATCATGAATCTATTGCTGTATTGGATTGAACCTAGCCACTTGATCCCAGGAAACTCTTTGGTCTATTGGTTAAGGTGTTAGCACCACGGACGTATATATAAAAAACCTGGACTTGCAACGCCTTTGTATGAAAAAGAAGCCAACCAGCGGCCATTTTACCGAGCCGAATACAAAGGCGTGGGTTGGCTCCCTACTATTGACGTCAGGAAGAACAAAGGCGGGCATTACCAGGAAAGCTTTGTATTCGGCTCGGTAAAATGGCCGCGAGCGGATTCAATGATCTCTATAAGCTGATTAAGGGCACTGCGAGTCCAGATTTTATTAAACACGTCCGTGGTACCAGACTCAAACTTGACCGGGAAGCTGTAGCTTTAAGTCCCACAATTTTTAATTTTTTTCGCAACACACTGAGAACACACCAAGAATACAATGTGAATCTATGTAGAGCTCCCCAGTGGTATTCAAGACAGGGGTCGTAGGTTCAAATCCCACTGCGGTACGGTGAATTTTTCTTCCCAAATTTTGATCTGAAAATGGTGACTTATTTCTCCTCTGCCTCGTAGCTTCTCTTCCTCCTCATCGTGGCTGTGTCGGGCAAGCGAGAGGTCCAGAAGCTGGTGAAGATCAGAGCCAAGTTTTTCAAGAGCATCTGGTCCTGGATGGAGGTGGGCTAATCAGGGTTCCCACGGTCACAGGAAATGCTGGGGGAAAACATTTGTCCGGGAAAGTCATGGGAAAAGGCAGGGGAAAACTGGGATAATTATAGAGTGTGTTGGAATCCTGTTGCCATGGAAAATCATGGAAGTCAGTCTGATTTGGATGTGATAACAAAATAACAATAAATTTATGTATCCTTGTCACTCAGTAGTAGTGGCTACGGTAATCACCAAGTTCATAAAACCAGAAAATCTTTTCTTCATAAAATGGCAATAAGTCCTGGAAAAGTCATGGAAGTTCTTTTTTAGATTTCTGTGGGAACCCTGGCTTACACAAAAGGGTAAAACAATCCAAAGCATACACAGTGTAAGATGGAGCTTCTTTGGATGACCCTCAACCCTAATCTGTGTAGCGGCTTGGCTCTTGAGTTCCTAATCACATTAACACTTGATCAGAAACTCAGATTTGGGATTTTATGTCTCTGTAAAAAAGATTGAGAACCATTTAGTTGCTAACTGAAAAAAAAGGCTATCTGGTCCTGTCAATTGGATGGCCTATTGTTGAAATAGTGAAAGATTCTTAGCAACCGAAGAATGGCCCAAGTGCCACAGAAGTTAGTATTTACTGGTTTGAAAAGGTGGTTTGCCCATTAGAAGAAATCCTAGGAAATCCTTTTCCAACCTTAACCCTAACCTTCCCCAACCACACAAAATTAAACAGTAGTAAAGTGTATAATTCTGTGGGGATAGGTCTGGTGGGCCCAGACAGCTGGCTTTTGCATTGGGTTTAGTATACCTCAGAAAAACAAAGTCCTACAGCCTCTGTGCACAAAGTCCCATATGGGTGTTCAACTTTGTGTGAATGGGGAAGGTTAGGGCCAGCAACCCTTGGGGGGTTAGGGTTAAGAGCACTGTATTGAATAGAGTTTCAGTTCCCAGAATATACCATTGGTTTTCTGCACAGTGGAGGTTGTTTTTTTTTTTGAGAATTTGTGGAGTTCCCACTAGGGTTCAGCTGAGAATTCAGCTTTGTAGCAGCTTTCAGTCGCTTTTGTTCAGATTTGTACTCTGAAGTTCAGCTTTTTTTGTACACCTCTGTACAAAAACCATGGAAACATTTTAGATTTCAGGGGTTTTGTTCAGGTGACTCACACCCCTAGTAGCTAGCTTTCATGCTTACCAAGTGGTGGTTTTTCCCCTCCCCTAGATGGGCATGATAATTCTTTCCCTGGCCTACTTTGCCATGTACGTCTGCCGCTTCATGTACGTCAACGATGCCACCCAGCACCTGCGAGAGACCTACTCGGAGGAGTTTGTGGACTTTTCTCTCCTGGCCTACTGGGATCAGGTTGGCTCTCCCAAGTCCTTCGAAACCACTTCCGAGTGCCCCGACCATACCCAAATTCCCACCCCATCCCACAGGTTGCCCCTTCCCTGAAGTTACAGCGACACGTTGCCCTCAACTAAGCTGCAACCGTGCTCCATCCCCACCAAGAAAAATCCGTTCTCTCAGCAACTCCATTTATCCCACCCCTCTCTGAAATGAAAATAAATATCTTTGCATAATATTGAAATATTTAATGGAAACATCAGTTAATATTTGTGCGGCTCCCCACTTCCAAATCACCTCCAAAAAGGCCAGAAAAAGTTGTCAAATGCTGCTGGTTTTTTTACTTTTTCCCTCCTTTTTTGTGTCGTCCGTTTTAATGAAAGCCTGTTCTTTGACCGCAGATACTGAAGGACCTGCTGGCCAGTTTGATCTTCCTAGCTTCAGTCAAGTTCCTGCGTCTGCTGCGCTTCAACCAGACAGTGGCCATGTTTGGGGCCGTGATTGATGGAGCCATCAAGGAAATCCTGACTTTTGCGGTAAGAGGCACTGATACCAGAATCAGAGGGGAGACAGAACTAAATAGGCACACTGCTCTTTTCCACCCACTTGCACCCTAGTACGCCCAGAATGATACCCTTTTGGGTAAACCTTTTCCCAACAGCTGTGCATGCTTGCCTGAGTGTCCTGCTCTTCTATACCCATTTGTACCCCTTTACGCCCCTAATTGTACCTTTTTTGGGATAACCTTGTCTAACAGCTATACATGCTTGTCCTGGAGGCTGCCTTTGCCTGCCTGGGCGTCCTGCTTTTCTCCACCCATTTCTACCCCTTGAAGCACCTGTACGTGTCCACCAATCTCCTGAATGCCATGGTCGTGGGTCATCCACCGCACCACGAAGACGTAGCGGCCGAGTTCCCTGTCCTGTGGCATTTGTTCTACGTTGCCTACGTGGTCAGCATGATCATTGTCATGGCAGGATTGGTAAGTATTATATACTTGATCCTCATGGCGGTCAGATGTGGAGATTGCGTAAATTTCAGACAAGTCACGGTGAGGTGTGGTGTCTTAATGCCGAGCTTAGATTGTAAGCCCAGTGCACGAGTGTTGCTCGTAATATGTTGAGCCTGAGCAGCACTTTGAATTAAAAGATTTGGCCTCTCGAGTCCAGAATTGAGCAATTGAGTTAGATGAGTTGTTGAGTGAGTACCGAGTATCATAATCAATACCTAGCCTCTGCTTATGAGTCCACCTGAGTGTCAGAGTCCCCCTGAGTCTCAGAGTCCCCCGGCTTTCTCTGAAGGTACAGCAATTCAAGCTTGGAGAGCACAGATAGGCCTCTCTTCACAGTGAGCTCACCATATTAAGTTCTGAGGTGTACAGTCATAGTGGGGAATTTTCTCAGCAATCAAGTATAACACTTAGTCCTATATTGGTAGAATTGCAACTGGAGAGCACTTCTTATGTAATAACTTTTATGTTTTAGAAATGCAGCAAGTTGTGCTGGCATTTTTGTCTGGTTTTTCCTGATCCACATTACCAGCCAACCGGTGAAGTGTTCCAGGTTGGTTTTTTTTTGGGGGGGGGGAGGCTAGGCATCGGTGTTGTGTAGGCCCCTCTGACCTGCTGGCTACTATGCCCTACAGACTTTCGGATCTTGAATTAAAAGCGTAGAAACCAAATTGAGAGTGCTTGGCTGTGTCTTCCAGATCAAAGCCATCCTGTGCCACAGCTACAAGCAGGTCAAGCAGCGCCAGGTGGAGGCGGTCGGAGGCCAGGAGGTGGTCCGCTTCTTCTGGAACAAGTTCCTGGTGCGCGTGGGCCTGAGGGACGTGCCTGACGAGGACAAGCCCACGGCACTGCCAACGGTAAGCTCCCACCCAGGCACTCCCGGACTCAGGGTACTGGTATTTAGCTAAGCCATTGTCACACGGCAATTCGTGTGTGGGACCGGGCTTTGCAGAAGATCAGACCCAGCACATTTCTAATTAGAGCTTTTGGCGTTTGGGAACACATAATGCGACACATCCACCCCAGCTTGGATATGTCATTCTTCCACTGCATCGTGATTTTGAATATTGCTTCAACAAGATTGAAATAATTGGAATTATTTTGGTGGTTGGTTGCCAATTTTTAAAATCTTGATCATTAATTCTTTTGTGGGGCCTAAAAGCCCTACACAGCTAGTAGTAGCAAAACCATAGTAGGTTATTGAAGCAAAAACAAAGGGTTTGTGCATGCCGATCATTGGTCTCTCGCAGGAGTTTACCATGGCTGAGATCGAGTACCAGGTGGACGAGCTGCTCTTCCGCATGAACGCCATCACCCACCAGCACGGCTTGCCTGCCAAGCCCTACGGGTACTTCGAAGACTCAGACGGCATTCACAACATGATGGAGGACGGAATATCCAGCTCATGCTCGGAGGTACCTCCCAACAGTATATCAGTGTAGGGCAAAACCCAACGTGAAGATTTCCACCACCCCTGGCACAAAATTTATCACAACTTACGTTTGTTTTAAGCATGGGTTAACTGTTTTGGTAGGGTAGCTGTCTGACCTCTGCTGGGGTAGTATAGATTTTCATATCTTGACAGTCTTATGACATTCTGTTTTCCGGGGGGGAGGGAGGTGGGCAGGATTTTGTCCAAAGAGGGTATAAAACATCTAACAGCAGCACGCTGATAAGCTGTTAGTGGTGGAAGGGGCCAAGTCCTTTTTTCATTTCTCTCACTGTTTCTTAGTTTTTTTTTCCTTTTTTGGAGGGGGACACCTTCCCCTACCCCCCTTGCAATATTCATGGCTTCATGTGATCAACTGTGAGTAGCTGTGCTGAGAATTTGAGTGAGAAAGACTAGACACAGATCTTGTCAATACAACTGGACTTAAGCTGCTCCCGTTTCTGTCGTTCGTAGCTCAATCTCTTTGACCACGTCCGCCTGGAGGATCGAGTGCAGAAGATCGAGACGCAGCTCTATGGTCACAATCCTGAAATGCGGGAACTACTGGACGGGAACTGCTTCACAGACGAAGACCGTGAGAAACAACTCAGGTCAGTCAGCAATTCGCTTCAAGCAAATAAAGTACAGCTCTCCAGACCTGCATCAGATTTCAGGACCGTCTTCTCAGAGTTCATTTACCCAAGCCACTGCTATATGTTTCAGTTTCCACCAAGAGGTCTTTGAGGATTTTTTTTTGGATGTGAGGAATACACAGCCATGATATTAGTACATGATGTTGGGGCTTGATGTCCAGTAAAAGCACAGACACTGTGGCTTTGGTTAATTTTTCCGGAGGAGGGTTTGGGAAGGTTAGTGATAATGGTCAAGGGAGTCGAGGTGAAACTGTGCTGCTTAAGAGCTTACTGAGATTCAGCTTTTTTCACGATTCTGCCTCAATGAATTGGTTGATCTTGAACTACGTGGGCCAGTTGGAACCTTTTCTCATAGGCACTAAGGTTCAGCTTTTCTTAAATTGCGATCTCAAAGGGAATGAAGTTGTTGTTCACCAACTACGTGGGGGCACTCTGACTCTTCCATTGGGGCTCAACTGGGTCGGTCGTCGCCGAGATAAAGCTTTTTATATTGTACCCTGGAAGTGAATGAAACGGTAGGTCTCAAACTGCCAAGGTCTGATTTTGAATCTCTAACTCTCCCCTTCCCACCGTGGCAGGGCCCAACTGGAGCTTGAGATCTTCCGGCAGCTGCAGATGCAGCGGCAGGAGGAGTACCGACTGCAGCAGGAGCTGCATGACAGTGGCCATGACACCCAGTCCACCTCGGAGCACCTGGAGCTGGGTAGCGATGATGTCTCCCTTGACCGTCAGCCACAGGCGCCGCTCAATGTCCGCGATGCCCAGGGCCGGCCCAGCTTCCCCAGGCCGGTGGCCAATCTAGGTAAATCATGGCCTCATCTACACTCGGCACGAAACACTGCTAAGTTCCAGCCGCAGGCAGTGTATATTGCATTCCGTTTAGTTGGTAACCCATATTTTGCCTAGCAAATACTGTGGAAGGCAGCTTTGTGAAATCAACCCCTTGAAATGTGATTACCTTTGGTACCCATTTGGGTGCCGTTGTTACCTTTGGAGCCCATATACCATATTTTACCTTATGTCTCTGAAGTGGAGTGTTGTTGGATTCAACTGATAGCTTTTCCACTCATTAAACTACCCTTGGCCTCATTTCTTGTTTTGGCTTGGCTTGTTAGCTTTCATCCTTGCCTTTGAGTTCTCATTTGCTGTGTGTCTACTTTTTTTCGTGCCATAAAAAGGAATGTGATCTTATATTATGAAGCCTTAGTTGTAGAGTCTTTCTATCTGATTCAAACCTTCAGACCTTCAATATCAATTTACAACTTTCTTGATTTGTTTTGGCCAAGCAAGTCCAGATACCTAAAAACAAAGAAGTTGTCTGTTGTTCCTGCTGTGATGAAAGTTTCAATTTTCAGTTTGTTTTCTTCAACTGTGTTGATAGGTACTTTAGAAACACAGCCACTACCTGTGCGGCCCCCTCTAGCTATTTTCACGAACCTGAAGCAAGCTTGGGACCAGCCGAGCTCATCTCAAGAACTGCCCAGTGGTCAGGGACACGTTGCCCCTCGGGGAATGACTAGGGCGGCCAAAACCCAGGACAGACAGACAGACTCATCCCAGAGTACAAGTGACATGACTAGGAGGCCGTACACTGCGAGCACGGCCGAAAGGCGGAAGACAGGAGAGCACCGGCTCAAACCGACGTCAGCGTCTTTGGCGAGGCGCGACCAGCCGCTGCTGTCCAGTTCTGAGGTGCTGGACTCGCACAGCAGCTCATCGTCCAGCTACGTCCACAGGACAGACTCGCTGTCGTCCCACGCCAGCGACGTGGTGACCTCGCAGGTTGATGCAGCACTGGCATGGTCCCACATTGGGCGCGCCGTCCGCAAGAACCCAGAACCCCAAAAGGTCGACCTGGAGCAGCTGGTGCGTGATTACCCAGAGGGGAGCAGACCAGCCGTTGAAAGAGCCGTCAGTGTGGAGAGCTTCCCACTACCCAACGCTTTAGATGGTCTGTCATCCAGCTCTGACAACGAAGACAGGAAGTCGGCCAAGCTGCAGAGAGGGAGCAAGGAGTCAGATGCCAGACACCGACTACGAAAGACACGGTCTCGCGGCAAGGGCAAAGGGCACAGACGATGCGAGGAGGCGGCCTACGTGAACGACGCATTCAGCACAGACAGCGAAGACGACATACCAGTCATTCAAATGGGACCAGCAATGCACAATGAAAGAATATGACACCAAAATCAACCAATCAAAGTGATAAAATTTAATTTCCAAAACCGTTGTCAACATTTTATAAAAAAAATAGTAAATTAGATTACATCTTTTATAATTAAGTCACTGTGAATAAATTAGGGGCAAGACACTTTCAGCGCTTATTGTGTGATGAACTAACAATGTGTGCTTACTAAAATTTCCACCATTGCATTGCATTCATTTGTTTTATTTTTAAATTGTGAAAAAAAAATCATCTGTACAATGAAGCTGCCATGTGATCTTCTGTACAGGATTTTACAATCAAACTTTTCGAACTGTACAAATTGAAAGTGAATTTTCACAAATATTCTGTTCATGTTACTCAACCTTCCATAGGCAAGCCAAGCCTAAGAGAAGTAGTACATTTATACAAAATACTCTTGTCTTTAATGTAAATTGTTTTCATCTACCTAGGCTTTGTGAAGTGTCAAGGATCACCAACTCCCCCCCCCCCAGTCAAATGTCATTGAATGCATAACTAAGCAAGATTAAAAATCACTGGAAATACCATTTCTTGATTGGGACAAAAGTTAATGTTTTAACCCCTTCGCTCCAGAGACATCGACAGCCATGGCTTTGTGTGAGGATGAGTGCATAGCACACATACACTCTGTTCATAATGCACCTGCAGTTTCAATGTGGGCCTGCTGCTGGACAGAGCCTTGCATACTGGGCATACCGCAGCCCAGCAGTCACGGTCAAAAGAATTCCGCCGTGAAGGGGTTAATTAAGGAGCTTTATATTTTTTAAATAATTGATAGATTAGTCCCAAATAGAAACATGAAGAGCTGCCAATTATAATCAAAGTACATATATAAATTGTTTATTTCAGCGAATGTTTCTTACATTGATGAAATGGTTCATTAAATGGTGGCACTAAATCAGATATTAAGTTTTAGCAGCAATTTATGTCACAGAGATGTTTTATCTTGTCCACATTGCGTCCATAGATTTACTCTGCTGGCAAGGTTTACTCAACTGAAATTTTGAAATATTATGAGAGTCCAACCCACCAAAGATGTCTGATTAAAATTATTTCCTTAGTTTTGAACTGGAAAAGTAGAAAGTACTGGTTTGTATATTTATGAAATATACTCGTAGACCTGTAGCAAAGTTTTGTATCCAATTTCAACAGTATTAACGTTACATAAAACAACATATGTTTGTACTTTTTAATACAACTTTTGTAATATAATTGAGTTAACTTATTCTTTTTTTAAAAAGAATGAATAAAACGATGTAAAGAACAATATAAAGTTCCCACATTTTTCCAATTTATTTTGCAGGATTTTAGGGAAAAAAGGGGTTGACTTTTATTTAAATTTGAAGCAAACTAAGTTCACTTAATAGTGCATAAGCCTAATTATCAAAAGGTGTACTCTGCTCTTGGATGAAGTAACTAGAAAGCATTTCAAGAATGAAATGCAGAGAAAGAAGCCATTTCGAGTAGCCTTTGAACCAAATCTAGTACACTGTGCTATCTTATTTCACATAAACATAATTCGAATTCCTCAGACTAAAACACTGTACCTCGTGATTCGGGGCAAGCTTTTGCATAGCGACCACCATCTCTGGAATAGACTGGTTCCTTTTGCCCTTTAAGTCCATTGAAAACAGTGTATTGATGTCAGGCATCTCTTATGTAACTAAGCAAATGCTAGCCCCAAAACACGAGGTATAGCAACAGTGTCTTTATTCTGGGGAATTCGAATTGTTATGTTAATGTGAAATAATATAGCACAGTGTACCAGATTTTGTACAAAGTTACTCGCAGATGGCTTTTTGGTGCAAGGATACACCCTCTTCAAAGAGAATTGCTGCTGACATGCACTCATCTGATATCATATTCATAACATCGGGTGTCATTTACTCAGAGAAATGAAAGATGGAATATCCCATAGGTTGATCAAAACTGAGTAGCAAACCTATGCAATGTTTACAAAAAGGGGGGGGGATTTTACAGAAATGTAACTGAAATCGAAGCTACAAAATTATGCTATTTAACAATTACAAGAGAAAGAACTTATAAACTGTAAGCAAGTGAATAAACCATTTTTGTAGAGCACGCTTGGAGCATTTTCTAGATAGAAACCATAACACTCCAGCAAGCAGTGCAATATGTGTGTGCCGATAGATTAACGTCCGCCTTTTGCCCCTTGATCTCTGCAGGGATGTGATCATGTACTCCACCCTGTTTGCCTGCCTGATGTGGATGGCGTACGGCCGCGACGTGACCTACCACTATCCTGTCAACCGGGGAGTCCGACAGACCTTCCTAGAGTGAGTCCAATTCCATTCTTGCTGGGTCACTCTGACAGTGAGCCCCAACCAACCTTAAACCCAGAAATATTTACATGCGTGGATTGAGTTCTGAAATGTGGTTTTACCATCTGTGTTTGTTTTGATTAGAGAGTAAACAATCATTGGGTAGGAGAACAGGGAGTCTTTGTATAGGAAAGTATTTGATGTGTTCATGTATTTCAAATTAATGTGACTTCAGACTTTCTTGTCTCTGTTATCATTTATGGGGTTTTTATATTGTACGTTTTTTCTAAAGTTTTCTTGCCTTTCGGAGAAATACACAGGACAAAACTGCTTAAGCTTAAACTTGCTGGCTTAAGTTTCAGTGCAAAACAAATCAATTTGAGCTAAGCATCTAAAAACAATGAACTCTAAATCCATGAACGTATAAAGTATCAAGATAAGTTGGAGTGAGTCGGGCTAATGTTGATACCGGAACAGAAGTTTATTGGTTCCCCTCGACCCCAGCGAACTTGGATAGAATTTCAGGCTGTTCACGGTGAAAGACAGCAACAGGTGGAAAGGCTTGTGGTAGCACCATGCGAAGGAATACATCTCTAATGAGTATGTGTGGTTCTGATAAGAACGGGGAGTATACTCAAGGTTTCGGACTGAGTGCTCAGGAAGACATCTTCATCATCAGCATCTCTTCAGCATACTCCTGGTACTTTTCAGAACCACACATACTCATACTTTGCATGGTGCTACCCCAAAAATGAGCAACATTAAAACACCGGCAACACCATTTCATGATTGGGACAAAAATTGACATTTTAATAAGGAGTTTTAAATTTTTTTATAATAGATGGACCAATTTCAAATAGAATTTTGAAAAAAGTGTCACTTATAATCATCGAACATACGTAAATTATGTAATCCAGAGAGTCAATCAGACGGCTGTTAAAATTATGGCAGTCAGGTTTCAGTGCTAGAATCAGGGAGATGTCTTATCTGTCAACACGACGTCCATAAATTTACTCTGCTGGTAAGGTTTGCTCAACCTGCCAAAAACGCCCGAGTAAGACAATTCATTAACTGTGAACTGGATGAGTACTGTTCTGTACATTTATGAAATATATTCCAAGGACTGTAGCAAAGTTTTGCATCCAATTTCAACAGTATCAATGTTTTAAAAAATATATTTTGTACTTTTCTTACAACTTTTGTAATATAATTGTTAACTTATTCTTAAACCAAAAAATGAATAAGTGCTATAATAAAAAAAATAAATTTCCCATTTATTTAAAAAAAAAGAATTTCGAAAAAAAAAAAGAGTTGTTTTATTTCATTTTGTAGTACATTAAGTTCACTAAATATTGTGTAAGCTTATTTAACAAAAAGTTCAATCTACGCTATGATGCAGAAAACCAGAAAGTATACTAGGAAAGATGTGCAGAGATATTGGTGCAAGGTTGCACCCTTTTTGAAGAGAGTTGCTAAAATATACTCCTTTGAAATCATATTCCTAACATCTGGTGTTTTTTACTCCGAAATGAAAGGTGGAATATCCCATACGTGTACATGTAGATAGATGAAAAACGAGTGTCTGTCTCACACGAATGTAAAAAAAAAATGGAGGGCATTTTTACAGGAATGCAACTGAAATCAAAGCGTTAAAATTAAGACTGTCCAATAGACTGCTATAGCAGTGGCTGTTATTCCTACAGCTGGCCGGAGATCGCAGATATACAGGCACCGCCCATGGTTGGTGACCGATTTCACTGGAAAGTGTATCATTTTCACCATTACATTTAAAGAGTCTTACATTATCATTTGGCAGTGGTCATCACCAGGTGTATTTGGAGTTTATGATAGCTGCAAGAGATTTTGTAACCTTTAGTGAGTTATTTTTTTGCTGGTCGTAGTGTCCAAGCCTGTGTTGGCCAAAAACACAAACCGACTGGGAAGGAGTAGACCCCTGGCTCGCTACCCTGCTTGTATGCCGAGTGTTGGTGGGTGTGTATTTACGAAGGCGTGAGGGCCTCGGCCATAGATTTGATCATCTTGCCTGCGTTGTCTCGCTGCTGGAGATAAAAGTGTCCCCCGGGCAGATACTGAATATTAAATGGACCAGAGCTGACCGTCTTCCAACCTGTGGTGGGAAGTGAAAAAAAAAATTCAAAAATCAATATTTCTTTTGTTAGCAAGGGATATTTTCAGAGTACCAAATTCAAAATATGGAAGTTTCTCTCCGTCCAAATATCCTCTTTCTGATGTTCAACAAAGTTGTGTAACTCTTTCTCAAACTCTGTCCAATAGACCACTCTCATTTGGCTAACTTGTGCAGGCGGCCAACTTGGCAGAAATATCACCTTTTGGTTGGTTTTGGATTTTATCTCAAACTCGTTCAAAACGGACATCTGTCCCATTGATTTTAATCAGAGTTGTATTTTTGGTGGTATTTTATGGTTCATGTATCATTATCTGGTGTTCTGATAGCTGCGTCAGATTTCTTTTAGCGTAACACTTTGGGAATGGTAGTTTTAATTTTGTCCTGATGGCCAGCCATAGTTATAGCAGCTACTTGTCGGAAAAACGAGACTTGTGACATCAAAACAGCAGACCGTATTATTGAAATCTCACTCTTGTCCTGTCTGAATTGTTCAAAACATGCTATTGGACAAAGATAAATCAAACAAATAATTCTGAAGGCTGCCTAATGTGAGCCGTGTCTCCTTTTACGTTAACACATTTTGGATGCTTGTTCCTGCAAAATGCCACAGTGCCGAAAATGATTTCCCAGTTTGAACTCTTAGTTCTGTGTCAGTTCTGTGTACGTGACAGGTTAGCTGCTGGTAACTCACTCTCTATGTCGTGATCTCTGCTGGTGTCCTCGGCACCTTCAAAAAAGTTGACGGGACAGCTGATGATGGGCACAGCTGGGGCCTCTTTCCTATAACAGGATGAAACAAAAGAGATTCTGAAGTCAATGACAGTTTAGCAAATTGTACATCTATCCTCTGTCGTTCAAAGCTCAGTCCTTTCTGATCTCAATGTTTGAAACGGTACATGTCTTTCACACCAAATTGATATGGAACGAGGCTTCACTTTCAGAAAGTGTGATCTGGTAGACAGGAAGGTAAGTTGTATGCTTCTACATTTGCCAGATTTTTGAAGGCCTGGCGAGACCACGGTAAGTACATCTCGTACACCTGCCTCCACAGAAAGGTCAATGTCCTTTCACAGAATGGTCATCATGCTATTGTGGTCAAACTACAGAGACTATTCTGTCGGCCAGCCGCAAGGTCGTGGAGTGCACGGGACCCGGGAAGGTGTTGGCACTGTTTTATTCCGTGTGGACTGATGTATGTACCGTCAAGCCCATCACTGCCGTCAGAACCTCCACGAATTGAGGCTTACCATGGCTCACTTACCCGTAGTGTTGCAGCATCATAAGGTCAGCCTTGATGCAAGGGATGAAGAGCTTGAGCAGGTTGGGCTGCGCCAGGACGTCTTTTGGCGTCCCGCCCAGTTTCTCCAGCTTCTGGAGGAACTCCTCCTCCGTGAGTTGGTCCACGGGCTTGTCGGAGACCATCTCTTGGCGGACTTTGGACTGACGGTGTAAGATGTTTTGTGACACTTTTGTGAATGTTGCTTGCACGGTCACTGCTAGAGAGTGCACACCTACTTTTTGATTGCGTTTTGCAGTTGTGAACTTTTAGCTTTGCATCGTTTTTGGTAATTTATCAATTAGTTTTGTAAATTTAGAATGGCACAGAGAGCGTCTTGGTTTCTGTTAATTACTGGGAGAACCCTACTAACTGGGCTCTGCTCACGTGTTCTTTTATTTGTTCCAGAAACTATTTTTGAAGGAAGCCTTCCTTATAGTTTGATAATTTTTACATGCTCTCTTTCCCAACCAACAGACAACTCTGAAGAAGGATCCCATCCTTGATCCTATCTACTCTTTGTGTGTTTGCAAAACTACAGAAAGGCCAATGGGTACATACGTAAGGTCCCGTCGCCCCAGACAGGAACAAGCATGCCGGCTCAATGTTGTGGTGAGTTTTAAGGTAGCACGCCAACTCGAAGGATATAATAGCACCCAAACTGTTCACGTAAAATCCAAAAATGAAATTAAAAATAGCTTTGCAGACGGACATTTTATTCCAATGCAAACAAACCAAGTGTACAGCACTGAAAGTTGCTTGTCGTGATTTCTAAATTGAGCTATTTTTTAAAATGAGACTGTTGCATATTTGGAGCAAAATGACAAATTCGGGTATTGCCTCCAGATATTCAATTTCAATCGATGAAGCCACAGAAAGCTGAGAGTAATAGAGATATGCATATTACCATGAGCACCATGAAGCATGTTTTTTAGTGTGTTAATGATGTCCCTTAGATGGAATATCATGATAAGACATCAAGGAATATTTAAGGTGTAATTCTTTCATTGTCTCCTCCGTACCTGTGTCCAAAGAATGCAAACGGTTTCTCTTGCAGGCTTGGGAGGAAATCCTTGCACAGGTCGGCAATCAACACGTCCAAATTGGTGTAGGGAGTTTCCTTGAAGCGGAATTCGCGGCCCGGCAAGCAGACGACATTCACTGTAAAGATAGGCAAAAAGGACACAGGAAGTATTGATTTTTGTTTGTTCAGTGCGGAGACCGTCTTAGTTTTTGGGGCTCAAGAGAGATGGGGTGCTGTGTGAGGGCTTACCAAGTTTGGGGCGGCCATAGGCTGTGTCCACATTACTTGGCTGTGGATGACGATTGCATACATGTATGTGTCTATGGAAGCTACATGTAGTGGCTGTGGATATTTCCCTTAGATTTGTGTCTCACTTCTGGCCAGAGTTTAGTAATGAGGATGCTGCCTGAACAGCAGGAACACAGATCGTCTGGTTCCTAGTGTACATGCTGTATTCTTAGCCTTGACAAGATGGGCAGACCCAATCTAGAATAAGAACAAGCAAGGTTTGGCTGTTTGATTTGTTAACATATTTCATGTCCAACTTTTACCTCAGCCAAACCGTACACACCCCAATCAATATTCTGAGCCAGTACCCACGCTGTTGCACAGAGAAAAGTAAGTCGGGCATCAACGGTGTACAAATTTTGAGATTCTCTTGGATTCAGCATATCTGAACTTGCAAAAAACTTGTCACCTCATTCTGGAAGATCTGAAATCAACGAATCTTGGAATGTCCCCTAGGTTTAGTGGTCTCCAAGTCACCCAAACTTGGAGATATTGCCTTGTTCTGGCAGATCCCAAATTTCGCTGCGACAGGCTCACCCTCTATGCTCTCCGGGAAGAACTTGGCCCAGCTGTTGTACAGCCCCGTTCCCCCGCCTCCCCAGGGGAAGAAGAACAAGCGACAGCTGCTGTCTCCCGTCTGCTGCTGTCCCCTCCGTCGGCACACCCACTTGTCCATGGCGAGTTGCTTGCTGCGATGCACCAGCTATTTAGTGAATAACCCGGGGTGTTTTAAGCCCTGAGAAGGAACCTGCGTAAGTGCCGAACCACACACACAACACAACACTGATTGGTTCAGTTGTACATAAATCGGTCCTTGGTGATTTTGAATCCAAGTACAGTTTAAGCTTGTGGCAAGGATTGGCTGTAAAATTTTCCTCTCATATATTTGGAAATAAGTAAATGTAAGATGGTGAAAAAATGAAATATTTCCCCTCTTCAGAGCTCTTAAAAATCTCACATATGCCTTATTGTTAATATCGCATTGGTGATTTTGCGCAATGGTAAAAACGCATTGTGCCATTTGTGGGGAAATAGGGCACAATCACTCAAGCAGTGTTAGTGATAAGGCTTAGAACTAGAAAAACAGTGAAGAAGTAATACCAATGGGACAGACGAACACAAATAAAAGAAAAAACAGTTGTTATGGTCAAGGATGAATTTTTTTTCTTTGATCTTTGCTTAGCCTAATGTAATGCACTAAGTAGGCCTGGGCCTACTTTTCTAGTTCAAACAGATGGTTGCTGTAAAAATGAAATATCTTAATTTCTGTAAATTCTGGTTCGGAAGATTTCTCTTACCAAAGATAAAGGTGCAAACACAAACATTATTTTAAAATAAAAAAAACACCTGTTTTGAACGTGGTCAGATGGTTTTACAATTCCCACTCAAAATAGCATTTTACAGAGCATGTCTACTATATAGCATAAGTCCTAACTACTTTGGGACAGTCCCAACTGTAGTACTGCAGTTGGGTTGACCATGGAGGAGGGCTCCTCCATGGGTTGACCAATGTCTGTGGGAAATGTCTTTACATTATCCAAGTCAATGTGTCTCGCACTTGACACAATTCATCTAAAATGTGACACTTCATCTGTTCATCTAGCCCTATGACCAGTGACATGACATTTGTCATGTTTGTACACAAGTCACGAACAAAAGAGTAGCCTATGTCAAAACTTACGACTCCGAATATCATTACTTTAGCTGTTATATTACAGCTGAGACCTACCTTACTTGTCCGTGTCCAATCCTTCAAGACCAATAAAATAACTGAGTAAAACGTGGTTGGGTTGAAACTCGGAGCCTATCTTGCTCGGTACAGTGCGAATAACAGATTATTTAACCATTTAACACGGATCCACACACGAGTAGGGCCTATATCCGGATCCGGGTCCTGGCGAAAATACGACAAGAAATTCGCCCCCGCCTCCCTCTTCAAGCTTGTTACTTTGATCTTTGACATCTAATATCGTTCGATGTACACGTGTTTTCCTCGTTCCCGGCTCCGAGCGTTACATTTGCGCGCGTAATTTTAGTTAGAAAAAAATGCCACTTGTGGATCGAGGTTCAATTTTTATTGGTCACCATTAATTCGATGGGGGCGGGTCGACTTTTGAGTAGGGTCATTTTTAAAAGATGTAGGGCCTATCTCATGTCATTTGATTGGGATCCACGAAGTTAAGAAATCGTGGTGTAGTATGTATGGAAGTGTAAAACATTTGCACTGGCTGTGCTTAAAACGTTTTCAAGGTTTGATAATGTGTAAAGTTGCCGGTAAGCGCAGCACGGCATGCGTGCGGCATGTATCGGTCTTTGAATTACGTCAGAGGGACTTTCCAGTATCGTACGTTTCTTTCTACAACCGAGTATAGTCACAGAAACTATTTAGGCTAGGCCCGATTTAGCGTATTGAACTTGATTCGGTTAGTAACAAATGTCCTGATACTGTCTTACACAACAGTTTAGATGTTACCTTAGACAGATGCGTTTTTAAAAACAAAAGTCCAACCATGGACTGTATGGTCCAACTTAACAACTGACTATATAATGCTGTAAAAAACAAAGCACCGTGCTGGATCTAGCGCCGGCCGGCCGGCCGGCCGCGCAGCATTAATATTCAGAGCTGAGAGGAGTTTCCGCGCGAATCGGACGGGTTGTTGGGGTGAGTCACTTGTGTTCAAATTGTTTGGAACCCTATTATCACTCGCTTTTTATCAAAAAGAGTGCTGTCTGTGATGTACTGTAAATAACGTAGAACAAGTAGATACTTTTAACGTGCGTGCTTTTTGCGTTAAAAAAGACGACGTTAGCCCAAGGTTGGCCAGGCTAGGTTATTACTTCTTCATGCTTTTGCATATCTGACACTGGTACCGCGTTTCTGTTGTCATTGTCAGCGAGTGTGGCGGCGTCCATGTACATGTATGGTTTGCGGGTAGGTAGTCCGGCATTTTCCAGGTTTTGCAAGAATTCATCAACAATTTAAGTACCGTTGGAACGATATTTTTTTGAAAGGAAAGAGTTGCATATCAGGCATGAGAAAGAGTTCTATAATAATGCGAACGCTGCGTGACATCCTGTATGTACACAAACCCCACCATCCATGCCTGCTGACCATCTGACTGTATATGTATAGTACTGGCTTACTAACTCTGAAAAATTCTGTTTTGTAAGGAAACGACTCGGACCCTCTAAAATTGAACTTTTCTGGACATGTTTTTGCTTTCTGACAGCTGACATGTTACCATGTTCACTGTAGGGAATAATTACTGCTGGCGTACGTCCGTGTATGGAACTCTTTGTAAGCTAAGACTGTTCAAATGTTTTTTAATGTGTTTAAGTAGGCGTATTAAAAATGTTTTCATATTTTCACTGCTGAATTTGATTTTTTAGAGCATATCACCTTCTGATGGCTAATGATAAACCACTACAAGGAAAAGTACCGCGTAGTACTAGGGTAATGTCCGTACCAGAAATTCAGAACATCACTTGACACCATTGTTTCCCCAGCCCATATAGTCGTGCTAATTTTGCCACCTGACAGATACAGAGAATAAAAAACAAGGGTTTGCCTTATGTCTTTTTTTAGGTTTGTATCTTGATGTTTCAGCATCGACTTTTCAGACTGAACTGCAAAATGGACGCATGATGTGACACGCATGAATTTGATCTTGCTTTACTGCCCATGGCGTTAGTTTGTATTTTATTGCTCCCTGGTTTACGTGATAGGCCTCGTCATTTATGGGTGGACAGTGTACTCTTGCTAACGGACCCTTTCAACAATTCATCGTAAATGGAACTCACCAAGTTGCCAGACGTCTTGCAGATGTCCTCTGCATGTACATGTTGTAGGGACTGGTAGCAGGTAGTGATTCCAAAGGAATCCTGCCGGTTTTATATTCTTGAGGAAATTAGGATATAACATGCCCACAATGCTACACAGTCACTTGACAGTTTGAAAAAACTTTGGAAGACTTTCTAGATGATGATGATGGGTGTCTATTTAGTATGAATCTTGAAATGGGGTTTTTGACCTTAATGTGACTCGGGAAGCGCCAGAATATTTGCATAAGTTTGCATCAAAATCTGGAAACAGAAGACAAAGGAGTGACGTGCATGAGCTGGTGTCTAGGGCTGTGCCGAATATTCGAATAACCAAATATTTGAGCGATTGTTCCATATTTGAAATTTATTTTTCGAATTTGAATATTCAAATGCAAAATTCATGAAAAAGAACTGAAAATTAAGTTTTCTTTTGTTTAAATGATAAAAATTGCACTATGGAGGCTTTTTTCAAGCAGATTCAAATGAAATCTTACAAGAAATAAGAAATCGTACAATGATTTAAGAAGTAGATTTTTCTTTAAACAATTTGAAAGGAATAGAAATTTTCAACAGGGCAAGAAGTCTTGTTCATCTCTTAAAATTTGCTAAATTGTGGCTGGAGATAGCCCTAGATGTGAGAAGCTATTATATTGATCATAATGTACAATTCTGTGTTTTATTGCTACTGTTTTTGAATTACAGTTATGGTTTGTTTATCAACAATCTGCCAGTCAGTGCAACCGAATATTCGGATAATTGATCAAATTGAAGGTCAAGTATTCGAAAAGTGAATTACAGTGTACATGTAGTTGAATTGACTCAGCCCTACTGGTGTCTTGGTTGGTTGTTTGGAGAATGGTTTAACTATTTTATCTGTAATTCAAGGAGTTTCTAGTACATGTATGCGCGTGTACATGATGCTGTTGGGCACATGTATACCGGATCGACAACTCATAAACTGAATGTTGGAATTGTGCCAAGGGCTCGCTTATGTTTAGGGAGGGTGGCTTTTACTCAGTTGGGGTGAGCGGGTGACATGCAGATGTGGTCCTGAAGTTGGTCAGCGCTTGTTCCATGGATTACCCCTGGCTCTACGGCATCAGACAAGTACTGCATGTAGGCCCACTTCATTGTACAGTGTGTTCACAGATTGCGCAAGTTTCGTGTGAAAAAAAAGGATGTTTCTTGTTTTGTGTCCTTGTTATGAATTGTTTTGGGGATCCTCTTTGGGGATATTCTCTTCTGAAATTAATTAACCACTTGAATAACGTGACAGAAAAACACCGAAATGAATAATTGGAACTATCTTCACGTCAGCCAGGTTGTACTGGTAAATGTACATCCAGACATGTATCTTTGCCTTTTTTTGAAATCACCACTAGCATAGTTATCTGAAGTCTACATGTATCTTATTTTTTTTGTAAATAACCTAATGACAGTGTGAGTCACCAGACACAGAAATTTGAGGATTTTAAATGATTCATCAGCATTCACTGTGGCCCCTGAAACCAAACCAAGCATGTCGCAACAGATTGGAGCAGGAGTTCTTGAGAAAAAAATAAAGTGACTTCCTGATAGTGATACTGTGCTCTTCCTGTTAGGATTGGAAAATGTTTTAAAGTTTAAAGTCACCTTGGTTCACATCCAAAACAAACAAGCAAACAAACAAAGGGAACAAAAGATAAACCAATGAACAAATTCACAAACTATTGAACAACTGACTGACTGGCCCAATCAAAATTGGCGTTGAAGTTTGAACCATCATGGAGCTTCTGTTAAATTGGTTTTTGGAATACAATAAAATGGCTTGGTGGAGCTTGCCTACATGGGGACCCAAGAGCAAAACTTTTTCACTCTTGCGCAATAGTGATCCCTCCTTACAGTTCTGTAAAGTTGCCTGCTTGGGACCCCGTGTTAGGATAGATGGGTTGCCAAAACTGGAATGCATTTTGGCCTCTCGCCTGGGCCAGGTGCTAGCATTTTGACCATTATGTGACTGGGGGGGGAATGTCAGAATATTTGCATTTGCGTCAGAGTCAGGAAATGAACGAAGACAAAGGAGTCACGGGCTTACACTGGTGTCTTGGTTGTTTTGTCAGGAGAAAGGTTGAATTTGTAGAACTTTTTATTTCCTGTAAATTGTACATGGAGTGGTACCAGGTGTGTTGGATCTGGTGACTCATTTTGGAGTCCCAGTCTTGGAATTGTGCCAAGGGGCTTGTTTATTTGGGGGGGGGGTGAGTGGGTGGGTGTTACTTAGTTTGTGCCGAGTGGGTCCTGAAGCTGTTGCGTGACCAATTGGGTTGGCACACGTGTACAGTGGCAAGCTGGTGACCCACGTAGTGGCACACCGATGCACAGTTTTGAGCATGTACGTGTACATTGTAGTTGGTACCCTGTACTGTAGAGGTGACGTCGTTGATCTTGTGCACCGGCACAAGCTGCATTTTCATTGTAGCTTTTGTATTTCTTTTGTATTTCTGACCTTAACTAGACCTGCACCTACAGAGCTCTACTTGTAGTCAGTTGTTGCTTCTGGTGCCCTAGTCAATTGGTGTACATGTACCAATGTGTACATTTCTGATACTGTATGCGGTGCGTGTTCTTCGGCCAACCTAAAGGGAATCGTTTTTTGTTGTATAAAGTCCTTCTGTTCTGTCCAATCATGGAGCTGCTCCTTTTTAAAGCTCTGTGGTCCAACTTAATACCAAGGTAGTCAGGTTAAATGCATGGAGCATTAGGTGGATGGAGACACACCCCATACATGTATGTTCATGTTTATTCTGATCAAATAAAACTTACATTAAGGTGGACTTGCCGGTATGTCGATTTAACAAAAAAAATCTTAAAACAAGTGGCGCAAGCTTGTTCCTGGCCACAAAGTTCTTCATCAGATGGCTGTTTACTGCATGTAGGCCCACCCTACTGTTAACAGGTCGCACCAGTTTCCTTTTGAAAAAAAACCCTGTGTCTTTTTTGTTTGATGTCCTTGTTACATACTGCTTCGGGAGCTGCTGTCCTTTTCTTAATAAACCTCATGATCAGAAATCTGTTCCTGACTTACTGTAAATGATGAGGGAAATATGCTCCAAACAAATGATTGTTGTCACGGCTACCAGTTTGGTGCTGATTTCGCACTGGTATGGTACATGTTGGAGTGTTTACACTATTTGCCAATTTGGGAATAAATTCTGCATTCAGTTTTGATCTGAACTGTCGGTTAATTGTTTTTGTAAATAACCCGATGACAGTCTGAGTCACCAAACACAGAAATTTGACGATATTAAATGATTCATCAGCAGTCACTGTGGCTTCTGAAACCAAACCAAACATGTCTCTACAGATTGGAAAGACAGTTCTCAAGAAAACATAGAAAAACAAAGTGACTTCCTGGTATTTTGCTCTCTCTGTTTGGATATGGACAGGCTCGGTGTAGATTGCGACACATACCTTACATTATGGGCATTGCATTGAGGCACGCCGCACATGACATGGTCCGAATTTGTAACTCATGTCTAGGTTGCCCGATTGATAGTGTCCTGCTTTCTTGGAACTGTTCCAGGCTACTTGTGTAATTATTCGGGTGCAACTTTTCTCCCATTTTGGGTTAGTGGGCCGGAAGGTATTGAACACTGGGTCCACACTTTCCATGAAAATAACCTTCGCGTTTTCCTAATGGTCTTACAATACAGGGTGCTGGGGAGGGCAGCAGTTTATGCTTCCCACCAAATTCCATGAAGGAAATTCCCCACAGATTTGACTGTGCAAAGCATTGTGAATGGACTCAGTGCAGTCAGCACTTGATAAAAATTGCATCATGCTTTTGCCCTTCCCAGCACCCTGTGAGGGCAGTAAGGGACAAGTGAAGGAAAGGACCTTTTTTTTTTTTACTTTGTTAAAAGGGTATGGCAGTTTGCACCCTCATACGCACTGGAGACTAATACGAGAAGATGTGATAACTGCGGTGGCACAACACCCACACACGCATTCCTTTTACTAGCTTGAAGCGTGCATGTATTTGGCAAAGCGCGGCGTCCTATTGGTCAAAGAGGCATTGTAACCCCCCACCACCTGTCCACGTGCGCCGTGTCACCCCAGTTGTGGCTTCTACATGTACATATTTTGGGTCTGCAAATTGCACTGTACTACACTAGACAAGAACCCTTTAAAAAAAAACAGTTACCGTACTCTGGCTCCTTATACAAATTGTGAAATTGCTATAGTAATGTACACAGCATTCACAGATCACACTAGTCACTTGTGGAGGCCAGTTTTATCACGATGTGTTTCATGTCTGTGTCAGTGACTTCTGCATTTTCCCCTTTCCTGAATCGACAACAGGATCAGTGTGTCTTTTTATGACTTACTGAAGTGACTGTACATCGAACAGAAAAGTCAAACCTCTTAACAAAAGAATGCCAAGCAATAAGCCTTTTTGCGAGTTAAATTTGAATAAAATCTGGTACACCTGAGTTCTTTAAAACCCTAACCCTCTAGGGACCATTGAAATCCTGCATAACCTTGTTGAGTTCAGCATGGGTAGGGGTTAGATTCACTTGAGCATACTAAATCTAATTTGAATTCTAAAGACACAGTTGCTGTACTATTCACCCTGTGCGAAGCCTTCATGTACAGTAACACATGTACATGTACATGCACTGTGCATATTGTAGTGGTGCATTGTAGACCAGGTCCTGTGCTGCAGGAGCATTTTAAGGCTGATGGGGAAAACCCAGATAATGTTGAGTGCGCAGTGTGCACTGTACGACTCGAATCCTGTCTGCCCTCTGGAGCATCCGAGGAAATTTTGCTTTTCATGGCATTTCGACACTCGGCCAGTTTGTACACATTCACGTTGTCTGTTGTTGGTCATTACACGTGCAGGCTATTTGCATATTCATTAAGTATGAAGTGGTGTTTGGTATAGATTGTTATTGTGCATGTAGTGTTCATGGACTTGGACATAATGACAGGTTCCTACATGTAGACAGAGCTGATCATTCCAATGATTGAGAACCACGAGTTCACATAAATAATTAAATAGTAATATTTCTTTCGGAAATGTTATAAATAATACCTGTGACAAATTTAAAAGCATTTAATGAAAAAATGGAAAAACTGCCCAAAATACTGTCTTTGATCATGTACATGATTACATGTACATGTACATGTAATTTCTTAGACACACGTCAGAACAGGTGACTCATATTTTGGTCCTCAGTTGTGCATTTATTTAGATTCGTTCTTGGAATTATGCTGAGGGACTTGTAATTTTGGGGGAAGTAGGAACCATTACTCAGTTGGGACTGAGTGGTTATAATGCAAACTTGAGGATTGTTGCATGGCCAAACACCCACATGGACAAGGTTGGCGCACGTCATTGGCAAATTGCCAGCCCAGAGGGTCCGTGTTGCCAGTAACGTGAGGCTGAAGGGCATGCATGCACATTTGTACAATGTCCTCATGACTGTCACATGTACAGTGTACATGTACTTACGGTACACTGTTCACTACGTACTAGTACATGTACTTTGTTACAACCAGGGTTCTAGCCGCGGCGGGCGGCGCCGGGCGGCACTTCCCGGCACTGCAAATTTCTGCCCGGCCCTCAGGGTTATAATTGGCTCTGCCACCCATTTTCCAAAAAATGAACTGAAATATCACTGAAAATTTAAATGTACCAATTGGATCATATTTCAAGCATCAGAAAGCATTAAAAACTGCGCTCAGTACGCTTTGTAATCCAAAAATTTACCTGGCACTTAAATGGTCCTAGCTAGAACACTGGATACAACTCCATGGTGCATGTAGTTACATTGCACGTGTGGCAGAGCTAGAAATTTGTCAGATTTTTTTTGGTAAGCGTCTCTCGTAGAAGTCATTCCCCTATAAAAATATAGTTCTAGTGTTAGAGTTCCCCTATAATTCTCTGTCAGTGTATCCCCCTGTTTATTTACTTTGGCCCTTGCTTAAATGATGAAGCTATTACTGAAACTGATTTTGACACCTTCCTCCATGGTTGGTTTTAATCCTTTTAAAGTTTTAGTCTTTTCAGTCTTGTAGTCCTTTTGGTTTTTTGCATTTTTTCTGGTACTTTTTAATTAATAAATTCTTTTTGTCCTTTTTTTTAATTCTGCGACCTTTTCCTAAAGATCCTTGGTTTAAGTGGAGATTTTTGTTGTTTCGCATTTTCCTTGACTTTTCTGGGTTACACATACATATACCGGTACACTACTTGGAAGGGGGAACAAGCTGTAAAGTTTACGGCACTTCATTCAGTGTACCTGTACGGAGCATCATTTAGAGAGAGATTCAGATGATTGCTGGCCGACACCATGATCCACTCAAGTGAAAACCTTCAAACAAGTTGTACTGGCTTGTTCCCGAGCACAGACTACTCATGATTTTTGACAAGTGAAGGAAAAACCCTTTTTGTTTCAACTTTGGTCCAAACTATGTCAGTTAATATCATAAGACAAGAACGCCTCCAAAACAAATAAGCGGTACAAAATGTGGGTTTGTCCTTGAACATGATGCTAAACAAGTTGGGAAACTGCCGCCGTAGAGATTTACCTTACAGGGTACTCCGTGATTACACCAGTCACTAACGTCCGATTTTATCAGGACATATTTCTTGGCCCTTTTTTTGACTTTTGTGTTTTCCCCTTTCCTGAATTGACCACCGCGGGATCGACGTACTCATACATGTGCGGTATCCCTTCATGACTCAACAGGAAAAAGCTTGGGTCAAAACCCCCATCAAAACAAAATAATGCCAAACTCTGTAATCGCAACCAGTTTTATTTTCTGAGTGCCAGAACGGGCACGTTAGATGGGTTCATTAGCTCATCCTTACAAATTTGCACATTCAGCATTCTGATGGGGGTACGGGTGTTGCACCACGTTGTGCAATGTCAGTGCCACAGTGGCATACATGTACATGTACCTGTACATGTGCGTCACAGGGTTTGAGATTTATGGTGGCTTTCATTGCCCCTGTGCATAAACAAGAATTGGTTGGGTGGTTTCTCTTTGGTTCATCGCTTTCAGAGTCTGAGTGCTAAATAACCACATTTCAATGTCGCTCAGTTACTCTTACATGTACAACAGAAAATCTCTGAAGAATTACCACGGGAACCAGTTCTTGGTTATGACTGCCAAATGCACCCACAGAGGTCCCATGGGCTTGTCTAATCTGAAAATGTACTGCCACAGGTTTCAGAGAGTGATAAGGACACGACTGTCATTGCTGATCAGTTTTGGTTTCAGTAACGCCCCAACAAACGGGGACAAATCCCAGTTCAACTGTCAAAGGGAAGGGGCATTTTCTTTTCCTGATTTTGGCAGCCCAAGAGGGACTTAAACTCCTCATTGCGTGCGTATAGATCAGCCAGCCTAAAACTTCATCAAATGCAATCTTAAGCCGCTTGGTAGAGGTAGTTCATTTTTGGGTGTGTAAATTAAATATGTCATTGACTGGGGAACCTTGTACATGTAACGGTATGTAAGTGATGATAAAAACTGTACTTTGTCTCCATGTACAGCTCAAGTGATGGCATGCATGTACATGTACATGTAGTACATGTACACATGCATTTCACACTTTACAGGTTCCAACGTACATGTACTTACCCATTAAAAATAATTATTAAAATTCATTTAATTTGAAAACCTTCCTTCTGTTTTAACCGACAAAACAGTGTCAAAAATGCCTTCCAATTGATTTCCCCCAGTACACGGAAATGTACAGGAAATTTGACTGATTTTGACTGATATGGCAACGGTGTCGAGAATGCAGCGTAGCATAGGAGGGATTTATAGAATTATTACTCTACGTGTACAAGGACCATGGACTCAGTAACCAAAAGGTTTAGGGTGACGCTAAAATCTGTACTGTGTTCCAGTTTATCTGTAGATGTACTAAAAATCGTCTGCAAGATGATTGGTGCGATATGCACCCGTGATCACATCCTGTCCGAATCCAGGATTGGCCGTTTCAACGTGTACAGTGAACAGACAGAATACAGGCACTGTACATCATGTACATGTATATTGATGCGAACTGAGCTATTTTTGGCTGAATGGAAAAACCCAGACAATTGTTGGGTGCGCAGCACTGTACACTTCATTCCTGCCTGCCTAGGCACCAGCGCCTTCCGGTGTGTCCAAAATTTGGCACTGAGCCAGTTCAACCAGCTTTTCTGCCATTGGTCGTTGTTGTGCTGACAGGCACATATTTGCATATCGTCATATAAACAGTATGTGCCTGACGTATATGTGCAGTTCTGTGCAGATTGTGTGAACTTGTACATGTGTTCATGGACGTGAACATAAGGGCAAGCTGTTAGATAGAGCTGTTCGTTAGAAAGATTGAAAGCCATGAGTTTGTATTGGTAGCGGGAGCTGGGCACCTGTTCTGTTCAGGTACCAGCGGCTCTCCCAGCTCGGTCAGTCAGTAGCAGTCTGTTAATTTTTGCATGTTCATGTATGTACGTTGTGTGATGTATGTACATTCTGTTTACCATTAGAGTGGGAAAAAGGTTGGACATTTTTTGAACTTGCTTGTGTTTTTTTTTGTGTTACTGACCTATTAGAATTGAAGAAAAATGAGACAAATTTTGTTGAGCTTTCAGTGTGAGTTCCTAAGCGTAGACAAGTACTGGTGAGCTTTCCTGGCCAGATTGTCCACTGAGGCCCGCGGCGTCAGTCACTTAGAGTTCCCTCGAGTCGGATGTATGATAAACATGAGAATTTGGGTTCAAAAGTTTGCCCGTTCATGTAATCGAGGGAGGGGGAAGAGTATTTATGCAGCCAACGGCCATCGTGACAGCTGAGCTCTTTCTCGTTGGTTCTGTGCCTTTAAAGGTTGATGAGGCCTATCAGAGAAACTTGACGTGAAAAGCTAAACTCCAGAGGCCGGACCGTGGAACAGTGAATGATCGGAGTCCTGATTCAGACAGGGGGACGCATCCAAGATGGGACGTGGCTACACGGCCGACACAAGTGAGAGTCCCCTCGGCCGGTAAGATTATTTTCTTTTTCCTCAACCCCGACAGCCCCAAAATCGGACAAACTCTGAAAACAGGATCGTGACCCTAATTTATTTTTGGTAACAGATGCAATTGGATATGTACATGTACCAGTATCCAAATATCCAAGTAGTTGATCCATTACTGAATATTTGAATATTATTTCCAAATTTGAATATTTGAATGCAAAATTCATGACAGGAACTCTGAGTTTCTTCATTTTGAATGAGACAAATCCCACTGTGGAGACTTGTTTCAAGCAAATTCAAATGAAAAGCGACAGAATAATGACTTACAACGAATCAAACAGTTAATTATTGATTGAAATATTAAAAGGAATAGAAATTTTCAGCAGGGCAAGAAGCACTGTTTGTCCGTTAAACTTGCGAAATCGTGGCTGGAGATACATGTAATCCTAGAAGTGAGAAGCGAGAAGCTATTAAAGTGATTGTAATGTACAGTTGTGTGCATTATTGTAGCTGATCTTGTGTACATGGGTTTGTTCATCAACCTGCTGGTCAAGGGGAGGACCAAATTTTCGGATATTCGATCGACATTGAAGGTCGAATATTTGACTAGTGAATTATTCTGATTGACTCAGCGCGACTAGTACTGGTACCCAACATATCCTGCGGCTCCTGAAACTTCCTTACACTTTTACCAAACGCTGAAAAATCACTCTTGACGAAAGGAACATAAGATGGATGATGATTGCTTGAAAGTTAAGGGAAATGTTGTCGGCAGGTATAGCAGTCGTACCCGGTACATGTACTTCATTGTCTTTGTACTTGTGCACGTATGTGTGCGTGTTACCGGTGGGTGAACAGCACCGACAGCCGAGCGTGGACAACATGTTCGGCCCTTGCATGAAAAAGTCACTTCAAAGGCAACATTTTTTTTCCTTGAAAAAGTTTATCCGAGTAAAATGTACATGTACATCGATCTCTTGTAAATATCGGTCGACAGAATAGCTTTTGTGACTTCTTTCACAGGAATGTACATGTACACATCTTATGCTGGCGTCTTAGGACTGGTCCATTTGTTGCTTCAGTGCTACATGTGTACGGTATGCACTGGTTCCCTGCCCATAGTACATGTAGAGCGCAGATGTACATGTATTGTAGATGCAAGAACAACCTTACTTTGTGTCTCGTGCAATTTCTTACGCACTGACACAGTGTAAAACTTGATTTTGCCTCCAAAATTGTGACTACTTGGTTGGTGCCGCACAGAAGTAAAAAGCATACACATACATACGTGCAGGATTTTGGCCTTATTCAATTCCTTTTTTTTTATATGTAATTTAAAAGTGCCAGCCAAAAATCCTGCATTTCAAATTCCATTCTCAACCCAGTACATTACAGAAACGTGTTCTGCTGGTGGGATTTTGTACTGCCAAACACGGGGGATTTAATTCCTTCTTGAACTCTAAAATCTGGACCAAAGAAAGAAAAAAAAAACCCCTGTGGCATACATGTACATCCGCCTATACAAGCTGTCCACCCCTTCATTTGTGTTCAACTTCCTGAAATCACAATAAGCCCTGGCAATCTGCCGAAATAGAGTTTAGCACCTGGCATGCTTGTGCAATCTCTGTTGGGCAGTGACACCTTTGATCTCTGCCACTTTCTTCAAAGCAGGGGGTGTAGACCCAAATCAGTCTCCTTTTGTTTGTTTGTTTTTGTCTTGATCTAGCACTGTCTCAGTTGGCCCGTTGCCAATGGTAAATATTTTGTGAGAAGTTTGCACTGTCACCCAGAAAAGTTTGTCAGTCATTGCTTCAGAAAAGAAGCTGAAATTCTGAAGTCCTGAGAGATTTCATGTAGGTAGAGGAACAGGTAACCCTGAGCCCTCCGTCCCTAACCCCCCCCCCCCCGGTGTCATTTTGAATGGAGAGGATTGAGGGCTGTTAGGGTTAACTGTGGAGGGGGAAAGCCAGGAAGGAGAAGCAGGAAAGTAAACAAATAGTTTGGAAAAAAGTTCAGCGTAAACAAGCAGTTGCCCTACACGGCCTCACATGAACCATGCAGGCCAGTAGTGTCTCTCACGAGAACCTGTCGCTAATGTAATCTACCAACATAACTATTTTCTTGAAGACAGTAACAATGTCCTTGTACCACTACCAGTCATTAAAAAAAAAAGTTCAGACTGTTTGTGGTGTAAACGTACAGGGATGTAAAAATCATCTACCAATAGTTTATAAATACTGTACCCCTTTTTCAAACAGTGCAGATACCCCTTTTGTAATGTTCTTTCGTAATTTTGCAAATTTGCATTCCGTCCTGATTTGGAATGTTGCAGACTTGTCAACTCCTAGTGCCTTGACCTCTGTGAATGTGATTACCTGACCAAGCCCAGACCTGTACCCTGTATACAATGTGAGCTGCTTTCCCGCCACTTTCAGCCGGGTTGGTACCTTGCCAGGGCCAAATGACGCAATCTAAATTTGGGCCATTGAAAGATGAGATAATCTGAGAATCACAAGATTGTGTAACTAGCTAGACCTGTTGCTGACCTCTCAGAGGTGATGGTGGTTTTGCAGACCTCTCGGAGGTGATGGTGGTTTTGCAGACCTCTCAGAGGTGATGGTGGTTTTGCAGACCTCTCGGAGGTGATGGTGGTTTTGCAGACCTCTCAGAGGTGATGGTGGTTTTGCTGACCTCTCGGAGGTGAAGGTGGTGACACATCTGATCTTGTCTGCCACTGTCTTCATAAAAGGCTGGATAGCTAGACACAATATTACGGATAGCTAGACACAATATTACAGTCTCCCACTTTCTGTTGATTTGTTTGTCCTGGATCTGCATGTACCTGCAGGAACTAGGATGTCTCATTGCCAAACATGTTCTTCACCCAGGTTCCCACCTGCAGCAACTAGGATGTCTCGTTGACTCACTGCCAATTGGCCAACATGTTGTGAGAAGTTCGTCTTCTCACCCAAAAAATGTTTGTCGGTCGTTGCTTTAATACAAAGAGGAAATGTTGAAGTCCTTTGAGATTTCATTTCCTATACATGCACATGTAGGTAACCCGAAATCCCTAACCCCCTAGGGTATGTATGTAAAATCATATTGAAATGCGAGGATGGAGGATTGTTAAGGTTAATTGTGGAAAGGAAAGCCGGAAGGGAGAAACAGGAAATTAAACAAATTGTTGGGGAAAAAAACAAGCGTAAACAAGTGGTTGCTGTACATGTACATTGCCTTCCATAAACAATTCAAGCAAGGAGTGTGTCTCATGAGATCCTCTTTCCAATGTACCGTAGTGTACTCTGCCAGCATTTAATATGAAATATGTGTAAAGCCATTTTTGTTCCCAAGACAATAACATTGTCCTTGTGCTCGTAAAATTTTTCAAAATACATGCAGACCTAAATTTGTTGTTGTGTAAATCCTGGTTCATGTAGGGTACAGGGAGGTGAGATCATACAGAGTTTATCGACACCCCTTTGTAAACAGTGGCAGATAGCCCCCCCCCAGCATTTTGTGCTTCTATAAATAATTGTCTGAATTTGCATTCCATCCTTATTGGGAGTGTGGCAGACTTGTCAACTCATGGTGCCTTGACCTCTGTGAATGTGATTACCTGATCAAGCCCAGACCTGTACCCTGTAGGCAATGTGAGCTGCTTTCCTGCCACTTTCAGCCGGGTTGGCTCCTTGCCAGACTGGAGTGATGTAATCCTTTTGGCCATTGGAAGATGAGATAATCTGAGAATTATAAAGATTGTGTAACTGGTTAAACCTGCTGATGAGTTCTCAGGGGTCAAGGCAGTACTGTACATGTAAATATAAGCTGCCCACCTCTCTTTACCAGTTTGGGAGAGAATATAGTTTTTCCCCTTCCATTTTAAAAGCTGGTTGGCACCATGTTGGTTATGTCACCATGCTGGAATATTATAATGTAACACTTACAATGTAGATTCCTTCACAACGTACGTGTACAGGGCATGTCTTGGAAATTGGAACCCTAGCTGACCCCCGAGGGTGTATGTCACATCATGTTGGAATCGGAGGATTGAAGTCTGCTTGGGTTATTTTAATCGAAATGTTTAATGTGCCGGTAGTCAACCATTTTTGAGACGTTTTGTTGTATTAGGCAACATTTTTCTGCTCGCATGTTCATATTGTTGTGTTCTTTTTTTGGCCAGATGAAAAAAGAGAAACCCACACACACACAGAAATGTGAGAAATGACGGAAGTTGTGTGGGCATGACGCATTTTTTAGTTTGGCCTTGATGCCAGTCCAATACTGGTGGTCATGATACCAGGAAACTGACTTCTGTGACGGTTTTTCCTGCATGGAGCAGGGAGGATTTTACCTTTTTTTGCTTTGTACAAGATGCAAAAGTCCACACACTGAATAGGAGTAGCACCCCCTAGTCTACCCATCCTAAAGTTGCATTGTGTAATTGTTTACTTGATGATGACTCATTCAACTGGACCAGGCACTGTGGGCATGCTTTGAGCCCCAGTCTCAGTAAGCAGGTCGGCAGTCGGTGAACTTGAAGTGACAACACCTATTTAATACCAGTCAAGGTCTGCCCTGAAAGTTCAGACCTGTGGTGGACTTGGTAGTTAGCGCTTGAATTTAATTAATCTTTAGCTTTTTCTTAAGGCTGTGTTTTTTTTTTTTGGCTTTAGTTTGGTTTAGCCTTACCTTCATTTTTTTTTGGTGGTTTTCTTTGGTCTAGGATTGGTCTAATTTTTAAAGTTAATTTTGGTCTTGGTCATATTTCTCCTGCATTTTAAGTTTTACATCTGGAATTCTTTTGGTTAGATTTTCAAGTCTTTGGCTGAATTTTTAAATCTGATTTTCACACGGTCCTGGTCTTTTTTCTTGCTCTGAAGTTACTTTTTCTTTTGGGGGATTTTTTTTGAAGAAATAACAGATTTTGTTGTTGACACCAAGTTTCAGTTTCCGCATCGCTATTCTTTTAGCTTTCTTGCGATTCCTCCCTTTTTGATCCTTTTGAAAGTAATTTTTTTTAGGGAGTTCCCCAAGTGTTTTATTTTGTTCAAGTCTTTTCTTTATTTTTTATTCTTATTTGATGTGTGTTAGTTTTCCCCGTTACATGTAGGCCTACATGTACACCAATACATGTTCATGTGTATTGAACTCCAATGATACGTTACCCTTAGTATAATAATGTTTCTGTGCACGGGAAATGTTAGCTTGGTGGACACTGGTTGTCATGCAACATATAATTGCTTGCGGCCAGTTCTCAGTTGCATTTGAGACCTGCTCAGCACAAATGAGTATTTTCTTTTGAAGGAGTGATTAATTTCCATAAAATTGGGGCCCTGGCTTTATTTAAATGGGTCACATCTGAGGTTTAGCCACCAAAACCGAATGACCAAAAGTTGGTGGGGGGGGAGGGAAATCCCAATTGAAAGGGATGTCCTTGTGCTTGTGGTTTCACAGATGAACAGTGAGCTGTGTGTGGCTTACCAGGAGTTATCCCCTGTTATCCATGTCACAATGACCTGGGTAGTCCCAGATTTGAAGTGTATCAGTGCCGTGTATTGTCAGCCCTGGATCTAGGCCTTCATGTGCCGTCAATCTGATTGCTTACAATAAGCTTTCAGAAGCCCCTTCTGAATCGTTTTTGTGTTGAAACCGTGGCCCGTGCAGTTGCATCGTGCACGGCTGAACACCCATGATTTTATGCTAACCGAGTCTTGATCTCGGAGAGGTCATGTAGAGTGTTAAGTAGTAGTACAGTAAAACCTAGCTTAATCCCAGAGTAAAAAGGGGGCTTGAATCTCCAGAGTCAAATACAAATCTCCAGTTGTGCACATAATTATGTACATGTGCCTGTAATTTGCACATTTCTGTTGTGAAATTTCCGGTATGTAAGTAGTCTGCCGGTTGTGACCATTGAATACACTGGACATGCCTACCGGTATTCTTTATTTGGTTGCAGCGACTTGGATCGGTGCCATTGCCAGTTTTGAGGTACATGCCCCAAATATACGGACTCAACAGTGGCATATGTCCTAGTGGTTTGACCAATGTGAGTGAAAACAAGTCTCATGGGAAATTCCCCCTTGCCCCCAGTTATGTCGACAAAACATAAGCAAACAAACTAGGAAATTCTTATAAGACTTAAAGGTTTTCATGGTGAAAGAAACTAGATCTATAGTAAAGATTGCGGTAACACCAGGTATTTATCTCTTCTTTGAGTATGTGTGGTTCTGAGAAGAACCGGGGAATAACTCGACGTTTCGAACAGTGTACTCTGTCCGTCTTCAGGAGACTCCTGAAGACGGACAGAGTACACTGTTCGAAACGTCGAGTTTTTCCCCGGTTCTTCTAGGAAATTCTTATTAGAATTCTATTTAGTGTATAAATAATGAAAATGAGAAAAGGGATGCGACGGGCAGAAGAGTAAATCTTGAGAGAACTTCATACCTGAGTAAACAAAAATGTTAACACAGACATTGTTACATGGTAAAAACAGGACTTCCTGTTTGGTCTGCAGTTGCAAAACACAGTTTTCATAAACCCAGTACAGAAAACAGACAATACACTTGTACACAATATGAAAACAGTTTTTTCCCCTGCCACTGGTCCAGCCACTAGCAGCCAGGTTGGCACCTTGCCAGTTGGGAGTGATGGGATCCTTTGGGCCGGTGGAAGATGAGATATTTTAAAATCTGAGAATAAAGATTGTGTAATCGGGCAGAGGTTTTGCTGACCTCTCTGAGTTCAAGGCCTGGCCACTCAAAGTGTGTGTGTGGGGGGGGGTGAGTGCAGGTTTTTCTCCCATCTTTAAAAAAAGAACTGGTGGGCATCATGCCAATAAAACTGGTTGGCATCTTGCCAATAAAATTGGTTGGCATCTTGCCAATATCAAGGAATGCCACACTTGGGGCTGTCACAACATACTGTTATACCTTCTCAATCAAAATGCCCAGTGTAGTCGCGGTGATTAAGATTTACTTATGTCGTATCTGGCAGCGCTATGTGATTTAAAACATGTATTTTCTGATTGCAGATTTGTTTTATTTTGTTTCTTTTTATATTTATTAAATTGAAAACAGTATTTGTCACATCTCCAAGTCTAAGTGGTTGGCAAAAACGTTCCTCAAATTACAAAAATATCCCTCCTCCCCAAAAAAAGGTGTGGCTAAAAAAACATGGAGCAAAGTTTGAAATCCGTAAAGAGTTGGTTTACTGCATAATCAGTAATAATAATAATATATTGTAGGATGGAAAAAAAGGAATGAGAATATCAATTTTAAAAAATCATACAACTAATGTAAACAACAACACAGTGAATTTATCTAACAGGTTTTGCCCTTACCCAATGTATATATTAATAAACACTGTATACTCAGTGCTTGTCCGAGAGATTGCGAAGTGGTATTCTGTTTACGTTCCAGTGTAGGAAGGTACATATACAATACATGTGCAGTGAGCATAACTAGTACCAAATAGAACTATGGCGTTTTTGCACAATTGGAAGGAGGATGGGCATAATGGGGGGTATCTACCCTCGTAACGATTACTCATTCCGGACTGGGGGGGCGAAGAAGGCTGCTGGTGACCTCTTGACCTCTGGCTTGGCTGGTATCCAAACTTAAAAAAAGTGAAGAGGTTGTCACATGCAGAACCAGGAAATGGCAGTGTGTTGATCTTGAAATGGAGCTGCGTTTTCATGCAGCGTGTAGTTTGAATGCTGATGGAACAGTGTCAAATAACAAAACCTACATTTTGCCTTTACATTTTCATTTCGAATGGGGATAATGAGGGGCGCTTTTTTATGATATCCTCGGAAACATGTATAACCTTGGGTTTTTTTGTTTTTTGTTTTTTCTTGGAAGTGGCACCTACTCAATTTTGAGTGCTCGCCAGATGCAAATAAGATGAAATAAAAAACACCATTAACCGTAGCCCACCAGAGTTTTTTTGCTATGGCACATTCTCAATCCCCCAGTAGCCCTGGTCATAAAAACTGTGTTTATCTTCAGTCCTCTGAAATCGTGTAATCATTTCCACGTATGCTCAAATTGAGACACACCCAGCTCCTCAGTCCTTCAAATCCTCCAGCAATTCCTGCCAGTGTGTTGAGGCACGGCAAATGGCTTTCTTGAGCAGTGCGGTTGATTTCAAAGTAATGTTGGGCTGATGTTGCATGACTGAGCATAAACTATGCAAGGTCCAACCAACGACCTTCACATGTCATCGTTCACAATCAGCCATACATTTTTGCCATTCATCCTCAATCCTCCAAAATCCTCCAAATTCATCAAACGGATTTTGGAGGATTGAAGAGGGCAAGGGTTAAGCCAAGAGTGCCCTCTTAAAATCCCTGCACACGGGTAGGTTGTCTTATTGTTACATGTAAGTGGCATTTTAAATTTACAGTGTGAAATGGACAGTAGGCCTTACATGTAATTGCTTGCACAAACACACTACATACGGTACATGTGCGTGTACATGTAACCACAGCGCTGTGGTTGGTAGCCCCACGTACATGTACAGTACCAGAAGAGGGCTGGGAATTCCCAGTTTTTGTGGTTCCATTGACTGTGTCACTGTCATTTCCCCCTTGTTGCCTGTGTCATTTACACCTGGCAGTTTTAATTGTCTGAAGTCATGCACCACCATGCAGTCACTGTACACATTACAAATATTGTGAATCAGACATGGATTTTTCTCCTTGGATCGGCTCAACTTATCCTTTGAAAAACCACTGTACAAAAGCTTGTACGGTTTGAAATTTGCTCCTTTTTTATAGAAATATTTCAATGTTTGTGACCCGGTTTCTACAGTACCCCACTTGCTTCCCTGACTTGAAATCTAAGAGTAGTTGGACTTCTGTCTTCAGTAAGTCAAGTGAGGCAATTGGCATGAGTGTCGTGGTGGCATTTTCAGCAATGATCTGAAATTCCGTGGCACAAAAAATGGGCTTTCTCTAGATGTAGAATATGTGACATGTCACAAGTTGTGTGAATAGCAATGCCAACAACTGCACTTCAAGTAAACCAGATAGGTTTGGGGTAGCACCATGGATGTATCTCTTCTTTTGAGTATGTGGGATTCTGAAAAGAATCCGTGGTACTCAACGTTTCAGACAGCATGCTCTGTCCGTTGTCAGGAGACTGCACAGGGTCCAGTGGTGAGGCAGCTTATATGGTGTGTAGAGGGCAGTGAGGTGTGAAGAGGATGCTAACTCAGGACCAGCAGGAGGCTTGGGGGTGTTGAGGTGTGAAGAGAATGCTAACTCCAGATCCAACTCAAGTCACTGGGGTACTGGCAAACCAGTGAGGCATGTCAGTCTGAGGGAGGGGAGTGTGGGAGAAGGTAGCCAAAGGTGTAGGGGACCCATAGGCTGGAAATATTTTAGGGTACATGTATAGGGAACCCATAGGCTGGGAATGACCTAGGGTACATGTACAGGGGACTCATTGGACAGGGATGCGAGGATGGGACGCCAGATGTCACTGTTGTGGAAACCGATGTCTTGTGGTACCTGTACTGTGCTTTTCTTGATGATTTTGATGGCTTCTCTGATGCGGCGCGGGGGCCAGTGCTTGATGCTGGTGAGGACTTCGGCTTTGCTCCAGTTGATCTTACGGTCTTCGATTCGGGATTGCTTGATGATGGCAGGCTTGTCGTATTCCCGTTTGTGTTCATTGAGTCTGGTAGGGAGGTCCCTGCTGGTATCGCCGATGTACTCTTTACCACATTAGCAGGGGATTTTGTACACTCCTGGCTTGTGCATTGGGTTGTGCAAGTCCTTGTGGGACGTCAGCAGGTTCTACATTTTGAGGGGGGGTTGTATGGAACACTCAAATGCCATGCTTGTGGAGGATGTGATGAGAGGTACTGCCTAGGTAGGGGAGGGTAATGGAACTACAGGCCTTAACCAGTTGGCTTTGGGTATAGAAGACCCTGGGGGTGGATTTTGGGTCTGGGCTTGTCTGGGCTTGTATCCAGCAAAATAGTGGAATGGATACAAGCCCAGCCAAGTCAAGACCCAAGATCCACCCCCGAAGGGTCTCCTATACCCAAAGCCAACTGGTTAAGGCCTGTAGTTCCATTACCCTCCCCTACCTAGGCAGTACCTCTCATCACATCCTCCACAAGCATGGCATTTGAGTGTTCCATACAACCCCCCCTCAAAATGTAGAACCTGCTGACGTCCCACAAGGACTTGCACAACCCAATGCACAAGCCAGGAGTGTACAAAATCCCCTGCTAATGTGGTAAAGAGTACATCGGCGATACCAGCAGGGACCTCCCTACCAGACTCAATGAACACAAAGCCCATGGCAGGAAAGGGGAATACGACAAGCCTGCCATCATCAAGCACTCCCGAATCGAAGACCGTAAGATCAACTGGAGCAAAGCCAAAGTCCTCACCAGCATCAAGCACTGGCCCCCGCGCCCCATCAGAGAAGCCATCAAAATCATCGAGAAAAGCACAGTACAGGTACCACAAGACATCGGTTTCCACAACAGCGACATCTGGCGTCCCATCCTCGCATCCCAGTCCAATGAGTCCCCTATACCTGTACCCTAGGTCATTCCCAGCCTATGGGTCCCCTACACCTTTGGCTACCTTCTCCCACACTCGTCTCCCTCAGACTGACATGCCTCATTGGTTTGACAGTACCCCAGTGACTTCAGTTGGATCTGGAGTTAGCATTCTCTTCACACCTCAACACCCCCAAGCCTCCTGCTGGTCCTGAGTTAGCATCCTCTTCACACCTCACTGCCCTCTACACACCATATAAGCTGCCTCACCATTGGACCCTGTGCAGTCTCCTGACATCGGACAGAGCATGCTGTCTGAAACGTTGAGTACCACGGATTCTTTTCAGAATCCCACATACTCAAAAAAAAGAGATATATCCATGGTGTTACCGCAAACCTGTTTACTTGTTACCTCCACCTGAAAAGCTTCAAATCTCACCTCCACTTCAGTTTGGCTTGTCCAGTAAGTGTTATTCACAAAAGTGTGCCCCCACAAGTTTACAACGCGATGGCCAATCACAACATGCGAAATCTGTCAACCTTGTCCAAACGTGCATTGGGTCAACAGATTTCACATATTGTGATTTGAAAATGCTTTGCAAACTCTTGGAGGCGCCCTATTGTGAAACGTCGGTATTGTCGCGGGACAGTTTGATTCTGTATGGAAAGTGAATTGGCCTGTACTTGTCATCCTGATCGAGGGTTGATTCTCCATGCGCCGTGTAAGATTGGTTCGAATAGAGGTGATTCGTTTTTTTTGTTTTCCCTTCCTCCGTGATGCTCAGAGATGGGGGGACTGTTCCGTGTCAGGTGTCAGACATTGGCGGCGCAAGTCAGAAACTGGGTGGTCCACACGCTGAACACCACTCGCCCCTTTTCAAGGCCAAGACTCTGAAGGATTACGTCAATGCACTCCATCAGCAGTCCATCTGTGGGTGCAAGAAATGTGTGCACAAAATAGGTGAGTGCTTGTACAGTGTTCTAAAAAAAATAGGAATTGAAAAAAAAAAAGTGCTGAAAAAACAAACGAAAACCTGATGTAGGAAAACCAGCATCAGATACTGTCTTCCGTACGTGTGACTCACTCTGTGAAAATGAGTCTAAGTTGCCAGAGCCACTTTGGAGGCAAAAGGCCTTTAGAATAATTTTGCACGGTGTATATCAATGGGAACCCACAGCAATTTTCACCATGGAGTATCCACTTTTGTCAGGATGCCAAACTGAGCGATACATCCAAACGAAAAACTCAATTTGCTCTTTCCAATACAAATAAAAACTCAAAAAGTGGCTCTGGCGACTTAAGACTCATTTTCACTGAGTGGGTCACATACGTTGCCGCACAGCTTGGAATGTGGTTTCTTTGAAACTTTGACTGATTGTTGAATGAAATTCTGTTTCGGGTATGCAGACCCACTGGCGCTTCCAGGGTATCGGACCGGAAAGTGTAATACAAACGAATTGAGTATTTGCCTTGGGACTCTTATATGTCACACGACTTCCTGTTAACTCTGGGGTTAACCCTAACCCCCGAGGGTTGCTAGCCCTAACCTTCCCCATTTACACAAAGTTAAACACCCATATGGGACTTTGTGCTGCACAGAGGCTGTTGGACTTAGTTTTTCTGAGGTATGCCAAACCCAATGCAAAAGCCAGCTGTTATGGGCCTACCAGGCACATCCCCACAGAATTAAACACTTTACTGCTGTTTAATTCTGTGTGGTTGGGGAAGGTTAGGGTTAACATGTAAGTTATAAATATAATTTCCCTTGAAGCAATTTGTAATTGGTATCAACTTAAAAAACCTGCAAACAGCAAACTGGGGAAACAGTTTAAAAAGCTTTGGAAAAGTGTGAACTGTAACATGCAACCCCCACACCCAAAGAGACAACTTTTTGTTTTTTTTCTCTTCCTTATTGTAGTGTTTTGGCCCAGCGGGGATTGCATTTGGGATCACCATATCTCAAAAAGGGAAAGGAAGACATTCCTAGACACTGTCTACAGAGGCCTGAACAACCAAAATTGTACACGTGTTGAGGAGGCCGACACATGCAAAAGGGAAGATGAGATCCGTATGCAGAATCCGCCAAAATGTGGAGACGATCGCAGAGGTGCTTCAGAGAGGGCAGCAGGCGCGGACCAAGTGGAAGAAGAGAAGTTGAAGCTGGCACGTGGAGAAAATGGGGACGCCACCCAAGAGACTAGGCAAGAGAAGGGGCCAAACGACTCGGAGGTGGTAAAGTTGAACAATGCTGATCTCGAAGAAAACAAGATAGCTGATGCTGCCGAGGACGGGGAGCGTTCAGTTGAGGACGAAGATGCCGTCAGGTGGAAAGAAGATCCCAAAGAGAAGGGCATGAAGGACCTGAGGCCAGAGAAAACTGTGAAGGAGTCCGGTGATGCGGAGTTTCACACGGGAATGCAGGAATCAGCTGACAAGGAGGGGGAAAATGAGGCAGAGGAAGCAGGAGACGGCGTGCCAGATGAGAACGACGTTGGGCAGAGGGAGGCTAGTTTGAAGGCACGAGCTCCGGGAAGTGGCAAGGCTGGCCATCTGGACTTTGAGAGCGTAGGGGCAGAGCCAGAAGATTATAACAGAGTGATTGAAGAGGAGCCAGAAACTGATGCTGCAGATGGAGAGGTCTCACAATTGGACAGTAACCCCGCGGCTGGCAGACAAGGAGGCGAAAATGAGGCAGCAGACTTAAACGAGTCATCTCTGAGAGGTAAGTGAAGTCAGAGATAGCCTGTGACTTTTCGTTGTAGTTTTTGGGCTTTCTGTAGGGCTTATTTACATCATATGTAAATCATATTTGAAAACATAAAAAAAGATGAGTATTTATTTTTCATGGCACAGCACAACGGAAGATTTGGTGATTGACAGTAATGACTGACTACCAATCTTCACTGTAAAAAAAAAATCAATTGAACAAAGTTTACATAGAAAGTTTCGTTCAGCTGGTCTCTTCTGGTTTTTCTGCAGATAGTTCTCTGCTGCGAGTTTTCAAAAAAAGCAAATTTGTCTATGAGGAGAAGCCCTGTCTTTTCACGAACAGTCATACTTAATATTCATATATTCATATATTCATTGCTCAGAGGCTTGTGATGTTCAGAGCCAGTCGTTCAAGCCAAGGAGAGTCACTGGTGAAAAGGGTGAAGTTGAGACCAGTGCACCGCCAAACCAAAACATCGGCGGACAAGGAAAAGTAGGGAATGATCTCCTTTTTAAATAATGAATTTTTTTGAATGAAGAAAATCTTTGGATGTTGCAATAGTAGTTTTGCGCTTTGAGTAAAGTAATGGATCTTTCTTCTTCTCCGGGTGTGTTAGGCTGCAGAGACGGGACAGGTTGTCAACTACACTGGTTGTGCTTTGAGGATGACCGGGGGAAATGGTGATAAGGACGATGATGACGATAAGAAAAAGCCCCGCCCATCTGACCCGCTTAAGACCAGACTGGATTGCGACCGCCCGGCACGAAAAAAAGGACAGAAGGGAAAGAAGGAATCTCGGTCCCCATCAGCAGAGGAAGTCAAGTGGGAGGCAACTGGAGCAAAGCCCAAGAAGGTGCCACGAGGGCCAAAGATTGTTTCTGGTCCGGAGTTGCTACGCCAGCAGGAGCTGGAAAAGAAGATGCGAGGCCTGGACCTTTGCAGCAGAAGGGACGAGCACAAAGAGGGACCAGCGGGAGATGCTGGGCGTGCGAGGCACCAGGCTCTCACGGCCCACCTGTCCCTCACCTCGTCTCCAGGCAGGTCGGCTCTGCCCCATAATTCGCACAACCAGCAGGCCGTCAGGAGATTGTACTTGGACAACGGGGCCCAGGCAAAGCACGGGGTGGTCCTCAAGGGCATCCTGTGTGGGCCACCCCGGGCAGCACGCCCGGCCTCCCGAATGGAGGTCGGCCAAGGAGCTGAGGCTTCTCCCTTGGCTGAGGCTCCAGTACCCCGGGGGACAGCAGCAGGGGATGGTCCACCACCCGCCGGTGTCCCTCCAGAAGTGGAAATTCCACCAGGGGTCAGTCACGGAGAGCCACGGAGCTTGATTGTCTTGGCCGAACGATTTGGACAGCTGAAGCTCACAGATGCAGCCGAGTTGCAAGGACAACATGAAGGCGTACTTCTTGACCGGGTAACTTAACATTTCTAGTCGGTTTCTGATGCTTATCGCTTGTGACTGGCTCTCTCCGATTTTTGCTCAGCAAGATCGGAATCCTGACTCCTGAGTTTTATTTTTATTAAGCGAAGAATTGAAGATGTTTGATCCAGTGTTTATACTTATTCTTGATTTTATCGGAGCGGTACACAATTTCCGAGTTGTCTTTTCAATTTTTTTTCTCGCCTTTGGCAGGAGTTGAAGCCAATGAATCATCAGTACCTGGAGGGAGACCAGTACATCAAGCTCCTCTTCCTGGGGCGCGGATCTTTTGGGGACGTGTACCTGGTACAGGATACAGCCTCCGACAAGAAGGTGGTCGTCAAACGAGTGAGTCAAGCCTGTGCCTATCTGTATCTACACGTATCTGTGACATTAAATCTGTCTGTACAAGCTGTGAGCATCTCATAATGGGGGTTTTACATCCGAGGAGGGACCACAGAGTCTCCAGGGGGGAGTTTCCTGTGTACCTTGTTTTAGTGGAAGTATTGAAGACGGCCACCTCTCTGACCCTTCACCTCCCCCCCAGAAAAAATTTTTTCCTCCCTTTACCGTCCTTTGGTTTTACAGCACAAATATGCACAAGTTCCAACAGTCACTCTCTTGCATGTGTTTTCTATATGGAACACAAACATGCACAGGTTCAGTGTGGACACAGTTGGTTGCCAGCACAAAATGACCCAGGATCTTTTGTGCAGTCCTCTTCACTGCATTTGGTTTACTGCACAATGATGCACATGAAACAGTGAGGCACAGTTGTTGGGCAGCACAAAAGTGCAATCCGATATTCCTGTGAGGGACTGTTGGTGTAGTGCACAACACAACACAGCTGTGCTTCTTTGAGGTGTTTACCAAGTGACCCAAAGAGTGACTTCAGCATAGGAGGGTTAAAAAAAGAAAAAAGAGATGCACTGTCCCCGCTTAGAGAGAGAAGAGTTTTATTCAAGATCATGATAATTACATGCCCTTATTGCATTTGCAGTTGGAAGTAGTAATGTTAACCCTAACTCCCCCAACCTGCCATACTCCAACAGCAGGTTTTGTGAGGTTTTGGCAGGTTTGGTACCGTACCTGAGGAACTTCTTAGTTGAATTTTGTGAGACTTGGGATGAAAGGCCCAGGGAGATGGTGTTGGATTCTGTGTGAGTTGGGACACACACTGGTCACTGTGTGCAGTGTCTGGCTTGCTGTACCAATTGTTGGACTATGCTTGATTTTATCAGGTTTGGTACTGTTCAGTGCAAGTCATCCTATACTGCATGGACCCATCCATACCATATCACTCAAACTTCAACGGGCTCATTCTGTTGGAGTTTATCAGGTTTGGTACAGTAACCTGCATGTACAAGTACATAGACAAGTACATGAACCTGTTGGATTTTGTGAGGTTCAGTATGCTTTCTAGTGCAGGAGCCTAGGGGGTTGGGGTTAACGCTTGAATTTCAAGCAGATAAACAATGATAGTCGTGTCGCTGTGTCGCGCATGCTAGCCTAAAATGTGCGTCTGGTCTGCAGACGGTACTGACAAATGCTACAGCTGACAAGTGGATCAGTATTGTGCTGTCGGTGATCAGCCATGTTTGCATTCCCCTCTCTTTAGGTCCCTGTGAGGTCTTTTGCAATCACCGAGGCCACCCTCTGGTGTGGGCTGGATCACCCGGGCATCGTCCCCCTGCTTGGCCTGCTACGCACCGACGACATGGTGCTGTTCATCTCGGCATACTACCCCGAGAGCAGCACACTGCAACAGCTGATCAACCAGTCCGTCCTTGGGCAAGGGCGGTCGTTGCTGATCACCCAGCAAGTGCTGTGGGCCGTGTTGTACCTCCACAGCCAGGGGATCATCCACAAGGACATCAAACGTAACCATTGTTTGCTTTGCTTCGCTTGTTACCTTTCTCTCGAGAAGATTTGGAGACCTTTTAGGCATGACTAAAGTAGAAAGCGCATCAGATGAGCAGAACCTGAAACTAATTAGACAGACTCCCTTTTTGGAATGAGGGAAGTAGCTACTCGACCTACCGCCATGTGCGAGTTAGCCATGCCCCTTAGACAACCCTGTGGGACTTTATATGTCGATGAGTTTTATAGTTTCTGAGATTTTGCTCGCCCCACATCCATTTTGTTTTTCATGCAATAGAACAATACTTTGTAAGCTACCTCGACGAGATTCTATGGCAGTAGGTCAGTTGACGGGAGGATGTGTGATAAATGTCATGTCAAGACAATGGGGCAGTTTACAGCACCATCTCGACAAGATAGGACACCGCTTAGCATGGTTTTGACTGTTAAATAAGTATTTGTTGGTGCCCCAAAACATGGGCCATCTTTAGGTCTGAAGTAAACAAACAAGCTCTGTGGCTCAAGTCGCATAGCAGCAATGCAGCGCCCTCGATGCGGGGTGCGCTCTGAGTGGTACAGCTGGTTCACTTCCTTTGGCATGTCTCCATTCCTGCAGCCGACAACATCTTGATGCTCCCCGGAGACCGGGCGCTTCTGATCGACTTTGGCCTGGCCACGCAGCAGACCGAGACCTTTCAGGCCGACGAGGCGCTCAAGGGCACCGAGTGCTACATGGCTCCGGAAATTGCCGGTAAGAGGTCCTGAGCAGTCCACACCGTTGTTTTCTTGGGGCCAACGCCTTGGAGATGCCGAGCTCAGAATTTTCAGTGCAGTAAATATTTGCAGGGTACCAGTGAATACTTCATTTTGTATCACCGTGACAGATTTTCTGCCAAGTTAAACCTTACGCATAGGCTTGCTAATACGCTAATAAGATTGGGTCCAGCTTACCTATATTGTATGTTTTTGTAGCGTTGCATGAAAAAATTCGTATGGCCTAGGTAGGTAGTTGAAGCGTAGGGGAAAAGATCTGGAAAAGACCTGATGGTTTTCTGGTTTGGATCTTGCTTGATAGGAGGACAGAAGCACGACGGTCGGGTGGATGTGTGGAGTGCTATCTGCACCCTGCTGTGCATGATCAGCGGTCACCCTCCCTGGTCCCAGAGGTTCAAAGGGGTGCGGCTCAAGATTTACATCGTAAGTCCCAGGAGGTCTCCTGTGGGCGAGCTTGCTGAGACCAAACATGTGGCCAGCCAAAACAAAATTGGCGATACTTCTGTTTTCCGATTCATCTGCCTTGGCCGCGGGAAAAGACACCACAAAGACCAGCGTTAACCACTTCGGACCGGGGCATTTTTCAATGTTGAGGATGCTGGGCCGGCATGACTATCATTTTTTCCGTTTTCAAAATCCTTCAACAATTCATCATTCCATTTAACAGTCGTTTATAGCCGCACGGAGTAATCTTCAGGCACTACTCTAAGTTGACAGGTGACCTTCATTGACACCCGAATATTTCAGCCAGGCCTGCAGCCTTGTAAACAGAGCCCAGATTGTGCGGTGTTATACAGCTGTCTTTTGTTCATGAACCTGGCTCAGTGCACTGCTGACCTCTTTTCAATAGGGGCCAGATTAGCATGCAGCGGTGCTGTGTGGCTCATCGCTGCGGTGGTGGAGAGCTTTTGTCCCCGGTGGTAATCCGCTTGCTCTAAATACCCCAAACCCTGGTATACGGTTTCAAAATAACGCTGGATTATCACCACTTTTGAGAGTGAAAAATGCCGGTCATGCCCAGCAGCCTGGTCTTTTGTTCGGAGTACGGTCTTTTGTTACAGGGCCTTGTTTCCTTTGTCCGAGTTCGGAGACCCCGGCCACACATATAAACCATACGGCTCCGATATCGGAGTCCCCGGCTGGTAGTGGTTAACTGTACCTCCGTGAATACAGTCACAAATTAGCATGAGTTCGTTCTGCGCCCTTGCTGTACTAAACTTTCCAGAAAATACTTCAGTGTTTTCCTGTGTGGTTTCTGAGTGGGTTACAAGTTCCAAATCCACTGGCAAATGAAACCTGAAGCTCTTCAAACTGTGACCTGTGGGCAAAAGCATTCATTTGTTGTCGTTCACGGATGTTTGTGACTGGTCTTGTGAAAGGACTTGTCATGGATCAAAGTCAGTAGTCCATTAGAGATCGAGTGGAGTTACATTGCATTCTTGCAGATTTATTCCCGAAACTGTTTAAGTATTAACTTTATGAACCCCCCCGCTTTATCTTTTTTAGATTGCCACGAGCCAGGCTCCTTTGGAGGACATCCCTCCAAACGCACACCCCAGGATGCGTCGTTTCCTGCAGCAGACTCTCGTGAAGGACTTCCTGGAGCGGCCCACAGCCGCCCAAGCTCTGGAACTTCTACCCCTTGACATCGGTGAGTGTCTGTCCCGCTTTTCTTCGTACATACGGGTGCGATGGGGCCCAAAGGGTACAAAGGAGATCTGCTAAGGGTAGCCGAAGTTGTGTTTGAACGTGGCGTCTGTGGCAGGGAATAATTCATGCCCTTATGGAAGCCCTCCGGTTGCGGCTGCATCCTTTTTTCCATAGACGAGTGTGTGACACCTAGCCAGAGCTTGTCAAACTGGCCATGGACAAGATTCTCTGTTGTGGCCAGTGCCATTTTCAGTACGTTGACATCATCATCTCTGACCGTGGCATCTGGATCCAGCTGGGTCTCGAGACCTTCACATGGTTCAGAGCCCAAGCTCAGAATAATCTAAGCTTTGAAATACACCTGTGATATTTCATTCAAGGTTTTTTTTTTTGGGAGGGGGCAAAACCTCAGTCCGATGAATTTTGCAGAAACGCTCTGCTTGAGAGAATACTTAGGCAAAATGCATGAGCCATGCAAACTCCCAAATCAATGATTTCAGCCTGCACTCGAAGGGGATAGCAAATGGAGTTTGTTTGAGGACAAAGATTTTTTTGTTTCTCTACAGTGGAAGAGACGTTCAATTGCCTCGCAGTTGCAGTAGAGACAGAAGCGGAGTCGGAGCCCATGGAGGTGTCTGCGGCCATACCGGACGATGTCTTGGCCGGTCCTCTCACACCCTGGACCCCTCGTGGTCCCGAGGACGGCCTCCCTCGGTTCCCTCCCAGTCCGGCCGCTCGCCCCGACAGCAGACTCGTTGAGAACGAGATGTCTCTGTCCCATCTCTTCATCAGCCCCGAAGACAGAGAGGAACAGAGGTGAGGTGGCATTGTTGAATAGACTGTTGAAATCAACAAGCCCAAGTTGGCAAGCCTTAGTTAAAGCCACTGATGAAGTGGCTTCTGTTGTTGGTTTGTGGTCAAATTCACTGGCTATGACTTAATGGAACACAAGCTTCTATGGGAGGTGGCTTAAGCGATTACCATAGGTACATGTAGTATGTCTAGCCACAGCCACAACTTAAGCACACATTTTCTCAGCCATGGACACAACGTAAAACAATACAATATAATGGCAACATTCAGCTGTAACAAACTTATCCTTTGTAACTTGTTGCCGACATTGCTTACACTTAAATGCAATGCCAAACAGTGTGTGCTTGTCATTGCTGTGTGATTTATTTGTTTCGTTTATAGGGGCGTGGATGCCTCTGGAGCAGACGAGGACATGTATGGACCCCCGTCTGATGTGGACGGCCCAGAAATATTCAATGACGGCGCGATTCAAGACCGATCACTTGGGTCGCGCAGTGGCACCTCGTCAGTTGGTGGTCGCAAGCTGCCTCGACAGCCAAGTTGCAATGCCGCCAATTTTGATTTGCCCTGGCCTATTAGAGGCGACTTCGGTGGGGCAAGTCAGGCGGCGGCGAGCTTCATGCAAGATGAGCCCGCCAACCCTTCTGGCACAAGTGGTAGGTTCCAACTGTCACGAAGAGCTGATTTCGTCGGTTTTTCCAGTTCACACTCGCACCGTTAAAAATTGGAAAATACTGTACAGAGTCTTGGAAAGAGTGGAATTGCCTTGTTTTTGTCGAAGTCCAAGTAACATGAATGTCGTGATTTGATGAGTTGTCATCCACTGAATTGTCATGAATTTGTGATTTGCTGTGACTTGCTCATCTTGGCGTCGTTAAACAAACTGGATCCCACAGAATGAGCCGTAAGGCCAGCTATTCTTCGTCGTTATTTTTAATAACTATCTACGAGCTGAAATGGAGTAAAATGGACTTCACGTGGATGGTAAATGTTGCATTTATCTATTGATTTAGGCGTTATGCAGTTCTCTTGAAAGCCCTCCAACTTCAAAAAGTGGCGCTATTCGCTTGTAACTCATTTGGGAGATTTGGTGTCATGTATCGTTGTTTTTCCTCTTCACTGCCCAGCTGCATCAGCATCTTTTGAACTGCAGCCGATGTCACTTAGCGGGTCCAGCAGAGACTTTCACTCCATCAGTACCGCCCACGCACGCATTGTAAGTAGTTTACAGGTAGATGTAAGTTTTCTCCAGAGTTAATCGACAGCAGCAAACAATTTTAAGTCTGTATATTTCCCATGTAACCATTCCACATGTGCAAAATGAAACTCAGTGCACAGTGTGCGTGGCTCTCCACCGGACAGAATTGCTGGCCGATGTTCACACGTAAGAGCCCCCCCTCCCCACTTTTTTTTTCATGCAGCACTTGAAAAGTCGCTCACAGGGTGTGTTTTGGATGTCTTTCAGGCGGAGGCTGGATGGTTGCCATCTCTGGAGGGCATTCCGCGAGATGAGCCAGACATCGGAGGCGCTGGTGCCGCCGCAGCCATAGACACGTCGGGCGTGGACACCAACTCCCCCAGGCACTCTGCCGAGGATATGGCCTCCGTGACAGACACTGCCGAGAGTGTCAGCTCTGCTATCTCCTGTAGGTCTCTATTTCCAGCCATTGAAATCTTCCCCCCCCCCCCTTCACTTTGTATTTGCCCTTGTGCCCTCCCCACCAGTCCCCGTCTCTCCTGGTTCCCACCCCCTCCCTGTTTGAATTTTGAAATGTTCATAACCTATCTACGAGCTGAAGTATTTGCTTTCCGTGCACTCTTGGGAAAATGGTGCACCTATCTCTCCCCTTTGCCCCTCTAAGAAATTTCACCCAGGTGTTATTTTTAAAAATGAAATACTCCTGACAGGAAACAAATGAGAAATGAAACAAGGCTGTTGTGATTAGGACAGAAAAAGGAGATAATTCACAGCAAAAATGGATATATATCTGTGTGCATTTTTGTATATGTATGTTTTTTAAAAGGACCCTTGGAACGGCCAAGCCTAAAAAAAATCCATACTCGTCTCGTTTGTAGGACACAGTGCCAGTCTAGTAGCTTGAAAAGGTCAAATAGAGGCCTGTCCACTGGGCACACAGGACAAACTGAAGCACTTTGTTCATTTACATGTTGATTCACCAGAGGTACCTTGACAGCCGCTGGCAAATCAGCTTTTGCCCTAGCCTTCCCACAATCCCTGCTCCTCACCCACCCCCCTCCACCACTGAACACTGCCAGTCAGCCCGCAACTCCTGAGATTATTCTGGGGCCCGGGACTAGTGAAAACGGTAGCTGTTGTTTGCCTGACAAAGCAACTGGGATTGCTTCCCAGCCCAACAGAAAGGGGGTCGAGACTGTTCACACTTGACTTGGGGGTTCCTAGGGATGTCAGTTTTAGAGTGACTGTACACAAGGGGGTCGAGATTGTTCACACTTGACTTGGGGGTTCCTAGGGATGTCAGTTTTCTCGATTTGGGTATGGGCTGGGTAAACCCCAGATGAGAGGTGACTACACAGGCTCAAAACTGGTGGGTTGAACAAGGATTCCACATAGTCTTAGCCGTATTGGCTGTAGAACTTTTTTTCTGAAGAAAAACAAAACATTGTAGATCCAAAACAGTACGTTGGCACTTGGGAAAAGAGCCTGTGGTTTTAATTGGGCACTATTGCATTCTGTGTTGGCATCTTCTTTACAGTTGGTTCGGTGATCAACATCTACGCAGAGGGTGCCAGGCTAATGCGGATGAAGGTGGATCTGGACTTCACCGCCCGTCAGTTGGTCAAGGAGATCGTACGCCAGCCCGACTACTTGCAGTCCAAGGTGGGAGCGTCAATGTTGTCGGCAATAGACCCAGATTCCTAACTTCATTTGTTTTTTGTTTTTTTGTTTGCTAAATCTGAGTATCATCCGCGAACCCTGTGAATTTGGACAGTTCAAGATGCTGGGCTCCATTTCTCCTTTGCAAATAAAAAAAGCGTAACTTTTTGGGACCCCTGAGTGAGAATCCTTTACAGATTTGAACACCCTTTGCTTTATTCTAGGAGAAAAAAAGCCCCCAGACCCCCCTGAAATATACCTCAGTGGCATTGACCTCTTCACTCCCCAATCAACAGCTACCCTTGAAATGAAAATAACCAATTGAAGGATACTGTCCCGCTCATGGACAGAGAGATGTCCTTTCTGTGGTTTGCGCTGGTGTGGTCTTGTGTGGAAGAGTTTGCCGTCCTCCTTGATCTATGCTACCCCAAACTTTGTAGATTTTAAAATTTTGTCCCAATTTCATTTTGTCTCCTTTTTTCAAATCTCCGTCCAGCTCAAAGAGAAGGAGTTTACCCTTTGTTGGCAGGCGTCGCAAGGAGCCATCGACCTGCATCACACCTTCGGCCGCGGCGAGCACCACGTCATCGCCGTAGCCACGTCAGCAGTCGGCGTGTGGCTGTGGCGCAGCAACTGCAACGGCCAGATCACCCTGGCCACTCAAGCAGAGTAAATTGGGGGGGGGCATGTTGCACAATAAGTGATTGATCCTTCCTTCCGTCAAAGTATTTTCTGTAACAGTTCCCAAACTATGTGAATGTAATTCTTCCTTCAACCAAGTTAAAAAGGGACTTTTCCTTGGGGGGGGAAGGGAAAAAACTTGAGTACTCTGCTTCGATGGATGCGCACTCAGATCTTCCGAAGACTTCTTCCATTCAGAACCTCCACCGTGCATCATTGCTTACGGGAAACCATCTGTCATCCAAATCTCTCCATCTTTTTTATCACACGTGGGGCCTTACCTATGAAAAATACACTTTGTTAAGAGAGTATATCAGTAACTATATCATTAGATGTGTTGATGCAGTGCCCAAGTTGATGCCTGTCATCTGATGGGGGGATTTTTAATGGTTATTGTTCACGCCTGTGCACTGTGCAGCCGCGCCACAAGAATGGAATGTTCCGTCCAGCCCCGTGTATGGTCGTACTATTTGTGACGCTGTAATAAAGCTCATCGCCCACAAGAGGCGATGGAGAGAGATTTGCTGGATTTATTCGGGACTCGCCGGGGTCATATTTCTTTCAAAATTTGTTTTAGCCGTTGCGTTAATCAAATACTGATAGCGAATGTTTCACATTTGCGCAGTGAAAAGAATGGTTTCCGGGACAGATGGCCTGTTCCGTTCCACTTGGATTTGCCTCATGAAATGGAACGTTCCATCCCTTTTGAAATTGTTACCATTGCATTTTTATCAATTGCATAACTTCCTACATCTGTACACTTGGTATCCGCACATTTTGTGGCTCCATTGGTACGTTTTATGTTATCCGTAATGTACCTTGAATTAGCAGTTTTCAGCATTTGTTATTTACATGTAAATAATGCTGTAACTTTGGTCAGTAGACTTTTTTAGAGTAATTTTTAGTGAACCTGACGTTACACGCATTGCGGAAACAACTAGCTCTTGGAGGTCATCCAAGTAAGAGTAGTGTTACAGTGTTTAGAATGGACAACCAGCATTCCGTATGGAAAGTTCCAGTCATTCTGGTTTGCAAGAGGCTTTCGGGATAAACGAGAAGCAAGAACATCTTCTCAGCAGTTTGGATGGACCTGTTCCAAGTCAATCCCAAACTGTGGTGAGAAGAGTTTTGATGTTCATCCAGCTACCTGATACTGAATTAAAAATGGTGGATAACCAGATTCTCGGGGAGGGGGGGGGATATTACCCAGGATCTCTGTAGACCAGTCATGGCCAAAATACATTGTATTGTACAAATTGTTGGCTTTGACTTGATATCATTTGCTGACGTCAGCCCATGATTAGATACTGGTTGATAGTATGTTCATGGAGTGGCGCAGCTAATTGTAGGCTTTTGAGCTTGCAAAGAGCGATCACAGCTGCCTGGGTGCAGAGGTCCTACCAATGTGGGCACCCATTTCCCCGTGGAAACTGCTGAAAATTCACCGCCTTACGAAAAGGAATGCCTTTGTCACAGTTGAGAAAATGAGTTATGATGGATGAACTCAACTGCAACTCTACAAGCATGATATGTCTCTCGCACCAAATTGGTTGGAAAAAGTGCTGAATGAGTTTTGCTCCATACTTTCTGCGCAAAGGAAACCCTGTATTATGTTTTGTACAACACCTGCACAAATCCTCATCATCTGATTGGTAGATCGCTGATCATGTGTCATTAAAATTATTCGTTCTATTCAACAGAATCCGTCGAATAGAACTTCATTTCACTTGACTGGTTCCAGCCCCCATTTCGTCTATTTCAGTCCTAGCAAGGAAGAGGAAAATAATGTCAAATGTTGGGACGGGAACCAGTCTGCCAGTGCAAGCCAGTGAGTGGCTCTTTGGACACAAATCTGTTTCCCAAAATGTGGAATTTATCACGAAAGGACCATTTGTTCTGAGGATTTATGCAGTATTGTCTAAAACAAATAATGGAACGTTTTACATTCGTGCAAATGTTGACAATAATAATTTCATTCAGTAACACATCAAACTGTTCCATTCCACTCGGCTTCGCCTCATGGAATGGAACATTTCATCTGTCACCTCATGAAATTATTTTTACCATTGCACTCAGAATCATTCACTCTTTGTATAATATGGTGTGTGTTTCCCCAAAATGGTGCAAGCGACGACCATTTCCAACGTTACACGTCAGTTGTACTTTCATAACTTTAATGGTTTTTAAAGAGGACAATCTCAGTTTGATGCGTTCTTTTTGTTTCATCTTATTTGCTTCTGGCAATCCAGAAATGTGTCCCAGTAAACACAAGATTCCCCAGCTTTCGTAAAACTGTGTTTGTGCCACATTTTAGGGAAAAATGTTACTCGTAATATGTCTGTTCATAGTGTCGTCAGCATCGCCTTTGAAATCAAATTGTCAAGGTGAAAAAGTGCTTTTTGTTTACTTCTTCAGTTTGGTCCAGTGATCACAGTTAATCCAAACAGTGCAGCTCGCTCTGGAGTGCCTGTGTTCACAGGGGCACACCTCTTGATCACGAAAAGCATATATGACGATGGTACAAAAAATCAAGCCGAGAGTGTCCGCTTTAAAAGCAAGTTACCAATGCTGCCAGTTTACGCTTTGTACTTAAAATGAACAGTAAGCGCATGCACCTTTTGCGGGGGACACACTTGTATCTTTCCAACTGTAAATGGTGTCATGGAACAACGGCTTTTCGTCCCACCTCAGTAAGAGCACTTTTCCAGTCTGGGGACAAATCTTTCACTTCTTACAGATCTTATAAGAATGTACTTTCAATACTGTATGAGACTACTCCAGACTGGGAAGGCTCTGATGTGATTTGTTATCGGTTTTACGTATTTTCATTTTTTTCCCCCGACTTCACAGGGAGAAAATTGTTACAAAATACTGAATGAAGTTTGGGTCAGCAGACAACAAGGACGCTGACGTCCATGAAATATGATGACATTTTTCAGAAAACGATTATATTCTGTGCACAAACTTAGTTGAAGATACATGGATTCAAATTTTGTCAAGTTCTGTATTATAAATGTAGAACCTTATTACAGCACACAGGAGCTGATCTTTGTAACACTAATTCCCAGTCATATGTGCCTGAACTCAAACTGTTCTTTGGAATGTACTAGCTGAAAAATCATTAAAATTCACAATAGCAACATTTTTGGTTTGTCGATCCTTTAATTTGGTGACTCTTGTTTAGAAAATTGTATTAAAATAGTAGATAAATCCCCTTGCAATAATTGCTTTGGCCAAAGTTTATTAAAAATCCCAGGTTAATTTTTGACAATTCCTTTGTAAAATGTCATGAAAATCTTGAGATTTTTGAAAATGATTGTCCCCAAGGCAAGTTTTGAGTGAAGTTAGGTCAGCCCTTTGGAATGTTTCCGAGCAAAATATTCAGAATCTGTCGTTTAACCGTTCATGGTTTTGACCTGGTGACATTGTCCTCTGAATTTCTTCCACACTAAACCTCTTACAATTCATCAAATTCAGCTCATGAAGCCAAACGAAGTTTCCTAAAGAGCAAAAGCAAGAACCCCCCCACCCCAAAACAGTACCCCCCTATTAATTATATTCATGGAGGTGGAATCACACCTCCATGTTATAATCATGTTATAATGAACCAGTTCGGTATAAAAATGTAGGGAAGTGGGGAACAAAGCACCAAGCATGAGTGCACGAGACGGTAGGGCCGCGCACGCGCTACAAGTGCCTCAGACACGTACATGTACATCTGTGACTGATAGTGGAGGGCTCCAAGCACACTCCGACGGGGCCGAAAATTAGTCCATAGTACCTGACATCTGGTGAGCTTTCTCTTTACTTTTGATGTCCATGTATTTGTTTCCAAAAATTGAGCAATGTTGTCGTGAGTAGGGCTCAGTAAAAGTGTCAAAACTTAACAATGTTGAATGATTTCAATCATCAGAAGGCTAGGAGCCCACTTTCTCAGTAACCTCTCGCCACCATATTCCCTGATAAGAAGATTATTCAGTATTCCACCGGACCATCATGCCTAAATTTGTTTTTTGGGTATAAAAGTTGGGGGATTGTAAATTTGGGGATCATGTTCCTATAATAAAAGGGAGAGTTACATTTTAACTTGAATTCACCTTGGTAGGTGACTGTGACTTCATGCTGACTCAGTGTATGGTTGATGTTGTCAAAAAAGGGCAAGGTTTTGAGTTTTGAGGGAAGATTGTGAGTGTAATGACTCATGGTGGATTCGAATTTGCATGGCTTGTTTATCAGTACGAAAGTCACATTTTCTTACAATTTGAAATTTCCAAAAAATGGAATCAGTGCAGTAAAGAGATTGTTGCCTTTGTTTTCTGAGGGACTTACCAGTTTTGCGAAAAACCAGTCACAGCTATAGGATGGACAGAGGCAACCAGTTTTGTTTTTACGGTAGGGAAGCGTTCCATATATATGGACGCCTGTAATTATTCCCTACAATGAGACCTATTGTTAGCCATCAAAGAGCAAAACATGTCCAGAAAAGTTCAATTCAGGAGAGAATATACAACATGCACGAAGTCGTTTACTTAGAAAACACTCAAGAAAGACCTGTCTCATAGGGTAGGTGTACAGGGTGTCAAGTGATGGCATCAGTGTACATGTATATGGGACTCTTTCCTTACGGCATACAAATGCCTAATTGCTATCCCCCATCCCCCCCCCCAAAAAAGAAAAGGCTAACCGAGAGGGCAGAGTGTGAAAATTGCCAATCACTCAAACACTCATTGATCATGTTGACAACCTTTGAACAAAGAACTACAGTGTAAATGTGAAATCTGTGTTTGCTTTCCTATATTAAAATTCCACATTCTCACAGTCGGAATGACATCTCTGAGTCTTGATTCTTCTCTCTGATTGGTCAATTTGTGGGTATTTCATATTTTACCTGTGACACTTGAAGGGGTAAATTAGTGTTGCAGTCTGGGAAAATTCTGAATTATGAAACTCAAGCTTTGTGCCCTGAAATGTCGCTGTTTATGCATTGGGAACATCTCCCACACTATACCAAAAGGTTTCAGTTAGTTTTATCATAACATGCAAAGCAGGAAAGCATGCACATCCCTGTGGAAAGTGAATTAGAGGGTTCCCCCTTTGCTTAGTTGTGAGTGCAAGAAATGGAATGAAGTCCGACCGCGAGAAAGAAGCTTGGAAAATCCCCCCCCCATAAAAAATCCTTTTTCATCTACTGTAGTTGTGGGTACCTGGTTGCATGATTTAGAACTGGTTACTGAATGTTGATATTGTTTAGTCGGGTAGTATGGTACCTGGCTATGATTGATGGTTTTTTGAATGTATACTCCGAAACACACATACTGTAGGCTTACATGTTACAGAAGACCAGAGCATGCCAAGAAGTAATGCTTCATACAGCCAGCTGGTTAGTGGCACCAGACCAAGATCTCTGGTCACCAGGACCGTTGTCAGCCTCAAGGATGCACTTAGACACAGCAGTGATCACAAGAAACCGTGCCGCATTGGTCTGCACCCTCGCGGAGACTGCCACCAATGTCCTCTCAGCATCAAGGGCTACAGTGTGCAGAGGTCCACTCTCAAGATGATGAAGGAAAGTGCCACCGTGCTCGGCAGGAGAGGCTAGAGAAAAGTCACTTACAAGCAGCGATGGCCTGTGTATATATACCCACTTGATACGAGGCGGCCGACAGCATTGGATGCAGTGGTAAGAGTATTCATGGTAGGAATTATGAATTTGTCATAATGTTTAAGATTATGCCACCGTTCTCGTTCCATTGCACGGAGTTGAAACCTCCATTGCAGCAACTGAATAAGTCTGTGTCTTCACTAATCAATGCCTTTCACCAACAGCTTGAAAAGCTTGAAAATGAACATTTCATTCAATTTTGCCCTTTTTTGTTTTTCTTTTTCAGCACTACAGTACGTGGGAGCGTTTTTGGATATGCTAAGGCAAATTTCCATATTCATGAGCAGATCTGTGATGTCATCCCGGGCGCCGAGCCTCCCCAATTTTGCAGTGATCTGTGCACAAAAAACCTGCGGGAACATTTTTCTTTCTGATGTGAATTTCTGTTTCTTTGGTGATATGTTAAGTGCAGTGCAGTAACCCAATGAGCAACCTTTTATCAGAAATGTTTTCTAAAAGCATATTTATAGTTTGACGAGTTGAACATAAAAGCAGATACATGTTAACTGATCAGCTGGTGTCCTTACCTGATTTATATCATGATGACAGCGCCGTCACTTGTCCTGAAAAGTCTAGACAATTTTAAACCGACGAAAAGTGTGCCTTCCAAAACACCGCACCCCAGAAGGATTTAAAAAGTTTTCATACCTTTAAGAGAAGTGTAAGGATCCAGACAGAGTTTGTCTGAGAAAAATTCATCGCACGGATGCTTAAATGTTTGGACAAAATAAACATGGTAAATGTATCCTTTTTTTATTTGGTTGTCTAGGGGGTTTGTTATGACACAAAAGTCTGGCTGTTTCTTCTTCACAAAGTTTGCAGAAAATGGGAATTTAAAAAGAGGTGTTTGGTGAAGGGAAAAAAAAAATCAGTTCAAATCCCCAAATAACTTGATGGATTTTTTAGGGAATACATGTACGTGACATGAATTTGACTAAAGGGGACTTTGACCTGTGCATTTTGTATTGTACATTGTGTCTGTCATTTTTTTTTTGCTTTGTTCGTAATTTATATGTATGCTGTGCAGGGTCAACTTTGCCAGACTACACCTTACAAGGTACATGTAGGGTGACGTCATTCCTTCTATTCTGATATTCATGCATTTGTGAAATTTATCACTGCTTCCCAGAAGCCTGTATATATGCACATCACATAAATCATATTTTGGGTACCAGCCAAAGGTCAAAGAACTTGGCCTGTGCACGACATATCAAATAGACCTCCACATGCTAAACATACCGGATATCATGTGTACATAAAATCCCAGGCTCTGACTGACGAGTGAGTTGTACAGTTTGCCCTAAGTTCATTCTTAAGGCTCAAGTTTTGTTGTAAACAATTTCCCCTCATTTGGCCTAGTTGGTTGTAAATCGCATTACCCTCTGGTGTACCTTAATTCTTTTGTTCAGACAGAGTCCATCCAAGAAACCTGCCAAGCAAGACTGATTGTAAAGACGGCTGGCTGTTGACAGATTAAGCCAAGAAGCTCAAAGCATCCTGGCGATGGGCTACCCAGGCGACAAGCCGGATACCAAATGGAGGGCTTGCAACTCCATCCTTGTACTGTAAGTAGATTAATTTGTTTACCAGCCAAAGTATGAATTAGTGTGTGGTCTTTGTACCTAGCATCTTACATGTTCGTGTTCAGTGGCATATCCAGTGGAAGAGCAACTCTTCCCCCGACGGATTTTGGAGTAGGCTTTCCATATTTTCCCCAAACATCCTTTTCCCTCCCCAGTACTGAAAGCTAGATGTGCTGTGTTTTGTGTTGTGGACAGTTGTTCCCGCACTTGGACTTTACAAGATGTCTTCTTCATTTCTGTCGTCCAGTTAGTGTTGGATGAAATTCACATTTTATCACAACATACGGTAGTTGAAAAGGTTTTAACCAAAGTGTAAGGATAACTTTTGGGTACATGTAATAATAACGGCCATGCAGTGCATGTGGAATATCCTTTTAACTCAAGCATTTTTTGTTACAATTAAAGTAAGTTGGAATGAAAATCAAAATTTCAAATGCTGATGAAAGCCTGAAGTCACAACTTGAGAGATAACCTGCTTCTTGTTTGTACTAAATCTTTGTTAACACATAAAACAAAATGTGGATAATCGAAAAAGAATTCTGTCGTGTTTTTACATGTACATGTACGTGACAGATGACCAGTCTATTAGCGCATGTCAGAGGTCAACTCATCTAAGAGTTTCTGTGTGCGAAGCAGTGCTGAATAAAGGCATGACACAAAGTTGTATCGATAAGCCAAACTGAGCTGGAGCTGATGCGATGTTAGTTGCACCTAACAATTGTTTAAATACGAATGCCCCTCAAGTATATAACATATTCAGATTTTTTTTACAAAACACACCTTGGGTTTATTCCCATCTTGTGTTCGGGGGTGGGTGGTAGCCTGGTCCAGGGAAGAACCCTGTGCAGGAATCCATTTACACTTGAATCTCTTCAAGTGAGCCAAACAGCCACCAGTCATCCATTTTCAGTGTGTTTCTCACTTGGACTGGCATGGGCGGAAATCCCGGGGTGGACAGGGGGACATGTCCGCCCCCCCATGAATTTGGTATGGGGGGGGAACAAAGCAAAACAAAATATAAAAGGAACTGACGGATCAGGGGTTTTTCCCTTTAAATTGATGCCCCCCCCCACAATCAAGGAGAGATGTTTGCCCGGCCGGTACCGTCTTCATGTCTGGTGGCCTAGCAAGCTTGGTTGATTAATGTGTGATGGAAAATTCCATGCAAGCAGATGTTAAAGCCAGAAGGAAGTACATGCATGTATGTTCACACAGTCATGTACACGCCTTCAATCGTGGATTCCCTATTGTTCCTCCTTTGTTCATACCTCCCATATGTTTTGTACACGTTTTTTCAACCGTGCGCTCCTCGGCAACCGTGGACCCTTTGTCCCCTTTTGTTACACATCCACTGTTGAATGTGAATACACGTCCATGCCTACTCACTGCACAACATAATTATACAATGTACATGTACCGAAATAAACTAGCATCTAGTGGAATTAGAAATAATTTACATGTATAGTTCATTACTAGTACATGTACATGTACATTGTACATGCACAGAGCACATGCACGTGTACATGCATATACATACATGTTACATGCATGCTATGTACATGTCCATAGAGCCTGATCAACATGAAGATATTTTTCTGTGAACATAGTGTCACAATTTTTCTCACGGAAAATTGGCAAGTGGAAGCTTTGTTAGGATTACACGTATAGTGACATGTAGATCTGCGTGTCGTTTATCAGCCTTTGTGGAAAAACATGCGGTAAATGATGAAAAACAGGTGTTTAATTTTATTTGTGATCATTTTGGAGAGTTGTACAGTTTTAATCAAACACTCAAATAAAAGGACTTCTCTATCTAACTTTGTTACTCGTATTGTAACTATTTTGATCTGTACATATACATGTATAACTGTATACATCAGAAAACATTTTGTATCAGTTGACCGTTATTTCACGGGTTCACTCAGTGCTAAAAACAAAGGGTAAGATCGACTTTCAAGGGGGGTGCTTAAAGGGCCTGTGAAAACTGTGGGTTTTTTTCTGTATAGTTTTCTCAGCCAGTGTTTTCTTCCAAACGTGTACTGGCGAGGATTCAAATCTAAATGATTGCTGAAGTCAGATGCCTCCCCCATGATTTTGGGGAAATCAAAGAAAGCCTGTGATCAAAAACTAAGAGGAGGTTTCAGAAAATGCAAATGACAAAGGGCAGGAAATGCTTCCAGATCTGGAATCTGTTGCTGGCATTTGCATTTTGGTTGGCGAAAAGCCAAGTCTTGATCCAGTAGCTGGGGTCACTCTGTCTGGATTTTATGTAAATTTTGCCTCCAGAGGTCCACTTCAGGGCACTTATTATCTTGGGGAAAATTCAATTCAGGGATGCAAGAATGTTCATGTTACAGGTTGCAGACCAGTAAAGTTTCCATGGCTTAACTGATGATTTTTGAAGGGATTACTTTCTAGAGATAACAAGCTCCATCGCCATTATGAAAATAGCAAAAACTCCATTGCAAAATAGAGCAATTTGGAGGACCCCGTTTGGTCCGATACTTTCAGAAATACAAGCTGACTGTTCTGCTCCTAGATTCCATCCTCGATCCTCTTATACAAACCACCCAGTCCAAGTACCATGAAGTGCTCTCGTAACAGCCAACAAAGTGTAACTGCGCTGGCAATTTGGGGCCTATTTACTGGCCTGCACAACCCACATGCACATACACTGCACAAAGGTTTTACATAGCAAACAAATACGAGTCATGGTGACTTAATGTGCCATGAACACAGCACTCAGCCTACTCGTACTCCAGTTCCCCGTGCATGAACTTCAAAGGAACAGTACAGTGAACATCTCTTAGAATCACTCTTTGTGCATGTGTGAAATCTTTTTAAGACAGCCGTAAAGTAGTTTTTAAACATTTAATATCGGCCAAGCTTTTCCAGACAAGTGAAGGCAGTGTTAGTGTGCAGTCCAGTACAGACGCTACTCAGTTTGTCATATATGCCACGTGAATACACCGTCTGTGCATTGGAATCTTTAGTTTGAATTCATTTCAAGCACAGTCAGAATGAACAAAGAGTTTGCCAACAGTGCCAGACAGTGATGCTTTTTTCGGCAAGTTTGTTGACATTGAAAGGAAATCCTGGTTATTTTCTGCCATACTTGTCTTTTATTAGGGACAGATATTGCCATATTTGGGTAATGACTCACGATCCAGTGTACATGTATGTTTACATATGTCTGTGACGCGTGCCATATAGCAGGTTTGTATTAACGTTATCTACATGTACCGTTCATGTGTAGTGTCCCGTGGTTTCTCCGCATTCCCATTGGAGTCTGTGCACATGCATGTTCCTGTAGTGTTGTTAATTAAAGGCATGCGCACAAAAGAAACCTCCTTTTCTTATTTGAGGACGTGTACAGTACATATCCTACTGAAGAAATCGTTGACTGGAAAGCTTGTAAGAGCCATAGGAATTCATCGAAAAGAATTAAAGTGTGCCCAAGAAGGAAAGGAAGAAACTTTACATTCGGTTTATTTCTATATATTCACAATTGGCTGAACTGTTGTCATTGTAGATGCAGAGAGCCAGTTCAGCGTCAGGATTCATCACACAGCTGTACCGCCGTTTCACAGGTGGATCACAGGCAGTGCTCAGATGAAGACACCTCTCTGCTGGGAATCGAGTACCCGTATTCCCACAAATTACCATTTTTAGGTCAGTGACTGGTGTTAAAAAAGTACTTGAAGAAACTCTTACTTGGACAGTTGAAAGTAATTAATGTATTACAACAATAACGTGAAAAACTTGCGAATAAATAATACTGCTAGTGCTGTTGCCACCAGCCTCCACCGTTCCTCACTTGTATTGTATTAGAATGTCTTTTTACTATACACCTTAAGTGAGATGACTCGAAATAAATATCAAATATCAAGTCTGAAGGGATTTGTTGCAGCTCCCAAGTACTTGTTGTGAATTCCTGTTTAACCCTCCTAGTGTTTGAACCATCAGAAACAGTGCAAAATGCCTTCCAATTGATTTCCCCCAGTACGCAGACACGTACGGGAAATTTGACTGATTTTGACTGATATGTCAACTGTGTCAAGAGTGCATCTTAGCATAGGAGGGTTAATTTAAAGAAATGGAGTACAATCAGACATTGATAGTAAGGGTCCGAGTATGAAAAGATAAATTTGAGGTCATTGCGTCTTTGCACAAGGGGACTGTGTTGATTGGGTGACTGTCAAGCCCTAATTGATTGAAGTCGGTTGCCGTAGCCGGCTTGTTTGAAGCTTGCAGACTGGGCAGTCCACCCTACTGTGTAAAGCAAGGATTGCTTTTCCTGAAAACAATGTCAATCAAATTTCTTTGGAATGTACCATTCTCTTTCTTTCCCAGAAATCTCTAGTGTTTGACAAGCCTTTCTGCCCTCCAAAAAAACAGCACTTGAAATACTGTGTGAATTTTAATTCTGTTGTTTTAAATTGGTATTTTTTTCCAATTTGTCGGTTTCTACAAACAGGTGATTCTCTGACAGGTTATTCTCGCGGCATAAAAGAGACAGAGAATGTCCGAGTAAATGGAAAAAGCCAGGAGGAGACGGTTGAGGCGGGAGCAGGTAGGGAGAAGGGTAATCTGGGTCAGAAGGAAAGAGGAGAAAGATGGCTCCAGAAGACAGAGAAGGAATTACAGCCAGAGCAAGAAGGGGACAAGAATTGGACAGATTCCGCTGTCTTCCTAAAGGAGAATGATCCTGGACTTGGCCGTGACATCGCCGAGGGCGGCCGCAAGAGCCGCTCACGGGTCAGGATAGATGGGGTGACCAAACGTAGGACGAGCGAGAGCAGAAGCCCACCCAGGAGAACCAAAATGGCCAAAGCCGCAACAGACGAGCAAAAGAAAGCACCTCCTTGCAGAGGTAACTAGTGTGAATGAGATGAACAGTGAGCAGTGCTGGAATGGTCCAATGGAACAGTCCAACAGAATGGGAATGTTCCAACTCCTGAGAGTCTTCTCAATGTTGTTGATTTGATGTGTGATGAAGCGACATCCGGTTTGCCCTACCAAGCCTCTTTCTCACTGAAGCTCATACATTTCTCCCTTCCTTTTTTTACTTCTAGGCACTTCTGCTCTTCAGCCCCAAGCGCCCAAGGTGAAGGCGGCTAGTGATAAAACAGGCAGCAAACAGGAAAACTCGGCAAAGGGTGACCGTGAGCAGGTTAGTTTCATGACCGGTGCTGTTACCTTGTTGAATTCACGTCTACGGCCTTGCAACTTGTACTTGATTTAGCAGTGTACAGCCAGTAATATTACTGTTGCACAGTTTCGGATGTCATGCAGGGAGCGTCCAGTGGATTGTATTCAAGGCAAGTATAATAGGTCTCTTTTTTTTCTCTCACTAAAATAGCCTCCTGACAAGGGAGGAGCAACCACTACATCCAGGGGCGTAACGCAGCTGCTGAATGCGGGAAAGAAAGTCGGTGACAATGATGATGATGACGATGAGAGGAAGAGGCCACGCCCCTCAGACCCGACCAAGAAGGCTCCGGGTTGTGACAGCCCAGGTCGCAAAAAGAGAAAGAGAAGGAACAAAAGAGGCCGTCCTTCATGTCAAGAGCACAGCCCTCCTGTGCAGAATGATGGTGGTAATGAAGCTGAGAAGCCAGACCCCTCAGACCCGACCAAGAAGGCTCCGGGTTGTGACAGCCCAGGTCGCAAAAAGAGGAAGAGAAGGAACAAAAGAGGCCGTCCTTCATGTCAAGAGCACAGTGCTCCTGTGCAGGATGATGGTGGTAATGAAGCTGAGAAGCCAGACCCCTCAGACCCGACCAAGAAGGCTCCGAGTTGTGACAGCCCAGGTCGCAAAAAGAGGAAGAGAAGGAACAAAAGAGGCTGTCCTTCATGTCAAGAGCACAGTGCTCCTGTGCATGATGATGGTGGTAATGAAGCTGAGAAGCCAGACCCCTCAGACCCGACCAAGAAGGCTCTGAGTTGTGACAGCCCAGGTCGCAAAAAGAGAAAGAGAAGGAACAAAAGAGGCCATCCTTCGCATTCAGAGCACAGCCCTCCTGAAGGATTTGACGGCAAACAGGAGGAGGGTAACTCCAGACCAGGGGAAGAGATTGGGGGTGCCAGTCACCAGGCTGTTGCCGAACAAGAAGAGCCTTTGCTGTCTGACAGAAGAGAACAAGAGGCAGGAGAGTACAAGCTAGAAGATGGAGAACAGACTGAGGCAGGGCCTGGCCAAGGTAACAGCTGAGTTGGTGTGTGGCCAGCCTAATTCTCTCATCCTTACCAGGGCTTTTTTTCACTGAACTTCCTAGTTTTGTCCTTTCTTTCAGTTTCAGCCGCCTCTGCTCAGCGTAGATCTGTCCCAGTGGAAGTTGCTGAAAACCCAGACGTTCCCGAGACCAGTCTGGCAAATCTAAACAAGGCTGGAAATGAGGAAGTAAGTTGCATTTCTCTTGTTTTTGAGGAGGTGACTTTGGAAAGGTTTGGTTAGAGCTGTTTATAGAGAGAGTGGCGACAAGAGTGTCTCAATTGTTGGAACCAAAAGGGTGGACAATATGCACACAATAACTGCTTGCTCTACTGCATGCATAACGGACAGCCATGTTGGTTTCAAAGTCTGCAGTTGGTGCCGCTTTCTCTGTAACCAGCTCACGATTCGGTGGGCTTCACTCCGGAGTAGAGTACAACGTGATCCTGGAATCCGACCCACAGTTCTCGCCCAATCGTTTTTGCAACTGACTCGTGGTAACAGCTAACGGAGGTTTTTCCAAAGGTTCGATTCCAGGCAGAATAAAATTGGTCTTATTAGAGTGTTCGAAAAAAAAGAAAGGACAGATTATCACCTCAAGCCCAGCATAGTACAACCTTATGTGGCACCGCAACGTGCCGATCCAGATCAGAACTGTTTCTGCGTTGCCTTTGTGATGAATTTGTTTCTTTTCTGTCACAGTGTACACTGTTGAAGCAGTCATTTATGGCATTAAGAGCCTTTTCCCCCAAAGGATTAAAGTAAAATAATTAGATGCTAAATAATGAGATGCATTTGTAAGTTGCTACCCTCCAAATGTTTTAGACCCCCAACTCTGTCAAAATCAAAGCTCTGATATTTTGATGGACTCAAGTCTGAACAGCCCCCTTCTGCTGTTTCCTTGATGTAGGTATTTTAAGAACATCAATTTTACCACCAGTTACCTACCGCCAGCCTACAGGGCATTGCGTCTTGGTGGAGTCGGTGAGCATCTTGGCAAAGATGTGGGGGGATAATTGCTCTTTTTTCCCCTCCACAGTTGCAGACTCAACAACATAGACAGACAAGATGCAAGAGATCGGCAGAGTGCAGCTCGCCTGAAGGGTTCAACAGCAAACGGAGAAAAATAGCGGTATAAGATTTGTGTGCATGTGTTTACTTTTTGGTTGTGCGTGCGACTGTCAAAGGTACCAGGGAGATTAAAGATAGATATCATCTATTCCTCAACTGTTGCAGGTGAAAACACGTAGAAAGGGGAAAAGGAAGTTGAGTGTTGAGCCCGCCTTCCCAAAATTGCTACGAAAAATGCGAGGGCTGAACCTCAGCCACAACGAGCCCAGACGTGAGGAGAGGAGGTGAGTCGGTCAATGATTTGATGACTTTGCTGCTGCTGCTGAGCAATGATCTTGCCTGCCCAATTTCCAGACACCATTCCTGTGGCTTGCAAGCCGAATTTTCAAGGCAGCTGACCAAAATATTTAAAAGCAATAAGTTTTAAGCTCAACATCAAAGATGTTTGGCAGTGCAAAGCTTGAAAAGTCAACGTATCCTAAATTATGAGACGCAATCTATATGTTCAAAGTGTCTTGGCCCTGCAACTCCTGTATGTGGTTGCCATGGCAATTTAGGACATTTTCTTCGAGAGGTATTCATGAACATTTAATTTATCAAGTTAGGTTCTGATCTATCAAGATTTTGTGAGGTTACTGCCAATCGATTGAGCCCCTCCCAATCATGGTGCTAAGAAATTTGAACGGGGTCAGGAAAAGTGTTCTCCTGAGCGATTACATCCCTAATTATTTCGGTTAACATCTTTTTCCCGTTTGGGGGGAGTGGGTTGGGATGGGGGGGGTGCACAGAAAGCCCTCCGAATGCATGGACTTCACTTCCAGTAGCCCATCATGCAGATATAATTATAGCAGGCACGTTGTGGCACCAAACCCATCAGCTGCAGGAAATTTATCGGTTGATTGTAACCTAGAGTGAGGGTCACATGTCGTTGACTACTATTCTCAATTTTTTTTGTTTTGTTGAGGGGGAGTTGAGCCTGTGATGTCTGGTTTTTTTTGTTTTTATATCCAGTGCAATAGACAGGGACCTGGCATTGTCGCTGGAGCAACTCTACATCTCCCGCGACCACAGATCCAGAAGCAATCTGGACACGAGGTAAGTTGGTCAGAAATGGCAAAGCCGAACTGATTTTCAACATTTTACCTCCAGACGTGGAGTATACTTTACCGGTGACTGTTCCTTGGTTTGCTGCGCAGCTGCCGGGAAAAGACGACATCTCCCCGAGCGGTGTATGGAGAGAGTAGCGTCAACTTCACACTTTGGAACCAAAATGGCTGGGCATTATCTGTGCAATACAGCGTGCAGCTGCTGTGTGCTTATTTT